>NC_064860.1:21427500-21795000 GCF_024139225.1 Suncus etruscus | reverse complement strand
TTACAGAACTTGTGTTCATTTTAAATGCATTGTGCATATCTAAGTGCTTCTTAGGGTATAATTATTAATTTGAGAACTTTGTTCTTGAATATTTAAACATTTAGCATTTGATAAATTAAAAAACCTTCAATCAGCTTGTTTTGGAGTATAGCCATCTATTTTCAAATTAAGGTAGAGGAAAACAAATAACATGTTGATTTTTCCATAAATAAGAAAGATCAGGCATTTATCACATATGTTATTTTAAAAGGGGAATAGAGGAAAATGGAGATGCTAAATCTACAAAAGAATTTCATGAAATATATCCATAAGCCAAATACTACTTACTATATATACTCGAGTAAAAGCTGCCCCCCCTTAATTTTACCCTAAAAACTGGAAAAACTTAGTGACTAGAGTATAAAATGAGGTGAAAAATGCAACAGCTACTGGTAAATTTTAAAACTAAAAATATATACTCCAAACAATTACAGTAATTAAGAAATTAGTAGGTTAAGTGGTTTACAATATTTATTGCTAAAGACAAACTGTAAACTAGCAACAATAACTTTAAAACTTTAAAGTGCAGAAAACTGTAGCTTAACAGGTAATCAAGCGAAATCACAAAGGTTAAAAACCTTTAAAACTGCAATTACTTCTCCTCATCATCATCTGTATGTCCAAACAGAGTTTCAGCTGTATCTGATGTGAGGGTATAACATTATCATCATCACTGAGTTCGCAGATATCATTATCGCTGTTGTCGGTGTCATACAAAACGCTGAATATTGTGAGTTAAATAGTTTAGTGGCAAGGGTTCAGTTCACCCACCTACCTCTTCAGTTCAGCCGCGACTTGTGGACTGAGCTGAAGCATCAACCCTTCCAGCAGATGGCAGAAGACGACAGGAGACTACATGCATTTGATTCAGTGCACACACACCAAATCAAATAACCTCTATGACCCGATTATAAGCCAAGTTCGGGTTTTTCGGCATAAATTTTATGCCAAAAATCTCGGCATATACTCGAGTATATAGGTACCTCTAATGAAGTGGGTTTGGAAATGCAAGAAGAGGGGAAATATGGTGGTAAGGTAAGAAAAAAAAGCCAGTATTTGGTTGAATTTTTTTGTAAAGCTTTAATCCAGGAACCCCCAAATTGCTTTATATACCCCCCAAATAAATAAGTAACTTAAATTACCAAGATATGAATGAAATAAAAATTGAAATAAAAATCAATTTGGGCTGTCCAGAGATGAAGAACCAAAGTGCTAATTAATCAATGTAATATTTGAAAAATGACATTTGTTCTAAATAAAATAAAAATGAAATCAATATAAACAAGTTGCTAAATTGGTTTCTCATAAAGGCATTTATGAATAGATAGGTAGGTAGATAGATATGTATTGACACATTAGCACATTGTAAATAATGCACATGAACTATTTTTGGGGGGTGTCACACCCGGCAGCGCTCAGAAGTTACTCCCGGCTCTATGCTCAGAAATCACTCCTGACAGGCTTGGGGGACTATATGGGATGCCAGGATTCGAACCACCGTCCTTTTGCATGCAAGGCAAATGTGCTACCTCCATGCTATCTCTCCGGCCCCATCACATGAACTTTCTCCTCACCAAGCAGCATTGTATACACGATAGGTAGAAGGCTGGAATAAATCTATGGCATCATTATAATCTGGCAAGTCAGTTTGTCTTGAAAGTTTACAAAATCTGAAAGGTGGATAAATGACACAAAAATTATGTGAACATTTGTAAGTTTAATACATGAAAATATATTATAGCTCTGTTAAGAAGGCTGTGATTGTTTAACAGTAATAAGCTTAAAATTTACACTACAGTAAAGGGCATGACTCTTATGGAAAAATGCTGAGTCCAGCAGAGTAAGTTAAATGTACAACTGGAATATATGTTGTTGACAGAAAAAAACTTCTTGAAAGATTGGCAAGGAATTAAAAAAAATGGGGGGGGGGGGGAGGACCAGGAATCAAAACTAAAACAAGTTGAGTGAACAAAAAGTGTTAATCATGGAAATAAATTTATATGGTTTGAAAATAACTATTTTTATGACTAAAGAAATAAATGGACATGTAAATGACACATTTATTCCTATATTAATCTCTATCAGCAATTGGAGGATTCAGAATGACGGACAAGCAAAAGTAGCAGTGGGCAGAGCAATAACTTTGGCAAACCAAACATGGAACATCTGAGAAGAAACAAGAACCAAGAATAGTAATAGAATAACTTATCTTCCTTGATAAGCACACTGTTTCTTTACAGAAGAAAAAAATAGTAAAACTACAAGTGACAAAACTCAGCAAAAAATATAACAAGAGTAAGTTAGATGCAAGTATAATCTTCCTACTTTTCTTTCTCCTTCTTCTCAGACACAATCTGCCTGTTGTTGTTGGCCTGAGTCTTGTGTTAGGGATAGCACTGATGGGTGTCATCAAGTATGAGATATATATGAAGGATCGTAATATTATAACTTGAATGGAAAGTCTTATTCACTGGTATTTTGAGGACCATGTTGTTAGGTGTTTTAAACCTGCATGCAATGCCTACACCTTGTTCCTCTGAGTCAGCCCTATAATCTAGTTCTTTACAACTAAGCATTTGACCAGACCAAGTTGCCAGCAATGAATTGGAGGTATATACTGTAGATTACTCATATGATTGGCTGCTATTTAGGAATTAATAGAAGCCAATGACAGACTAATTTAACCATATACACTTTAACTGATTAACTTTGAGTCAAAGAATCTAGATACAAAAGACTATCTAAAATATGGTTTTGTTTTTTCATGAAGTTCCAAACAAGGCAAACTACTATTGAGAAACAGCAGATTTGAGTTTGTAGGGATGACTGAAAAGAAAGAACTAATAACAAATTACCAGGAATGATAATTGTATCTTTTATCTTGATTAGGATGAGGGCATAAAACTGGATATATTTCTCAATCCCCATCAAATTGTACTTTTGAATATGTGTAAGCAAATTTTACTTTAAAAGGTAGAATTTTAAATTGGTTGTATTTTTATTGCTATTGCATTGAAAATTAATTGCAATTAAATTTTTCTCTGAAGGAAATTGGCAGGAAGTCTACTAAAATTGATTATGTAATCTAGAAGCTTCTAGGAGTTTTAATTATTCACTAAAAACAAATGAGATTTGTGGCTTGAAGGTTTCAGGGATGAGAATAGGTGCTTAGAAACTGAAAATTCACAATAGTCTGGGCTATGGATAGTCATTTTATAAGCAGCACCTTTAGAACAAAGGAATACAGCATAAAGCAAATGAAACATTCAAGTCAAAATTATACTCAGGGCCAAAATTATGAGAATTATATATTTTTCAGCAAGTAGTAGCACATATTTTATATTATTATTTTCTTATAGAGAATAATTTTGTAGGACTGAGTTAGAAAGTAGAGCAAAGAGAGGCTGAAGAGTTTGTACAGATGTTAAGGCACTTACATTGGATGCAGCAAACCTTAGTTTTATCCCTAGCATCACGTATGATGCTTTGAGCATATGATCCCCAGGAGCAATCCATGAATCTGAAGTAGGAGTAAACCCTGAGAATTGCCTTGTGGGTCACATTCCAAAATTAATTTCAAAAAAGAAAAGAGAAATAAATAGAAATATAAAATATTTAACATAGATTACATACAACAATATTTAATTATAGACTTATAGTGTGGTAGGTAGTAGGGAACATAGTAAATTATTCAACAGTTTAATTTATCAGGAAATAATTATCTAAGTCTAGGAGGAGGGTATAAATAAGAGGCATCCATGGGTATCTAATGTGAGAAATTAACTAAAGACATCTATTATAAGGTAGCCAAATTAATTTAGGGTAGAGAAAAGCATACGAAGGAAAAATTTAAAAAAAAACTTTATGCAGAGTAAGAGAAGACATGTTCTAATGAAAAAGAGAAAATGTTGAAAATGATCATAGAAAAGACAACAGGAGAATCTGAAACACTAAGTGTTTCATCCTTGACTATTTTTTAATGCTTCTTAGCAGCAAAAAGGCTTCTGAGAACATTTTACCTGTGAATTTCACTTTTAATTTAATTTATGAATTTCATTTTTTATTTGTTGTACACACCTGTATGTTACTTGGAAGAAAATAGGATTCATATAGTAAAGAGAAATGTAATAATAATAACTTATTGGTTTGTTATGCTTTTAATTAAATATTTTTGTTTTAGGACCACACTCTGGCTATGCACAGGAAGTTACTCTTAGTGAAATTTAAGAAATCATATGTGGCGGCTGGAGAGATAGCATGGAGGTAAGGCATCTGCTTTGAATGCAGAAGGTCAGTAGTTAGAATCCCGGCATTCCATATTGTCACCTGAGCCTGCCAGGAGCAATTTCTGAGCATATTGCTGAGAGTAACCCCTGAACGCTGCCAGGTGTGATGCCACCCTCCCCACCCCCCAAAAAAAAGAAATCATATGTGGCTCTGGGAATTAAAACCAGATCAGGCATATGTAACTCAAGCACTTTATTCACAGTATAATCTCTCCAGATTCATAATAAAATGAATTTAAAAGCCCCTACAAGTAATAATTAGCCATTATGACTGATAAAATAACTAAAAAGATTTTGCTATAATTAGTAGTTGATTTTGCACACACAATACTAAGAATTATTAGTACTAGAAACTAGAAAGTGTATTTTAACATAAAGACCATAGTTTTAGTCTAAAATAGTTGTGTTATTTTAAATAGCTGAAAACATAAAAATACATATAAATGTTTGAATTAATCAATATCTTATTGCTAGCAAATTACTTACCCCTGTTTTGAAGATATTCAAACATTAATGAATATGAGTAAAACTGCGATATATTTCATTTAAGAAGGTCTTTGAGTGAATTTGACAATAACTCATTTTCTTTTTTAAAATAATTTTTATTTTGACCAAAAACGAATAACAAATCTTTCACAGTAATATTTAAGGTACATAGTGACAATGAATCAGGGCCATTCCCACCACCAGGGTTGTCCTTCCTCCACCATTTTTCCCAACATGTGTCTCATATCTCCCTACTTTGCCCCCCCGGGAGTGCTAAAGTAACTGTTCCCCTTTGTGTATAGCTTGTTGTAGATAGGGTATCGATACTGTTGTTGTTGACTTTGGATTTGGTGTTTAAGTCTGATTATTTTTTATTTGCACTCAATGTTAGTATAGCTGTTTAAGCCTCATACCATTTTTTATTTTCCCCCTCAATTCATTTTCTAAGAAAATAAAAATAACACATTATAGAAATATCAATGTTCTAAACTTAAGGATAAAATAGCTATATACTCTTAAAATAAAGATTTTATTCAGGGTTTTAATGTCTGGTGGTATATCATATTTCATGCCACACAAATGCAACTTATCTTGGTACATAGCATTATATGCTTCATATAAAATGGATACTATAGTTAAAATCTTAGTTATCTTTCCACAAGTTTTCTGGTCATCATAAATTTCATATGTCACTCCTTTTCTCAGAACTTTTCAAGTACATAATTTCATTAATTTTATTTGCTGATGGTAACTAATTCTGTATTCCCAAGCTGTCCATCTGAATGAGATTTTCCGAAAATACTGTATATCACTCATTCATCACAATATGAGCAGAGTCATACCAAAACTCATTACTTTTCCAAAGGCTGACATATTCCAAATGATAAAATAATTTTATTTATGCTACAGGAAAAGCTGTGTGACAGAACTACAAAAAAAATGAAGAATTGCTTGAGATAATGACTTCGTTTTATTAAGTAGATAATGGACTTAGAGACTTCAATGGGTGGCTAGTGTTAGCGTGCATAAATATCACAGAACAGTCAATAAAACTCATAATTATTAATTCAATTTAATAACTAGATTTTAATTTTGATACCTATTGAAATGTAGAAACTAAGATTGCTTCATGAGTGGAAATATATCATTTTAGAAATACTACTCTTAATATTATTACTCATACTTTTCAGCATGTATGGAAATAATAACTTACCATATCTACTTATTTTAATATGGGCATAAATATATAAAGAGGCTAATATTTTCAACATTGATATGTGCTAACTCTACATAGCAATGTTTCCACACAGGTGTAGAATGAAAAATGCAAGTATCAAGGGTCAGCTGAAATTGATCTTTTTTGGTTTGTATTTTATATCTTCCAGATATTTTGTATTTATTTAGCCTAAATTTGATATATTGATAAGTCTGCTGATTATAGTCTATTAATGGTAAAACGTTAGGTATAAAAGAAGTTGGCTATAGGTCATTTTTCTATGAACTACTGCTGAGATATCAGATGGAAAATATTCATAATTACTCATAACTTTAGATGTTAAGAAATCTTAGCTTGAAATAAGTTTTTATTACTTACTAAGAATAGAAAAGCTGGTTGTGCTAGTCTCATATTTTTTGTTATAAGATTATCCTAGAACCGTACATACTATAACCAATAAAAAATTTTTATCATACTTTTATACTCAGAGAACACTCCTGGCTGAGCTAGGGAAACTGTATATAGGGCTACAAGGTTGGGCACATGCAAGTCAAATGCCATATTCATTATAATATTGCTCCAGGCAGACTCAATAAAATTTGAAAGAAGAAATTCAATTTACATTTTAAAAAGATGATCTGAATAGCTATAAACTAATGTATATTAATTAAAATTAATTATTAGAAAAACTATAGTGCAATTTGAATAATATAATGTTAGCTATAAAAATATACTTTTCCTATGTACCAGCAGAGGAACAAATATAAGGAAAATGGAATCAAAGTAGAAACAAATGGATGCATGTTTACCAATAAATCTAACAAAATGTATAAATACTTCTTTTAAAAGTCATGTATGGATTTCTTAAAGAATATGTAGAGGTGTGGATAGAGAATATAGAAGATAAAGCACTTATTTTACTTACAAAAACTTATCAGGTTCAACTCCCAGTTTCACTTCCCCATATGAGACCTTCCAGGAGTGATCTTGGAGCAAAAATTTAGAAGTAAGCCCTGGACATGATCAGTTCTGGTCCCTGAAGAAAAACAAACAAAATAAAAAAACAAACAGAAAAACATAAAGTGATGTAATAAAGTGGAGACTTATTTTAAACAAGATGTCAATTTTATCCTTAAAATAATCTATAGAAAAGGAATAACTGAACAATAGCAGACTCTTAACAAGTAGAAATATAAAATGAATATTGAATATGTGTTTATTGAAAGTGGGAAAAGAAGACCAGATTTGAAGATATGTAGGTACAGTGTTGAAAGATCTTGGAAACACCAGTAGATAAGGGATGTAGTCATTTCATATATCAATACCATAAACTTCAACACCACTGTAAATAGCTACACTATCATATTTTTTTAAAGTGAGTATTCTGGAGCTGGAGAGATAGCATGGAGGTAGGGTGTTTGCCTTTCATGCAGAAGGTCAGTGGTTCGAATCCCGGCATCCCATATGGTTCCCTGAGCCTGCCAGGAGCAATTTCTGAGCATAGAGGCAGGAGTAACCCCTGAGCACTGCTGGGTGTGACCCAAAAGCCAAAAAAAAAAAAAAAAAAAAGGTGAGTATTCTAAAAATGAAACCTAATCCAAATTTGAGATTAGTCTTAACATTTTTTATATTTATTTAGCAAAACAACAAGATATTCACTTTATGCTGGCAATGATAAATGATAATTTGGCACGAAGATTATAAACAAAATCTAAAAAAATTATCACCATACTTTCATGTTATTAATAATCACAGAAGCAAAGAGAGACTTAAGAAAAAGTGACAGACTTTATATAAAATTTATTTACTGATAAAGGCTGTGTGAAATTTTGTAGAATTTTAAAATCTGTTAAAGGGTAAAATAACTGAGACTACTTTTTATATTAACATAATTTTGCCTAGACTACAATTTTTTATAAAAACAAAATTAAAATATTATTACTTAAAATATTTATCTGGAAAGCTCAAAGTATGATACATGCTTTATAGATGAAGCCCTGTATTAGATCTCTGATAATATAAGCACCCAAGATGACTGTGAATAATTCTTTAGCACCACCAGATTCCACAAACAAAAATATAAATCTATGATCATGACTCATTTAAATCTTTTTGAAATCTTATGATTATGCATACAAACACACAAAAACACATCAGGAATGGGTAATATTTTAACTTTGTGCATTTCAAATTAATGTGACAAAAGAAAAATACAAAATAAAAATGAAATACACAATAAAGGAAACTGTCAAATTATATTACAATTATTATTCTGAATATATAAGAAATTTCTTTCAAGCTAATAATGACATTTAGGGGCTTGAGAAATAAAATAGTGTGTAAAGTGCTTATCTTGCTGTCACAGGTTTGATTACCAGCAATACATGCTGTCCCTTGCACCTCGAGTAAAAATTAAAGGAAGTATTTTAAAATAACAAAATTAAAAGGGCCATAAAGAAGTAATACCAAGATTAGAAAGTAAGAATATAAATTAATTTTGGGGTTGAAGTGGTAGCACAGTGATAGGGCATTTGCAGTGCAGGCAACTGACCCAAGACACTCTCGGGTTCGATCCCTGGCATCTCATAAGGTCCCCTCAGCCAGAAGAAATTTCTGAGTGCAGATCCATGAATAAGTCCTGAGAGTCACTGGATGTGGCTCAAAAAATAATCCCAAAAATAAATAAAGAAAAACTTTAAAACGTAGGTAGCCTCACAGGAATTGAGAATTACACAAAATGAGTAGTTCTATATGACTCATATATTAATGTTATTATATTGAGTTATGCCAAATGTTTGCAAGTCAGTGACAAATAAATAGGTGAAGAGAGAATAGACTTGTACAGCAACTTTGTACAGTTTGGTTGAATCTGTCAAAATGGAACACAGACAACAATCTATGTTTCACCTCAATAACCCTACTTGCTTAATGTCTACTCCTGGAACACATTTATGCATTTCAACCATTTACATTATTATTGTCATCTCTGTTAAGATCATCATTGAATTTTTGTATATTATAAAATTCAAACTAATAATAATTAGATAGCATTAAAGAACAAAGTTTTAAGTTAGAAATATATAAGTTAAGCAGGCAAAACGCAGGGTAAATAACAGCAAGAGTTGAGTGAACAAAATAGCAAAATCATATAAAAGACTAAAAACTAAATAGCAAGATTACTGAGGGAGGGTAGATTCAGAAAAATATTTAATAAAAGGATCTATAGAAGCACCAGAAAATGACAACAAATATATTAAATGGTTTAGAGAAAAAAGGTTTTGAAATGAATATTTAAAGTGATGACTCAGAAAGTCAAAATAGTGCCAAAGTAGCAATAGTCAGAAGAGTAATTAAAGAAAAAATTACACAAGGAAAAAATAGTGTAAGTTTTCATTTTGGAGATGCTCACTGGTTCTCAAGGAAAGCTGAGCAAAAGTGATTCTGAGATACAATCTAGTGTAGCAAAAAGATTTCAAAGGGCCTTAGTAAAAAGCAATAACATAATAGAAAATCAAATGTGGAAGAATCAAAAGATACCAAATTCTTCCTTTAAAAACACTCTAAAGCTATGTGGTACAAAATTTTCAATAAAGTTAAAAAATAACATTAAAAATTAAAAAAAATAACAAGTACAGTATATGCTGTTAAAATTTCATGATTTCAGGACATTGTCAAATAATTATTAACATGCCCGAAATGTCCAAAGACATCTGCTACAGGGTGAGCTTCCACTAACTCAAATATGGCAAGATAAAAAGCAAAAAAAAAAAAAAAAGTTTTATGAATTTAATTTTATTTATTTAATTGAAAATTAGATTGAGGATATTGCTCAAATGGTGGAACAAATGCCTGATATATATAAGGCCTTGAGTTCTATCCTAGCACAAAAACATCATATTGCTGTATTAGAGCATAAATATATTAAGGAATGAGTTTGTCCATATTAATAACATTTAAAAATTTCGTAAAAGAGTGTACCTAATAAAATGAGTGAGAGAAAGCACAGAGGACAAGGTAAAATATGAATTAGCTATATTACAGGAGAATTAATAGCATTCAGCAGTACCATTTAAGGCCTTCAGAAAATAAAGCTTAAAAAATTGTTGTTTAAGCAGAGAGAACAGTGGCTAAGATGCTTTCCTTGCAAGCAGCTGACACTTATTCAATCTCTGGCACTGTATGTTGTATGTTGTCATGAGCACTACCAGGAGTGATTCTGGAGCACAAAGACAGGATTAGCTCCTGAGCACTGCTGGCAACTACACCACCACCACCACCAACAACAACAACAAATGTAGTTTAAAGGTCTACAAAGAGTGTCAGTATAAAACAAACCACAATAAATAAAAGACAGAGCCTGGCCAGAGCAAGAGCACAGCAGGTAGGGCATTTGCCTTTCGTGCAGCTGACCCAGGTTGGATCCCTGGCATTCCTTATAGTCCCTTAAGCTTCCCAGAGGTGTTTTCTGAGCATAGAAATTGGGGTTACCGGGAGTAACTCCAAGCACCACTGGGTGTGTCCCCAAACCTAAAAATAAATAAATAGATAGATAAATAGATAGATAAATAAATAAGACAACTAGGAACATAATACTTTGTTCTCTATGTGTGAGCTGTGGGTTATCAGATTCTATACTAGCCCAATGATCCCCTGGGAATCACAAGCACTAAGCTGGGAGTAGTTACCAAGTACTGTCAGTTGTGGCCCCCAAATAAACAAATAATATATTATACAATTGATATATATAATAACATAGAAAGAAAAAACCTTCGTAAAAGACAAAGAAATTAAAGTGAGAACAAATGTAAGCAAATAGAAAAAAGAAACACTAAAATACAAAAAAAAACATATTATATGTTAATATGACAGAATGTAGGCCAGACATAAATTATAGCCACAAATAAAAGTGAGTTAACCTGCTTATTTAAAGAAAAAATTAAATTGGCTTATGAAACAAAACCCAAGTCTCTGCTATGTGTAAAAAATCATGCTTAAAATTCTGGGAATCAATTGGTCTGGGAAATAACTGCTTGTATATAGATTAACCACATGAAAAGAAAACAGAACGTTCAAATCTGTTACTAAGGTAGATTCTAGCCAAAAATGCTTTAAACTAAACAAGAATAGTTCATAATGTTAAAAATTACATTATAATATGCAGACTGTAGTTAAGCATATTTGTTTTAAAAACAATAAACTTCTTGGGGCCAGAGACATGGAAAAACATGATGAAACCACCTTTTGAATACAAGAGGCCTGGGTTCAACTCCCCAGATCCCCACACACACTGCATAGTTCCTTGAACACTCCTGAACACAGAGCCAGGAGTAGAATTCAAGCACCATGGAATATGGTCTACACTCTCCAATAAAAATGCAATAATAAAATTAATTTGATGGTTAACAATGAAGATAATGGGGTACTTAGGGTAAACACATTTTATGGGTTTGTTTAATGGTATTTATGAATTTGATTTACATTTAAATTTGAGAATTTTATATATTACCTTCCCCAATGTGAATGGGTCATCCAAAATTACACATATAATTAGAACATGAAGACAGGGGAAGATTGTTTGACTGATTGAACTGAGACATTGGTCCTCCATTGCACTTGAATTGGGAACATTTGTTCCTTGACTTTCAAATTCAGAAAAGAATTAAATCACAAGTTTTCCCTATGATTCTGGTTTACAGATGGCAGAAATTATGGAAGTTTTAGGTCTCCATAATCTTGTGAGTGAGTCAATTCTCACTTTATTAATATGCATTCACTAGCATATATAATTCTATATACATAATCTATATGTTTTATAGAATTAAATTGTATAAAATACTATAGTGTATTCTAAATTTTGTATCTATATTGTCATATATATTATTGGATCTATTGCCTAGCTTTCTCTGGAGATCTAAGTTAAAACATTTTATTGTCAAAAATAATCTTTTCCTAAAGAATTTTAAAAAAGAGTTTTCTGAATTTGTTTTGGATTTGTACAACTGGTTTCTAACCTATTTCAATGGTGTATATAAATATATATACTGTTTGTTTTGTTTAACGATCACTATAATTACTATAAATATTTATTTAAATAAATATATTATAACTATAATACATACTTATTTGTTATATTTCAATATGTACAAAATTAAGGAATTAAGATACAAAATTAAACAATCCAAAGAAATTAATACTTTAACCATATTCATTGGTAATACCATGCCCTATCAGGCACAAACTAACTGGCCACTGTGCATTCATGGCAGTAAGATATATCTGATGTGGCCAGAGAAGGAATAAAGGGCATCCTATACCCTCCTTCAAATATTGTTGTAATAGAGTTGTTTAATTACACAATGACCATTTTAGGCAAGCATGCCAGAATTTTTTAAATATTGAGAGAGTTATTAATGCAAAGTATATTTTAGAAGTTTAAATAAAAATGATTTCCATACTGGATACTCCAAATCCATTGCTTATAAGAAACAAGAAAAGAGGTGATCATATATATGATTTTTTTATTGTTGTTGCTGTTTTTGAGTCATACCCGGCAGCGCTCAGGGGTTACTCCTGGCTCTATGCTCAGAAATCGCTCCTGGCAGGCTTGCGGGACCATATGGGATGCAGGATTTGAACCACTGTCCTTCTGCATGGAAGGCAAACGCCCTATTTCCATGCTATCTCACTGGCCCCTATATATGATATTTTAATGTTTTTTGAGAAAACTAAATGTGTGATGATGACTTGGTGCAAGAAAATGTTGAGTCAGGTATTTGGAGTTCCAGTCCAATAAATGATCTTTTTATCTGTGCATGACCTAAAGAAGACATTAATGTCCTGTTGCTACAGGAAAGAAATGCTGAAAATAAAACTTAGAGTCAGTTTGAATCTGATGATTTTTCAAAGAAGATTGGACTCTCAGTTCCTAGGAGTGGCTGCTTACCAAGTAAGGGTACTGTTTGCAAATTAAAGAGGTCCTATAAGATAGGGATGGTGATACCATTTCAAAGCTGGAGACCACTAAATTTTGAGTTTTTTTCCAATGAAAAATGTCTCCCAAGTAGAAATTATACCCATCATAATTGCCTTCACATCTCATTCCTCTTACTACAATATTAAATGTTTTACTACAAAATTCAGTGTTTTTCATGATGATTGCTTAACATAAAGTAGACATGGTGCTGAAAAAATTGTAACAGTTTCAAAGAGAGCAAAAATTTTCATGCCAATTAACCTTTCAATGGCAATATAGATTTTTTTTATGTTTCTTTTTGTGTCATACTGCTTTTTACTCTACATTATAATCTTGGCACATTTTCCAGTAGTCTATATCTAGTACAGTCAATGATAAAAACCTGTGACACAAATTCCAACTTCATATCTTCTTATTGAAGAAATCAAGCATTTCATTGACACCCCATTTTATGACTGATAAAGATTTAATATCATGCAATGGGTGACCTAATAGGACACAAATTCTTTCCATCCTAAAGACTGATCAATCCAAGACCAAGGTGCAGAATCAGTGCCTGGTGAGAAAAAGCTTTCCTGTTAACCACTGTGTTCTCACTACACTGAAGAGCACAGAAAGACTGTTTCAGGACACAAATCCTACTGATGAGAGCTTTATTCACCTCATCAAATTGCCTCTCAAAGAATCTACATCCAGACACTACCACTTTTGGGCTCTGAATTTTTTAATTAAACTCAAGATTGTATCAAAAATTATTTTGATGTATATGATGACCATCTTATGAGTATAGTGGTAAATAGTTTAATCCAATTTATATCATCAAATCATCCTCCTTTCATCATCAATAGTCCTAGAGTGCTATTTATATTTCCCTTGTCCCACAATTTCTTATCAACAACCAACATTTTTGTATTAAAATATTATGAATGTGAAGAAAGAGCATTACCAACATGATATTAAAAAAATTCAAAAGGATATGCATGCATGTATATTCTCTGACACACACAAATTCCCATATTGAACACTAAGGATTGCTGAGTGAAAAGCCATTTCATTTAAGACAAGTCAGTCTTCCCAGATGATATGCTAATGAACCAAGTGAGCTGTTATAAGTCAGTGATATCACATCATTCAGCACACAATTTCCAAAAACAAGTTAATGAACCAGTTTTTAAAAATCATTTAGAAAAGCACATTTTGACACATTCCAATGAAGCCAGTTCATTTTCTGGGTAAAGAGATGCTTATCTTGGGGCCTCTCCAGACTAAAACAGGCTTGAAACAATTGTTATCAGTTATGGTACAAAAATATAACAGGCAAGTGAACCACTAAGCAGGGGATGGGGCTATTTTCTCAAAGACAAAACAAAACAAAATCAAATGACCACAATAATATTATAAAACTAAATTCCTGATTTAAATGTTGTGACAAAACACATATTTCTCAATGTTCAATATTCTTGAAGCAATTATTTGAAAAATTTGAATAAGGAACCTTTCTCATTGTGAGGTACTAAATTTACACTTATCCTACCTATTCTCCTGTATTTGTATGCTTGGATCTCTTCAGGAACATGTTTTTGGAAGATCAGAACAAATTCGGAACGTTTTTAGTTCATTGTCTCAAGTATAAACTTTCTGAAACAAATTAATTATTCTTGTAAGTTCTCAATTCAATTGATATTTAAAATAATTTTTATATATTCAGCAGGAAACATTCCCTGGAGATATGGATTATTTGTTAAATATTCCTCTTTAGCCCAACAATTATCTACATTTTCTGCATTTTCGTACCTTTTAACTATTACTGTATCTAGCCAATATTTTATAGCAAAATTTGTTAGTTTATTCATGAATCTTCAATTATTTGTAATAATCCCTGTTGCTATTTTAAAACACTACATTTTAGAACATCATTCACATTTCTGAACACAAGTTTGTTGTTCAGTGTTATGAAATGAAGTAAATTTCCTTAGAAAAGTCTCTATCCTAGACTTTGTCCTAGGAACTGTGTAAAACCCAAGATCTCTAATTACAGAAGACTGACCTTGACAACCACAACTGAGCAGAACATTTCCTGATACCATGAAAAAGATCTTTGGTTTTGACAATGAATATGGTCATAGCCAGTAGTGAACCCATGACAGTATGCTACAAGGGTGGAGAAACCCAGTATGTCTTAGGCCAAGGGAATTTTCTTTCTAATTTTCCCAATTACTGTGCCTATGCCGAAAACAACAACAACAAACTTGCCACAACAGCCCCCTCCTATTTGTTTTTTTTTTAATTTTGTTTTGTTTTGTTTTTTATTTTTTCTTTCTTCTTTTAAATTTAAATTTATAGTTTCTACATAGGGGCTCATCCCTGTTTTTTTTTCCAACACAACCATAGAATATGAATCAGCTTGTTTGTCTCATAAATTGAGAAAAGTGGATGGCAAGTAGTCTCATGAACATTGAGTGGAAATATAAAAAAAAAAAAAAAAAAAAAAGACCAGCCCTAAACACTCAACCCAAAGTCAGCCACAGTAAAATCAAGAGACCCAATTTACATTAAGCTGCTCTCAGGGGTCTCAAACTCGAGGCCCGCGGGCGGCAAACGGCCCTCTCTACAACATTTTGTGGCCCTGCCCTAAAGGAATCTTTTTCTGTTTTGTTTTGTTTTCGTTGTTTGGGTCACACCCCCCAATGTTCAAGGCTTACTACTGACTTTGCACTCAAGGATCATCCCGACTGTGCCTCCTGCGGCCCCAGGTAAATTGAGCTTGAGAGCCCACTAGCAGTTCAGTGGAGACAGGGAAGCATGCTGGGAACAAGGGCAGAGGGAGGCAACACTGGTGGTGGGAATTGCCTAATTCACTGCCACTATGCACCTTAAATATAACTGTGAAAGACTGTAATTCACATTGGTCTCAATAAAAATAAAAAAAATAAATTATCTAATATCTAACTATAACACCCAAATCATGCAACATAGCAATATGCTTTTAATGTTAAGTGTTGTTTGGCTATGATTGCTTTTTCAACATTAGACAAAATTTCTATTTATTTGATAAACTTTTTTAAATAGTATCAAATCTTTACAAGTACTTTGCAGGCCATTTTCTCAGTTTTACAGTTCATTATAGTGTGATGAAGATGAAATTTTCTATCTAACTCTAATGTTATATATTACTACAAAAGAAACACAAACACGTACCCAATCAATAAGTATGCCTTATTCTACAAAACAATATAAAAATTATGTATTTTTTCAATTCCAATAGTCAAATAAATACAGTATTCATGATCCATAATAAAGATTATAATTTGGAACTTATCGTTAAAAATTTGTAGCCCTACAACATTAAGTTTTTTTTATACTAAGTTCTTTCTTTTTACATCATAAACTGGTTTTACATGCTTAGTTTCATTTTAAAATTTCATGAAAATATATTGTTCTCTGATGCCTGCTCTTTTGCTATCACAACAATTCTGGTCTAGTGAAGGGAATCCGACAGGAAGAAATGTATTGCATTCTAACTCAATGACATGAGATATTTCAATTGCTTGGGTCCTATAGTCTCTGCTTACTTGACTCCAAAATTCATTTCCTAGAAACTGATCCCAGAAATTTCTTGCCTGGATGACTTGTTCTTAGTGAACCCTCAGATTTAAGGATTATGTGCACCCACATCATTTCTTTTGAAACAGTGGTTAGGAGGAGACCTTTGATAATACAGGGGAAAGGCTGATGCACTCTATGGAGTGTCATATCTGACCCTTCTAATGAAGTATGTATTAGCCACTGAAGTGAGAGTGAGTCAAGTTGCAACCTAACTTCTGTGTTCTAAGATTCTCTCAGAGGTGTTTTATTCTTAAATAGTTATTATTTTTATATAAGTAAGGAAATATTTGCTTATGTTGACATCTTTGTGACACAGTTAAGTTTTGGGTTATCTTTATTA
This sequence comes from Suncus etruscus, assembly GCF_024139225.1. Taxonomy (NCBI): domain Eukaryota; kingdom Metazoa; phylum Chordata; class Mammalia; order Eulipotyphla; family Soricidae; genus Suncus; species Suncus etruscus. The sequence goes on along the minus strand of NC_064860.1, from coordinate 21,778,054 downwards.
AATTACTTAAATTACTATCTTGCTTAAACAAAATTAAAAGTGATATGAATTAACCAGATTTTTCTTCTATGAATGTTTTGAGTAATAAGAGGCTTTAGGTTATCTACTGTAATACCTTCCTTACTGTTGTTATTATTCCATTTACAGCTAAGAAAGACACCTAAAGGTATGAACTAAGCTATGAGATTTATGCAGTTGGTCCATGGCTAAATGTTTCAATTTTACAATACAACTTGGCTTTAAAAATAATAAGTCATGTGTTCGCTTCGGCAGCACATACACTAAAATTGGAACGATACAGAGAAGATTAGCATGGCCCCTGCACAAGAATGACACGCAAATTCGTGAAGCGTTCCATATTAAAAATAATAATAAGTCATATAATTCTACCCTTAATTTAGATTTTAGAGACCTAGAATATGACACCAACCTATAATGACAGACCTTTAAAAACTGCAAAATATTTAATTATTGGGTATAAAGGAACATGCTATTTCTTTGGGTACAATAAATAAAATTCACCTGAGATGATTGTTAACAAAAGTGATGAAGAGCACTGAAAACATATGTGCCAGGTCAGCTCTCTGCAAATGAGATTTTCCTATAAAATTGAGGAATAACTTAATTTTCTTTAAAAAGAACATAAACATAGTTTTTAGTACTACATTCTAAACAGGAGGTGTGAAGCAGTGTGGACATAAAAGAATTATAGAGGAGAACAATCTTGTTAAAATGTCAGAAAGAAAATTCCTTAGGAGACAATATTAGGTTTGAAGAGAACAAGAGTAGACAGATATGAAAGAGAAAAAGAAAAGAACCAGAGTTGAGCTGCTTTTGATGAGTTTTCAAAAGAAAGATGTTTGAGTTGTTACTACAACCAAGTGGGTAATTAGCACCAAAAGAAAAATGACTGAAAGCAGGGTGTCGGGATGGGGTGACCCATGCCGAGGAACCTTAGAGACAATATCATGTTCTTAATACATTGTTCATAACCAGACCAATGGTGAAAAAACCTTTGATGACAAAGATTTATTTGCAAAGTTGTAATAAATAAAAAATTAAAGAGGGTAAAATAATATCAATAATGTATTAAAGTTTTAGTAGGAAGGTTTCACATGAGGCAATTATTGTAATTGGATATGTCTGTGTCATGAAGAGTTAGAAAGTGTATAGTTTTAAAACATTTTAAGAGAAGTTATATAAAGAACAAAAGAGACTTAATTGGGCCTTCAAACCAATGGAATGGATTTTTAGGTAATTGTTAGCATAAGTGAAAAAACTCTACTCAAGTTCATCCATCTAGTAAAAGAAAAATTTGAAGAAATACATCTTATTTTGTTGTCCCCCATTCACAATACAGATCAGGCAAAAGGCCTGGTTTCAGGTTTTTATAGGGATCATTTACTGTACCTCCTCTTTCTATACAGTCAGTGTAAAGAACACAGCCTGTGGTAAACATTGATAGGCCTTATCTTTCTTTTCTTTTCTTTTTTTTTTAATATATATATATATATAAAATCCTTCAGCAGTGCAACATTCCCATCACCAATATCCCAAGTGTTCCTTCCTCTCCACTCCACAATGGCCTATACTCTAGACAGGCTTTCTACTTCACACATTCAGTCACATTTTGTTATGACAGTACTCAGTGTAATTATTTCTGTGACTGCACTAAACAATCCCTGTGGTGAGCTTCATGTCAGGAAATACATCTTAAATAGAAAATATATTTAATATTACATTTTAGAAGTGATTAAATTAATATTTCTTACTAAATTTAAAAAATCATGTAGAATATTTTAAAAATAAATATCTCTGTGTTCAAGAAAAACAATAAGAAAGAAGTTTTGCCTTCAGTACCTGATACACCCAGTCAGAAAGACCAAATTAACAAGGAGCTGCAAAATGAAGTATACACCAAAGAGCATAATAGCTGAGTAATACATTTCATGACTCCAAAAGATGTGCTACAAATGAATTTTCATGCTTCCCAATTAAGATATGTGTCACTTTTGTTTCAAATATTTCCCTTTGCCCTAAAATATGGTCATGGTCTATGAAATAAATACAAGAGAGGAAAGAAAAGGAGAGACAAGCTCAAAAAAGAATATGACCTCTGTTGATTTTCTATAGTTGCTGCAAAGCATTCCTGTAAGTTAACAGTTTAAAACTTACTCAACAAATGAAGTTCATTGTCTGACTTTTGTATATGAAAATTCAATACTAAACTCCCTACTTTGAACCCAGGTGTCAAGATTCCAGTCTCATTTCACAGTTTTAGGGGCAAAGATGCTTATTAATCTAATTTGGTTAGTTAGTGGCCAGTTCTTCCTGACTCAAATTCAACAAGAATAACTTAAAGTTTCACATCACATTACCTTAGTTTTCTTTTCTGATTCTTTTATTATCCGTTGTGATTAAACTGGATGCACTCAGAAAACTTAGGATCATTTTTTTTCTTTTGTCAATCCTAATAACTCTGCCATCACAATTCTTTTTTATCTTATATTATTATTTGTTGCCAAGTTAGGAATTAGGATGCAGATTCATTGGTGGGCTTGTATTTTCCCCAATACTATATTCAATTTGGACAGCTGTAACAAAATACCTAGACCATATTATTTAAATAAAGAAATATTAGTATTATTTTTTCATAGTTTTAACAGCATTAAAAATATTTGATAATACCTCCTTCCCAGGTTTATAGACCTCAAACTTCTTGCTCTAACACCATGAGAGAGAAATCATTTTTTTCTAAATCTTACAAAGTCACTATATCATTGTAACCAAATCAGTCTCCAAAGCTCCCACCTTATTATAATGTATCACACTGATGGACAGGGAAGAAAATATTGATTGGGATACATGGTTTTGCTATTTAGTAGCATATAGTCTCCTGACTATCACTTGAGACCCTGAGACTCCCTTGAGTCCTCCAAGCATCACTTGGTGTGGCATTAGAAGGCCCTTTGCATGGCCTGGGCAACTCTGGTGAGATTGAGCCTTCTGTCACAAACAGCACTGCATCTTAGAACTTAATCATTGACCTAATTGGCCAAGTATCACTGGGTGTGGTTCTTGGGTCCTATGAAGACTTCCAACTAAAAGGGAAAGAAATTTACTCTGAGGATTAGAGACTCAATATATGGTGTGTATTGAGCATAAATCTTCCCTCCATAATACCTACCATATTCTTTCTGTGTATAGATGAACAAAGATAAATCCATTGCCTAAAGGCAAGGGGAACTAGAGACACTGGTTTTAAGGAACCATCAAGGTAACAAAATGCTCTATTAGACATAAGACAAATATTTATAATCAAAACAATATAATATGTGTTACTGAGATATTAATATTATTGTATAAGATATAAAATAATATTCATTTTTACTATTGCCAGTATAAATTTATGGACACATATATACATATATGTATGTAAATATGTATATGTATATATGTATGTATATATGTAAATATCACAGAATAATACAATTATTAGAGAAAATGTTTGGGATATATTTTTATATATGATTCAAAATGAATATAATTTAAAGGAAAGAGTGCAAAACTGGAATTTTAAAAATGAAGGCAAATCTTTAGTAAGCCTTGATGAAAGTATGAACAGACTTTATAATAGCTCTATTACTGATATCTCTCTTTTTCTCCCCAAAATGACTTTCCTGTGCAAATTATAGACACAAAGACTAAAACTAGTTCACTGACATAAATAAAATATACAATAAAAAATAACAAGTAATCCAGTAAACAAATTTTGACTCCAATTTTAGTTTTACAAGACATTAAATATTATGTCTTGTTATCCTTAATTCCCTTTTTTTCTCTTTCCTGAAAATGAAATATTGCTTGGATTTCAGGTTTTTTAACTGACTGATGTCAACCCATTGAACTATTTAACGTGTGAATCATTTACTTTATCTTTTTAGTTTCAAATGTCATTTTCTATGTATAGTTTTTATAATACAATGTATCTGGTAAAAAGTTTTTTTAAGTTTAATATAACATTCATTTTCTTTACATAAAATATTTTTATATTATTTAGAAATTTCTTTCCTATGCCTGGATCAAGGTGACACAGACCTATATTTTCTTCTCTAATGTCCATTTTTGTTGTTTTTCATAAAACTTTTGACTCATGTTCACAAAAAATGATGATAGGATAGCCCACTAAAACTTGGTAAAATCTTAATATGTTCATAAGCAAAATTATCCTTGTAACCAACAAAGATAAAATATTGTTTAATCTCATTAGTAATCACAGAAATGAAAGCAAAAATAAAAATTAAATGTCTATAAATATATGGATAGACTAAGATTTTCCAAGTTTGACAGATCCAAGTTGGAGAAAAGCATAAGCAATACTTTTCATGTTATGTAAGTGTGCCATACATATGTACCAGAATTTAACTGGCTTTCTTTCAAGTAAGATACATCATTCAATATATTAAATATAAACATACAAAGGTCAATGGAAGAAATGGAAGAATGAGAGAAATGTGTGACAAGTGAGCCAGAATAGATACCACTTTTTATTATGGAATAAGTCAGAAAGTGCAGTGTGTAATCCACAGCAAATGAATATATATTTTATGGTATATATATGTAACAGAGAAATAAGAAAAATTCAGTGTGGGAGAGTACAAGTGACTTTTTAACATTTTACAAAGTGACATTTAATAAGTATTTTTCTGTATACAAATATAGAATATACATATAGAAATCCATATTCTATATGCTACTTTAGAATACAAGGAGAGACAAAATTAAATTAAATTAAAATCAGAAAGATCAGTTAAATTAGAAAGGAATAAGTTTACCTAGAAAGAAAGGGAGAATTTACATGTCTATAGAGAGAAAAGGGCAGAATTATTATTTGAAGAATTCATGAGACTGAGAATTTTTCCAAACTGAAGAAGTCAAGATACATTCCCACATCTAGAAAGCTGGAATAGTTGCAATCAATATAAGCCAGGAAGATCTAGAACTATTGAACTGTGTTTGTGTGTGTGTGTGTGTGTGTGTGTGTGTGTGTGTGTGTATCCTGAGCTAAGAAATAGGCTGGGGTGTTCATCTGACCAAAAAGATTATTTGTACAACAAAGAACACATGCTTTGTTATTAGGTGATTTCTTTGAATCTAGTTTTCTTTCTCCCACAGAAAACTTACTTCTGGTAAAATAAAATAATAAATTATATTTTGGTTCATGCTTCTAATTTTTATTCTTCTAAGTAAAACTTCTTCAGAAGTAAAACTTTCCCCTGAGACTGCAGGACCATGTATAAAGCAACCACCTGTCATACTATTGCGCCAGTGAGCATAATTTATCATCTTGTTTAGATCCTATCATCTTGAATTGTTTTACACTCTCCTCATGATACAGCACAAAAAAACAAAGAACACTTAGTGACCCACATCATGTTTGGGTTAGTATTAAAGCTGATGCTTGTTTCACCTGTTCAACCATGGTGCCTTATTTGTTAATTGGATCCAAATGAGAAAGATGCAAAAAAAGTGTATTTTATTTACAACTTTTCAAACACCAATGATTATCAAATAACAAGATAACTTTTGGTTGTTGTTGTTGTTGTTGTTATTTTGTTATGGGGAAATATTTTCTGGTTCTCAGAGTTTTCCCTTAGTTCTGTATCCAGGAATATTTTAGGCAGATTCAGAAGATCATATGGAGTCCCAGAAATTTCAACTTAGTCAGCCTCATGAAAGACAAGTGCCTTTTTACTTAACTACTCTACTTTCTCTCTAGACCAACATTTTTTTCTGTACCTCCAGATATCTTCAAAACTACTTTAATTGCATCCTGCATGTCAGAGATTTCTATGCACAATCTAGTCATAGAGATAACTGGTTCTTCCCTAGGGAGAATATCAACCTCCAAATTTATTTTACTTACTTCAACTCAATGGTTTACTCAAAATGGTTCCTCTCTCTAGAAAGTGGGTAGAAAAAAAAAACAAATTAATTCAACATTTATGTCAATATTTATATCAAACTACATATTTTACTAGATTTCTTATGACCTCTTCTACCAATCCAATTGTCTTTTTCTGTGCCCTCTTATTCAACTACCCATGAAATGAAATCACTCTATTACATTTAGTTAATTTTCTTTGTTTGTTTGTTTGTTTTTTATGTCGTTTGGCCTACACTCGGTGATGCTCAGGGGATTACTCCTGGCTATGTGCTAAGAAATCGCTCCTGGTTTGCGGGTCCATATGTGACACCAGGGGATTGAACCGAGATCTGTCCTTGGTTAGCCATGTGCGAGGCAATCGCCCTACTGCAGCTCCACTTCTCTGGTCCATTTAGTTCATTGTTTATGATATTCTCCCTCTACTTGACAGTCAATTTCCACATTGAAGATATAAATATACATTTTCAATTGCACAAGTTATTCTCAGAACTGCATAACTATGTTTGCAAATTAAACATCCAAAAACTAAGGGTTAGAGAGATATTACTGGGATTAAGAAATTGTTTTGGGCATGGTCATTCCTGCTTTGATCCCCAACATATCATATGGTCCCTGAACTACCAGGAGTTATCAGTAAGGAGAGAGCCAGGAGTAAGGACTGAATAGACAGATTGTGGTGCTAAAAATCAAACAAACAAAACATATGGGTCTAAGTTTTGCTAAGAATTAGAGTTGCCATCTAGTAACTGATTACAAAGGACATGATTGTCCTAATATTTTAACTCCAAAGAATGGAAAGGAAAGAGAAATTCTGAAAATAGAAGAAATTATTCTTAGGAAACATTGTCCTTTCTGGATAAATGGCAATAAAAGAGCAATTTCTTCTGAACTGCTCAGAATACACACCGGTGTGTAGCTTAAGATATAGAACACAGATGGAATTTTGACTGCCTATTCATTTCTTTGCCAAGTGACCTTGAGAAGACAGTCCTAGATAAAGGTTGGATCTCTTAAATGTATTTAATCATTGAAAATCATGAAGATATTATTCATATCACTTCCACTTTGAATTCCTCTGATGGTTCAGATTGTTTTAAAAAGACTGTCAATTATTTAGTTTAGCAAACCATTTCTCCACAGACTAGTCTTTACCTATTAGTTCATTTTCCTATTGTGACAGTTACAGAAGGTTTCTGTAATTATATTCCTAGAGACCATGTACTCTCATATCTCTAGGCCTTTCCTCTCAACCTGGGAAATAACCAATCCCTAATTAAATTACATAATTTCATATTTTCTGAATCTCGACTTAGACTCTATATACTAGAGAAAAGCATTCTCTGTTCAGCTTACCTGGAAGACATGGTTTCTTTATAATTTCCATAGTAATATACCTATATGCTAGAGTATAAGCCGAGTTTTTTCGGCACAAAACTCTTGTTTTACTCGGGTTATACAGGTGCATGTAGTCTCTAGTCGTCTTCTGTCATCTGCTGGAGGGGTTGATGCTTCAGCTGAGTCCACAAGTCCCTGCTAAGGTAAAGAGGTAGGCGGCTGAACTTAACTGTATAGCACTGAACTCTTTAACCCACAATATTCTGCATTTTGTATGATACCGACAGCAGTGATGATTATATCTGCAAACTCAGTGATGATGATAATGTTATACACTCACATCAAATACAGCTGAATTTCTGTTTGGTCATACAGATGATGAGGAGGTGGAGGAATGCTGTTTAAAAGGATTTTAAACTTTGTGATTTAGCTTGATTACCTGTTAAGCTACAGTTTTTTGCACTTTAAAGTTTTAAAGTTATTGATGCTAGTTTACAGTTTTTCTTTAGCAATAAATATTAAAAATCATTTAACCCACTGATTTCTCAATTACTATAATTGTTTGGGGGTATATATTTTGATTTTTGAAATTTACCAGTGGCAGTTGCATTTTCCAACTCAGCTTATACTCAAGTCACTAAGATTTCCCAGTTTTTAGGGTAAAATTAGGGGGACCAGCTTATACTCGAGTATATATAGTAAGTAGTATTTGGCTTATGGATATATTTTTATGAAATTCTTTTGTAGATTTAGCATCTCTCTTTTCCTCTATTCCCTTTTTAAAATGACATATGTAATAAATTCCTGATCTGGAGTGTTGCCTGTGCGTGTTTTTCCACTATCCTGTCTCCTGAACCTCTTGGGAGTGGGCCGAAAAGGACCCAGAAAAACAGCTCTCCCAGAGGTTCATCCAAGGGCCAGAACGCCAAGGAACTGTGTCCGACTGTGAAAACTGGCTATCCGCAGTATTCTGCAGAAAGGCAAGTCCCCTGTTTGTGACATCAGGCTGGGAATATCTATGCCCGCCCAATGGTTCCCGACTGTGAGAAACTGTGAGTGTTGCCTGTGCATGTTTTTCTACTGTCCTGTCTCCTGAACCTCTTGGGAGTGGGCTGAAAAGGGCCCAGAAAAATAGCTCTCCCAGAGGCTCCAGAAGAGCACTTAGCTCTGCTTTGCTACGTGCTGCGCACTCTTTCTAACCAATGAACCCCACCACAACACGCAGAAAAAAATCACACTACAAGCATGACAATGGGGAAACCTTGCAGGCAAACACCATGAACAGAGAATGAAGAGGATAGTGCGGATAACCTAAAAAATTCCAACCATCTGATTAACTTCTCAGATAAGGAGTTTAGAATAGAAATATGGAAGATGTTTGTAGAACTCAAAGAAAGCATAGATCTATCTGAACAGAACACAAAGACAGAAATCAGAAAACTCTAAACTGAAATAACAGACCTGAAAAACACTGTAGCTCAATTGAAAACCTCAGTGGATGGCCTCACCAGCAGGGTAACAGCAGCTGAGGACAGAATCGGCGTGCTCAAGATGAAAAGCAGGAAAACTCAACACAGCAGAAGAAACTGGAAAAGAACCTTAAGACAAACGATCAGGCAATAGAAAAAGTACTCAAGGAATGTGAACAGATGAAAATAGAAGTCTTTGATAAACTCAACAGAAACAACATAAGAATAAATTCCTGTTCTATCTTATTTATTTATGGAAAAACCAACATATAATTTGTTTTCCTTTACCTTAACTTGAAAATAGAGGCTATATCCAAAAAAGTTGATTGAAGGTTTATTAATATGTCAGATGCTAAATGTATAGAAATGTCAAGAAAAAAGTTATCAAATGAATAATTACACCCTAAAAAGTCAGAAATTATATATGCACAATTCATTTAAAATGAACATAAATATTTGTAATTTAATATATGTAAATTTTTGGGGCCCGCGAGGTGGCGCTAGCGGTAAGGTGTCTGCCTTGCAAGCGCTAGCCAAGGAAGGACCAAGGAAGGACCGCGGTTCGATCCCCTGGCGTCCCATATGGTCCCCCCAAGCCAGGGGTGATTTCTGAGTGCTTAACCAGGAGTAACCCCTGAGCATCAGAAAATATATAAATAAAATATATATGTAAAGTTTTAAATATGCAAAATAATATACAATTCATTTCCCTGATTCACCAAGAAAAGACAATACTTTTAAATAGATAGGTTCTTGAAATTGTTTAAATTATTATCCTCTACATGTGATTAAAACCATATATTTGCCTTTTTACTTCTGCTTTATTTTTTCTCCTAGAATAATCCACAAAATACATGTTACAAATGGCAAGACTTCATCATTTGTATAGCCAAGTATTAAAAATTATGATGTATAACATATTCTTTATCCTACTTTTTTGTGAAAACTTCAAACCTAGATGTGTAATGAGTTTTTATAATTTCATATTTATTATCAATTGTTTATATTCTTAGGTTTGATCTATTTTGTATTGTTTTAGAAATGTTTGGTTTTCAGGGCCAGAGTGATAGCATAGTGGTAGGGCGTTTGTCTTGCATGCAGACTATCTAGGACCAACCTTGGTTTGATCCCCCAGGTTCCTATAGGGTCCCCAGAGCCAGGAGCAATTTCTGAGCACATAGCCAGGAGTAACTTCTGAGCATCACAGGATGTGGTCCAAAAAAAAAAATGTTTGGTTTTCCATAGTGACAGCAACAATTTTGCAGTCCAATAGAGAATGTATAGAATGTTTCATATTTGAAATAATAATTTTTTAATAATACCATCCTACTTTGCCATCACTTTTGATTTGCTTTTGGGGGCCACACACAATTGACTTCAAGGCCTACTCTTTTTTCTGCTCAGAGATCATTCATTGCAAAGTGGAGGAACATCTGTGTTGCTAGGTTCCAAATATGACTTCATTGTATGAAAAGCAATTGTACTCTCTAACTCAGTTTCTATAATTTTTATTTTATACTTCAATATTTTGTTATAATAAATTATTCTTATACTTAATAGAATTATAGCAAATTAGGGATATAAAATTTATTTTGATTGTTTCTTTTTTATCAACCTTTATTTTACAACCTAGTATTTGGGGTTCTATTTTGAAATTGAACTGAAATGTTTTTATTCTATTAATAATATTCTTTTTTTTGTGTGTGTGGTTTTTGGGTCACACCCGGCAGTGCTCAGGGGTTTTTCCTGGCTCCATGCTCAGAAATTGCTCCTGGCAGGCACAGGGGACCATATGGGGCGCCGGGATTCGAACCGATGACCTCCTGCATGAAAGGCAAACGCCTTACCTCCATGCTATCTCTCCGGCCCCTAATAATATTCTTTATTTTTTGAGTTTTAGTATAATACTGGCCATGTTCAGGGATTATTCCTGCCTCTGAGATCAGTGACAGTGCTCAGAAAACCATATGTGGTGATGGGAATCAGAGATTTTCTGCATACAAGGAAAGTGTTTTAACTCCTTAATATTTCTCTGTCACTGTTATAGTCTTAAACAATGAAGTTAAAAGAGTTGTTTTAACATTTATATTAGGGTACGTCAAGTGACAGTAAACATCTCAAGCTTTTAACTAGGAAAGTTTTATTTCTCCTTTATATGTAAAATCTAGATGTATTAGTTAAACTATTTTAACTGGCATATTTTTCAGTTTTTGAATATCATTCCAAATATCTCCTGACCAATGGAGTTTCTACTAAGAAGATGTTAAGAGTCTTTGCACGTTGATCCATGGGTCTTCTCTTACCTTCATAGGTTTGTATATTCAGTTCTTCCAACAGGTTTGAGAAGTCTTTGATTTTTATGTCTTTGACCAAGGTCACAGTCTCTTCTCTCTTTCACTTTCTGTGATATTAATTAAACTCATCTCAACTTTCCTACTAGAATCACATAACTCTCAAAATGTTTTCTCAAGTCTATTAATGACTTATTTTTAGATTTTATTTATTTATTTTATTATTTATTTCTAATTTATTCCTCCACTTAATCTTATACAGTGCTTTCTGTAATACTCAATGCTACTGAAATTCTTCATATCCCAAATTTGTAACCTGATTCTCTATAATGAGCTCTTTCAGAAAGTATTCCTCATCACTCATATTAACACTGAACTCAATGGATTATTGTTCATGGTGTCTTGTCTGAGTCTATTGGCAGCTTGTTTGTTTGGGGGGTCACAGATAGAATATGTGGAATAGTCCCTGTTCTTTGTTCAGGGAACAGTCCTGAGGTGGGCTCTGGGACCATATGTGGTACCAAAGATTAAACCTGAGTTGGATAAGAAATCTTTGGGGTTGGGGAAAGCTAAAATAACTGGCCTTAGGTTTATTCTTTGGAATTGTGACCACCTCTACCCCAGAAGAAAGAGCCCTGATGCATTTCAGAAGATTTATATGTTCAGAGGAGAATATATAGGGCCCTTCCCAGACTCATGACCCAGACACTATGGTCAGTAGAGCTTGATTAGTAGTCCCCATATCAACCTTAGCTCCTTGGTCATTATCACCATACTAAACACACATATCTGAGGATATTTTTACACCTTTTTCTTTACATATAAGGCATATTCTTCATATATTCTTCAGTTTCCTATGCTTATTGTTCTCTATTGTGAATATGTATGGCTTCTGAAAAATTACTAGAATATTTATAAACTATTAGTTTATTCCTGCTGGGAAGATATCCAGATCCTATTTTCCCTCTCCTTGAAGCCATTCTCCACCCTGTGGTAGTGAACATTTTTATCTACTTAAGTTGTTTCATACTTAATAAAGCCTCTTTCAAATAATTGTTGTTCTTTTTCTAGAATAGTGTAGAATTCTAATTATAATTTAGATAACAGATCATTGACTATTCTCAGAAATAATTTTGCTTGTTCTTTGGGCCACAACCATTGGTGCTCAGAGGTTACTCCTGACTCTGCACTTAGAAATCATTCTTGACAGGCTCAAGGGGCCATATGGGATGCTGGGAATCAAACCTTGTTCCCTCCCAGGTCAGCCATGCACAAGGCAAACACCCTATCACTGTGCTATCATTCCGGCTTCAAAGTAATAATTTTGCGATGTTGTAAACAAAATTCAGAGAGAAACCAGGATGCAAAGAAAAACAATAGTAAGCTATGCAGATGTGTGCTTGGGGCAAGCATAGAAATGGCTGTAGAGTAACTATAACATAGGACATAATATGAGCTAGCAGGCAGTAAGACTATGTACAGTTCCCCTAATTATAGTGGAGGTGTCAGGAAACTATTGGAATAAGTCTTTATAATTAAAATCATTAAGAAGGAATGATCATAAATAGAAAAGAAACCCAGTAATTTTTAAATGCCCAATCAGATCTGGTTCTATATTTAATAGGCTATCTTTTACTAACATCAGAAACTGCTAAAATTATGGAGAAAACAAACAAATTCATGTTATTTTGGTGAGTCATAATGAATTCTGAATCTTTCTCTATATTTTTACTGCACTCTTGTTGAGAATGGGTTCTGATTTCTATGCAATGACTTTGTTGCAGTAAAAGAAAAGAAATAAAAGTGTTTTTAAGTAGAGGAAGGAGAAAATAGCTTTAAAACCTTGAGTTTTTCTCAGTCGTATCTGTGATTAAGTTGGGCAATTTCATACCATTGTTTTTAAAAGGAACTATAATGTAAAAATTATGCACAGAAAAAACAATATAGATGTGACTGGTGAGATTAAAAGTTAAACAAACCTGCAGAAAACACAGCATGACAGCAAATTCCAGATGGCTGGATTTCCCCAGGGTCCTTGAAGAGGTTTGAAAGGGCAGGTTACATATCATTCAACCGATTTTCATCCCTGTAAGTCTACAAAGGAAGAAAAAACTGTTCCTCAAAACACACAGCTTTATAAAATAGTGTTTTGAACTCAGTGTGGGGGTGTGGATGAGTTCATGACCCAGTCAGCAGAGGCAGTTCAGACCTGAAGGATCAGTCATTGTAAGAAAACTTTACCCTGCTATCCTCAGTGCTATTTATTTGCCTTGTATGTGTATGGAAGAGAATTCTGATACCCAGCTTTGCATTCTTCACCTTGGCATTGGATTAGGTCATGCAGAGTAGATTAGGACTTCCTAATGGTATCACATTACCTAATGGTTGTGAGCCCTCAAAAATTGTTATGGACAATCTCTGTAATGTAAGAGTGCTGTTTTCATTTACATCTTTCCGATGATTAAAGATGTGGATCATTTTTTGGTGTACCTTTTGGCTATCTGTATTTCTTCTTTGTGGAACTTTCTTTTCATCTTTTTTTTTTCACATTTTGGTTGTAATTAGTTGTTTTTTTTTTTCTTGTTATGCTTTACCAGTGCCTTATATATCTTAGAAATTAATGCTTTATCAGATAGGAATTGGATAAATAGTTTCTTCTACTCTATAGGCAGTCTTTGTATATTAGTATCATTTCCTGTGAGGTGGAGAAGCTTCTTAGTTTAATGTAGTCCAATTTATTTTTGCTTTACTGGCTTTGTCAATGATGTTTAATCCTCAAAGATGCCTTTAGCTTCAATGTTATGGAGAGTTCTACCTATATTTTTCTCTATTTACAGAACTGATTTCAGGTCTGACTATTACTAAATATTAAGGTATTTAATTCAATTTGATTTGATTTTTGTTCATGCCATTTAAGAAAGATCTGAGTTTACTTTTTCACATGTTATCAGTTTTCCCAATACCACTTGTTAAAGAGATGTTCCTTGTTCCAATTCATATTTCTTGCTCATTTATTAGAAGGTCAGTCTCAGGATGAGGGTCAGTCTCAAGATATTTAAGTCTATCCCATTGATATGAGGTTCTTTTTTTATTCCAATAACATGATGTTTTAATAACTAATGGTTTATAGTACAGTGTTAAGTTGGAAAAGTACTTCCTTTGATCATATTTTCCCAAAGATTGCTTAAGATATTCAAATATGTACTGTTCCTTATTTATTTTAGGAATTGCTAATATATTTATTTACATCATAGACTGACACACATAGAAAAAAATAGGAATAACCAGTGCTGGCACAGATGTAGGAGTGGGGGAAGGGTCTTGTCAGTCACTGCTGGTGCAACTAAAACAGCCTTTCTGGAAAGAAATATGGATATTCCTCAAAATATAAATTAAACTCCAATATGATGTAACAATACTGCTCCTAGGAAAACAGATTAAGGACCCAGTAAAACAATGCAGAAAATCACTCTGAAACTCTATGTTAACTTCTGCACAATTAAGAATAATTAGAATCTGAAAACAACCTATATGCCTGAAAATAAATAAATGTATAAAGACAATCTGTGTTATGTCTACAAAATGGAATACTACACAGTTATTAAAAGAAATGAAGTCATGATATGTGCTAAAACATGGATGGGTATGTTAAGTTTTATGCATAGTATAATACTTAATAATACAAAGGCAGAGGGATAGATATAAAACAAGAGCAGTAATTTGGGAGACATAAAAGTAATGGCAATAATATCCAGAGACAATAGCGATGAAGATAGAGGACTAGTCCATAGTTGGAAGCTTTTAACAAATAGAGGGGAAGTGCACTTAGGACAGAAAAAGGGCCTCTAAGACAATGACAGTTGGGAATGATCACTTTGGACAAGAACTGAGAGCTTAAATAGAGTATTATGCATGATTCCGTTTCATTCACAATTTTGCAAAACATTGTGTCTACAAGATAAAAGAAAGATAAAAATACCATATTATTTTTATATATTTCCTATGAATAAGTGAGATTTTTCTCTGTCTATCCCTCTCATTCAGCATAATATCTTCCATATATATTCATGTATAAACAAATTTTATGACTTCATTTTCCTTGATAGCTACATAAATTCCATTGTGTAGACATATCACAGTTTCTTTAGCCACTCATTAAAACTAGTGCACATGTACTGTTTCTAGATTCTGACTGTTGCAAGTAAAAATACAGAGGTTTTTTCGGTACGGTGTTTTTGTGTTCCAAGGGTTATCCCTCAGAGTTGTGATGCTGGATCATCTGGAAGCTCAATGTTTAGCTGTTTTGAGGACCATCCATATTGTTTTCCAAAAAGGATGGAACAGTGTGCATTTCCACCAGCAGCAAATAAGAGACCCTTTCTCCTTACATACACACCAGTGCTGTTTTTTCTTGTTCTTTGTGATGTGTGCCAGTCTGTGGTGTGAGATGATAGCCCTTGGTGTTTTGATTTAAATCTTCCTGATGATCAATGATGTGGAACATATTATCATGAACTTATTAGCCATCTGTATTTCCAAATTAAGGAATGTTATTTTTTAATCCCCATTTTTGTGTGAGATTAGCATATATTTTCCTAGTTAAATTCAGTGCTTTGTATATCTTATATATTAACCTCCCATGTGATGGGTATTGGTATATGGTTTTTCCCTTTCCCTGGGTAGTCTTTGTAACCTAGGCACTGTTTCCTTTGAGTTGCTGAAGCTTTTCAGTTTAATGTAGTTTATCTTAACTTCCGCTTGATTGCTTCTGCTTGATTAGTAGTGTTACTTCCTTGAAGATGCCTTTAGCTTCAATGTCATGGATTGTTTTACTTTGTCCTCTATGCATCTTATGATTTCAGCTAAGATATTAAGGCATTTAATCCATTCTGATTTAAATTCTGTGCATGGTATTAAAGATAGTTTTGACCATTTCTCAAACTCAATAAGACCACTATGTGGGATGAAAAGGTGCCCTAGATCTCATCACCCCAAAAATATCTCAAAATACTTAATGAGTATATCTATATTTTATCTGTATGTTTAATACCTCAATAATTATAACTCTTTTTTTATCACATTCAGCAGTGTTCAGGGATTACTTCTGGTTCTCTGCTCAGAAATTGCTCCTGGCAGGCACAGGGGACCATATAATATGCTGGGATTTGAACCTCCATCAGTCCTGCAAGGCAAAAGCCCTAGAGCTGTGCTATCTCTTCAGCCCAATAGTTATGTCTTAGTGTGTTTATTTCCAAAAGTAAAGGTAGCCTTCTCCATCCATCTTTTCATTTTCCATTATTATTTTATATTATTATTTCTTAATTTTGCTTGGTTTGGTTCTGCTTGCTAAAAAATTCTAGAAGAAAAAAATCTAGCTTGGGATAAAAGCTCAGATCAAAACCAGGGCATAGGAAATATATAGCCTATCATTCTTACCCCTAAAAGCGCCTGCAATGTAATATGACACAATTCCCTTTGGCATAGGCATACTAAATAAAGGAAAATCTTATGTATAGAAACAAGCTCTTATTTACTAGGAATAAGAACCCATATATTTTGTAATACAGAGTCATCTTCCACCCTAAAATCTTGTCACAGGGACTCAATTTAGACTTCATGTGATCGGACAGAGACCATCCAACCAAAAACCCAGATCCCACCCGTAGAACCAACACAGTTCCCTGCAATAGCATCAGATATCAGAATCTCCCTGGGGAGTTGCTAATATCACGATGGCACTAATTTGCAGCAGTTTGCTATGACATCCTGTTGATGAAAACATCAACACTTGATCCAAGAGCAGGTTGCCCTACCTCATCACCAAATGGTAAAATAAAATCAGAAGAAACACCGTTCTTTGATATGTACAAAAACCAAGATCACTAAACTGACTTTGACCACTGAGACTGAGCAGAACTCTTCCTGTGACCCTAGTCTAGGATTTGGCCTAGAATTTGTACAAAAACCAAGATCTCTAATTCCAGAGGTCGGACTTTGACAACCGTGACTGAAAAGAACTTCTGGAACCATAAAAAAAGACTATACTAGGCTTCGTTCTAGGATCTGAACAAAAACCAAGGTCACTAATTACTGAAAACTAATTACAACAACTATGATGAAGGAGAACTTCTAGAATCATAAAGAAAGACTTTATCTTAGACTTTGTTCTAGGATCTGTGTAAATACCAAGATCTCTAATGACAGAGGACTGATTTAATCAGCCACAACTGAGCTCAACATTTCCGGGCACCATAAAATGACCTTGGGGTTTCATAATAAACATGTCCTGAGCCTGTAGTTGTTACCATGACAATTTGCTTCAGGAGTGGAGAAACAAGAAAAATCTGAGGCTAATATATTATAAAATCCCCAATACTTACTGTGCCTATGCAAAAACAAAAAAAAAAATGCCATAATAGTCTTCCCTCATTTTTATTTTTCTTTCCCCTTCTTTTTTTCTTTTTACTTTTTGTTTTGTTTTGTTTAAAAAAAAAAGCAATAAGCCCTAGTTAAGCATGAAAAATAAATGGCAAATTTGGCAACAAATTCCATAACAATCAAGAGTAGAAATTTGAGTGCACTATTTTGCATGTAGCTGAGTTTTCCAGCACCATTTATTGAAGAGGCTTTTCTCACTCCATTTTGCATTTTTTGGCCACACCCAGTGATACTCAAGAGTTACTCCTGGCTATAAGTTCAAAAATCATTCCTGACTCTGAGGACCATGTGAGATGCCAGATCGAACCACGATTTGTCATAGGTCAGCCATGTGCAAGGCAAATACCCTACTGCGGCACTACTGCTCCTGCCCCCACTTTGCATTCCTTGCCCCTGTATAAATATTAGTTAATTGAATACTTATAAGTCAGTCTCAGACTATTCAATTATGTTCCAGTAATCTGAGGGTCTTTCTTTATTCCAGAACCATGCTGTTTTAATGACTACTGCTTTATAGTACAATTTGAACTTGGGAAGGTGATTCCTCCTATCTTCTTTTTTATAGGGATTACTTGCTTTAGCTACTTATGGATATTTATTGTTCAATATGAATTTCTGAATTGTTTAGTCTACTTCTTTGAAAAATGCCATAGTAGAGAAATGCAATTGAGATAAGAGAAGGTTGCAGTGTGACTGTTCGAAACATGTTCTGGACCATGAATTATAGTGCTCAAGCATGAATTTTTAGTCATACTTTCTTTGTTGAAATGTCTTCTACAGGACTTACAGTTACATCTAATAAGTAAGTGTGCCTCTCTAACACTCACTGTTCTGGTGTGGAAAAATTATATCAAAAATTACATACTTATAGTGGTAAGAGTTGTGTAATGATATTAAACAATTAATAAATTAGACTTCCAAGAATACTAGCCACTCAACAGATACGCTCTGTAAGAGGTTAAATAGTCCCTTCCAATTTTGTGCTTTTAGCTTTAAACATGGAGTACTACATCTGTGCTACATCTCCTTTTAGAACTTCGTGTAACAGATATTTCAATTTGCTTAAGAACCTGGTACAAGGGAAACTAATACTTTATAGTTTCTCCTTCAATGGAGATGAGAATCATCAATTTGCAATTTCTGATCAGAAATGAAATACCATCTCTCTATGAAAATTAATTATGAGAAAAATTATATTCAGTTTCTGGGGATAGAGATTTCTTAATTATGATGCATTATTCAACATGACATAAAAGATACTATTCTGATTTGCTGATGTGGTATTATTCTTTTTTCTCATTTATAAATTTATTCTTTGTCACTGGAAAGAAAATAAACTAAAGGAGCTAAACTGTATATTTTTGCAGCTCAGAACCACTGTGCTCTAAGGAGTGATTAGGACCTATAGCATGTTCAAAACCACAACTCCAGGCCCATTTGAACCTGACTTGAAAATTGAAAGTATAATTCACTCTCTATCTATAATGACCATTGATGGCTAATATTTTCTCTGTGGAAAAGCTTATCCTTAAGAAAATGGTGTTTTCATACTTAACAATGATTTGTGGAACAGAAACAACAAAGAAGATGTTATTTTTAAAATAGCAGAAACACCAATACTTAAAATATATGATGTCATAAAGTATATATTATAATATTTGTAACAAAGATAAAGGTGAACTGTAAGCTATTATAAAAAAATTCAATTTGCAGGCTACTGCTTTCAATTTTGATTTGACAAAATGTTCTATCTTGTTTTCTATTCTAATTCTCTTCATTTATCTTCTGAAATATTTACAGCCATGTCTCCTTACAGCAAATAAAACAATCTTTTTGCTTAATTTCCTAAAAATGAACATGTACAATCACATTTGCTAGGTGTAAATACACTAACATCTATTTCTGTTGTTAAAGATCTCTTTGCAAAGGCAAAAATCAATCCAGACTTTATTGTTCAAGATTGGAAATACATGTATTGTTGTATTTTTTGATGAGATTAAATATCAAAATATCAAAATTATTTTTGTTTTCTATATATGCAGATCATATAGTCTCCATGTAAGTTTCTTTAAGTCATTTAATGAAACCAAAACATTAAACCATTCTTTAGTTTGATTAGATTTGAAAAAAAAAGTTCTTTATTTTTCAGGCTCTATTTATTGTATAGTTTGTCCCAAGAGAAATATTGTACCATAGTGTACTGTCACATTATTATTTATTCATCAGAGGTAATTAATTTAAAAAACTGAAAAATATTATGTGAAATAATATTTTAAAAACTCTGCAAACTTTTTGGTTTTGTTTTGTTTTGGTTTGGTTTGGTTTGGTTTGGTTTTTGGTTTTTGGACCACACCTGGTGACACTCAGGAGTTACTCCTGGCTATGCATTCAGAAATTGCTCCTGGCTTGGGGGACCATATGGGACACCGGGAGATTGAACCGTGGTTTGTCCTATGCCAGCAGCGTGTAAGGCAAACACCCTATGGCTGTGCCACTGCTCCAGCCACAAAACTCTGAAAGTTTTTAAAAAATTACTAAAACTTCCAGTGAAACTTATATGGAATATATTTGTTTATTACCAAATTACCTAAAATAACCAACATGAAAAATAAACATTTATTCCTCAATACATTGACAAAAAAATAAAGCAAAAGAAAGTATGTAAAAATATCAATAATATTTTAAGAGAATGAAAAATGTGGTGATGAATTCTATCAAATTTTCAAATAAAGTTGTTTAAATAATAGATAAGAGAATATATTATAATACTCAATTCAGGACTGAAGCAATCTTAGATAGGTCATTCCCAGCCCTGGGTTCTATTCTTGGCATCCCATATGTTCCCTTAAGCACTGCCAGAAATGACTCCTGAGTGCAGGGCAAGGATAATACGTGGGCACTGATAGGTGTGACAACAAAACTGGGTGTGACAAAAATAAACAAACAAACAAAAACTCAGTTGAATGAAGAATCAAAACTCAAGAGACTAGAAATTATAAAATGCATATGCCGGGGGCTGGAGAGATAGCACAGTGGTGTTTGCCTTGCAAGCAGCAAATCCAGGACCTAAGGTGGTTGGTTCGAATCCCAGCATCCCATATGGTCCCCCGTGCCTGCCAGGAGTTTATTTCTGAAAATATAGCCAGGAGTAACCCCTGAGCACTGCCGAGTGTGACCCAAAAACCAAAACAAAAAAAATAATATGTCTGTGTATTAGGATTTTCCACTAAAAGAGTAACAGAAAATTTTAAATTGTAAATATTAAAAATATTTAGGGTACATTTATATTTCCAACAATCCAGAAACTAGAAACTGAATTGAACCAAAAGATCCATAAGTGCAAATATTGTAGAGTCATGAAACCAAAGTGTCCAATTACTTGTGACTTCTCCAAAGCACAATGGAAATTCTAACAGTCAACCTACTTTATGGTAATTCTTACTAAAATTTTACAATCTCATTTGTAAAGATGAGCTATTAGTGGAGTGATAGCACAGTGGTAGGTCATTTGCATTTTATGTGGTCAACCTGTGATGGTCCTGGGTTCTACATATTGAGAAACCTTGGTAAACAAAGAATTGAGATAATTTTGACAAAACTGATTGGAAGAAATTGAAACAAAACAGAAGAGATAATGAACAAGAATAAAATATAGCTAATATATCCATAGAAGACAATAGTCACAGTCTCTAAACAGTTCATTATTATGTAGGAACATTTAAATAATGTTTAAAACATTTGAAGTTATAAAAAATTATATGATGTACCCAAAATAATCATAAAAATGACAAATTTAAAAAATTCCATGTATGGCAGAATAAAAAAATAGATTAAGAATGAGAAAAATATTGATAAGAAAATTATTGAATATACTAGTCTAATCAACACATTAGAGAAAGGGGGAGCTAGGAAATAAATTTGTAATACAGATATAATTTTCTGGAGCAAAATAATATGAGCTAGTACATTATAGGGTTCTATATAATTAGCAAAACAAAATACTCAGCAAACAAAACTTCTATCAGTTGTGTGATAGCAAGAAAATAGGCATTAAAAAAAGAATCTTAAAAGTTTGAGCTGAAAGGCAAAATTCATGTCCTCATATAGAAGACAATGATAGTGACATTAGATTTCTCATGGAAACATATCGGAAAAGAAAACTTTTGCTTGTGAATGAGTTTTTATTTCTTAATATTTCATTAAAATGTTTTAATGTGGAACTGACAATTTCAAACCAGTTAAATTAATAATTAAATGTAAAGGCACATTGAGCATGTTTTTTAGATTTGCAGGCTCTCAAATCATTTTGGTAGTGCATCTTACTTTTATTTTCTCTTTTTCCTTTTTATTTTTTTCCGGGGCTACATCCAGTAATGCTCAAGGGTTACTCCTGAATCTGGGCTCAGAAATCAATCCTGGCATTTCTGGGAACCATATGGGTTCCCAGAGATTGAAACCAGGCTGATCTTCTATAAGGCAAATGCCCTATCTGCTCTGTTATATTACTCTGGCCCCTTAATCTTTTTATAATGACCATTTTAACTTAATCACTCTGTCAGGATAACAAAAGTAATGTAAAGTAATATGAAAGCATTCATAATAAACCTAGCATTTTGCACTGCTATTATATTAGTATAGGTAAATAACTTAAACTTAAATAAATAAACTCTGAAACTTGTGATATGAGTGTACTGTATTGAGTACTAGGAACTGCTTTGGTTTGGAACTTTTAAAACTCTGTCTTAACTATGCACAGACAAGAATGTTAAAATTAAGAGATCGACAAAATAAAAATTTCATAGAGAACTATGTGATTCAATTATTCATTTTGATAGATAAGAAACTCTAGTAAACATAAAAATTGGAACCAGAGTATTCCAATCATCTTTCAGAATTGATTTGTGCAGATAAAAGAAAACATTTGTTTAACTGTGACTTTAATTACTTGAACAAAATAATACTTAAAATGAAAAAACAGCAATGCAAAAAAAAAAAAAACCCTAAGAATCATATGATCTCAAAAGCAAAAGCCAATAAAACATATCTCCTGAAGTTTACCGTAGTTGTTCAATTATTTCCAGTCATTTAGTAACTGGAATGCCATGAGATGGCACATGATACTTAAATTTTTCACAGATCAAGTTCTTTGGTTCCAAACATTAAACACATTAGTAAAAAAATTTTTGTTTACTTATTCATGACTTTAATGTTTAGAGTAGAGGCAACTTCTTTTGCAGTGATGAAAAGGTAATTAATATTGAGTTCTATCAGGGAAAATCAAGCAAGATATTGCTGAATCCAGAAGAATAATATAAAAGTGACAGTGAAAGACTGAGGTTTTATTATTATGCTTTAGTTACCCTGAAAATATTTTGGACAGTAATATATTGGACAGTCATATTAATCTAAGGTAAAATATAATTGACATGAGTTCTTTCTCTTTTGCAAAATTGTCCTTAAATTATTCACAGAATTATAAGTGCTCTTATAAAGAGCACCTTTACTTAGTCAACAATTATGCACAAATGTCAGAAACATTGGTAATCTGTAAAATAGGTCTTTGACTTTTTAGGAAAGCTTTGCCAGATTTTCTCCCTTCTTTACTTAGTTTACATATGCTGTTTTTTCTTTGGATAATATGATTACAAATAATATACATCATACCCTCACTCTACACATCCATCATAAGACACCTAGATTGGTTCCATATCCCAGCTGTAGTACTAAGTGCTACAATGAAACTGTGCAAATATTCTTTTGAATAAATGTTTTTGTATCTTGGGGATAGATAACAAAAAGTAGAATTTTGGGGTCATATTGAAGCTCTACTCTTACTTTTTTAAGGAATATCCATTCTGTTTTTCCTAGAAATTGAACTATACAACTTTCCCATCAGTAATGAATAAGAGTCTTTTAATTTACCAAATTTCCAAAAACACAGATTGTTTTCAGGTGTTTTCTTATGCTTGCCTTCTTGCTATCTACTGACCTCTACTACTCATGCTACTACTACTGCTACACTGCAATTACACAACTGTTTATTTTATATTAAAAGTATACTTACATTTTATATATACAAATATATATAGAAGGAACAAGTTAGCCTGCTTAGAAAAAAAAGAGTTTTGATGTATTTCAACCCAAATGATGTGCTTCAAAATTTGTAAATTATTCCTTCCCATTCTTTTCAGATATACAGTGTGTTCTTTTATAATAAAATATTGCAAGTCCACTTTTCTAAATTAATGAAGTATATATTAACTTTATTTTATAATCTCATTAGAGCCTTAATATAAAGAGTTGATTTAATGACAGCTTTCTCCTAGATACATTCAGAGAAACCCTCATTAGGAAGCACACATATTTATAAATGAGAATAAATGTTCTGTTATAAAACATAAGCTGAGAAAAAATCAGAGTTATTTATGGCAATAATAGGCATTTCTGGAACTTTAAAAAAAATAATACAGCAACCATCTAAATTAAGACTAGAATTCTATTAATGTTTGCTTAAGAACAAATAAAAGAGCGACTTCAGATCTATGTTCTTGATGGGCAACACAGATGACTTCTTTACCACATGTGCATGAATAAAGAGATGCTTAATTACAAACTTCATCAGAAGTAGTGCTCCTCTAGCTTTTCAACTCTAAAATACTATAACTAGATCATTTATCACCCCACCACTATTCATGATCCAGCATGATTTGTTCAGAATTGGAAACTAATGGTTCCTTCCAGCATAGACCTTCAGATTCAAAAATAATCTATTTACAGGCATCAGGCTGACATCCAATTTCAGTTCCTATAGAAACACATTAAAGAAAATGGGTGTTTTTTTTTTAAAGAATTGTTTTCCCTGACGTGTGTTGCAGTGTGATATTTACACTGCTGTCGGTGTTCATTATGGATTGCATTGATTATATAGCAGGGTGTCAACATAACTGAATGGTTTAGTCTTCCATGGAACTGCAGCAAAATTAGGTAGTCTAGATTACATCAGTGTGTCCTACTGCCTGAGAAAAAGTTTCAATGCAAAGTCGCCAAATTACCTTTTTCTGTTTCCTACTTAACTGTAACCTTATCCCACCACTTGCAAATTAATTCATTATAGCAATCAACAATTATGTGAATGCTGTCTTTCTTTTGAACAGTTGACCACCAGAATGGTAAATACTCATAAATAAAAAAAAAATCAACCATTCAAAAATTATGCCAGTGTATTCAAGCTTCAAGCTCTATTTTTTCTATAAAGCAAGTAAATGAATATGTTAGATTAGTTAATTGAAAAACATAAGACTTTCAACTTTATTAAATGATTATTTGTGGCAGTATGCTTTATGAGAAGATAATAAATATTGCTCCTAAGAGAAAAAATATATTTATATATTTATATATATCAAATATAGTACAATATATAGTACAAATATAGTAATTTGATATAACAAAAGACATTCAGACATAAAAATATGAGCCATAGAGTAGAAGATATTAATAACACATATTACAAAAATATATTTTAGTTTATATAAGATTTTAAACATCAACAAGAAAATAATTTCCCCTTACTCTTTTGACATTATGGGCACCAAGATCCAAGAAGTTGCAAAGGATCCCAGTGAAAATAGACACAACTAGAAAAACTCTGTCACATTATACTCAAAACAACAAAAAGCACAGATAGACATAAAACAGTAAGATCAAAAATGAACTTACTTACAAAGGAAAGCCCACAGTTGTACAGCAGATTTTGCAAACGAAACTGTGGCCAAAAGTGTAAGAAGGAAATATAATACAAAAACTTAATGAAATGAACACTTCAACAAAAATACTCTATTCAACTAAATTGTCATTTAGATTTGATGAAAGAAACAGAGCATCATAAACAAGCAAGAGCTTAGGAAATTGATAATCTTGAAATGAGTTTTGCAAGAGGCATAAAAGAACTGCTGTCAAGGACAGGACAAACTTCCCAACATATGACATTGAGTATGGCACTCTCTAATGGTGTATATTGTTGTATTCTATTAGATTCAAAATGTGTATACTCCTAGATTGCTAAAGAATGTTATACATTTTAATAATGAATTAATGTAATTTATATTTTAAAATAACTTATTAATCATCAAGAGTTACCGTTATTGAATTGTTTTGTAATAATTCAATTTTCATTACTATATATAAATTTGTTATATAGACCTGCCAAGAGGACAGGATGGAGGTGAGAATTAATCGAAAGACATTGGTGAATGGAATTGAATATTGGTTATGGGTTTGGTTTTGGAACATTGTACACTTGAAACCAATTTAATATAAATAGTTTTGCAAATTTGGCATCTCAATTAAAATTGAAATCAACAAAAATAATTAGAAGCTCTATATATATATATTTTTTTTTTTTGGTTTTTGGGCCACACCCTGTGACGCTCAGGGGTTACTCCTGGCTATGTGCTCAGAAGTTGCTCCTGGCTTCTTGGGGGACCATATGGGACGCCGGGGGATCGGGGGATCGGGTCCATCCTAGGCTAGCGCAGGCAAGGCAGGCACCTTACCTCCAGCGCCACCGCCCGGCCCCAGAAGCTCTATATTAATTTTGCTTTTGAGGCATGCAAAATTTTCTTCTACTTAATTTTACTTTTCTCATAAAAATATTACTAAAATTTGATTATTTTTAATTGCTCTTTAATTTTTGGATTGACTAAACTAATAAAAAGCTCATAAACAAGTGCACATAGACACATACTGTAAGAGTTCATATATTATAAGAACAGTATGTATTGTAAAGGCACATAGTAGACAGATAATATTTCACATACATTTAATCATATTGGTGCAAATGCTATTTGAATATACATATGTATATTTGTATTTAACTATATTATTTCATATTATTTCTACAGTAAGTATCTTATTTGGGGGTAGGTCTCACAGTCCTGATTGGGAGTCATTCAGCTAGAGATATGTGGGGGGGACTATATAGTGACTGTGATAAAATCCAGGTCTCCCTATCCAAAGAATGTGCTCTATACCTTTGAACAATTTCCCCAGTCAACATCTTATTAAACTTTTAATGATGAAGCAGGAAAATGGAGCAAGGATGTGGCTTATTTTTTCTTTTCTCCAGAGATAGCTATCATGTGCCCTGAGTTAAAGATTTAATTATCTGCATTTTTCCAATGCTTACTTTGCAAACTTGATCTATTTATAGCAATGTTTAACCTTTCTTTGAGGATAATAAGAGCATTTGAATAATCCTTCCGAAACTGTAAAATTTTACAAGTTCATCACATAATATGCTTGAAAAATAGGGATACTATTTATCTAGATTAATTACTTCTATCAAATGAAACTATTATTTCACATATCACCTAGAATGTGCATAAAGGAACATTCCAGTATATGTTCAAATTGGTTCAGGAACTCTCTTTTTTTATCACTTATTTTTGGTTTTAGGGGTTACACCAGGTGATGCTCAGAACTTACTCCTAATTCAGAGTAACTCCTGGCAGGGCCCAAGGGACAATGTAGAATGCTACTGAACAAATCTGATTAGCTGAACGCAATGAAAGCATCCTACTTGCTGTATTTCATCTTCATTACCTCAGGGACTCTGCTTTTATAAAATAATATACTAAAGAAGAACTTTCATATAAAAATAAAATAATTGTGAAGAAAAATTTTCAAATAGCTTCAACTCTCTGTCTTGCTTCCTGAATACTATTTTAAAAAGACTTGAACAGTCTATGGTACTTTCTTAAATTAAGAAAAAAATTTATATTTACTCTTATTGTGTGGTGAATGAAAATTACATTTATGGCATGGATTTATTTTAGGAAACTTGAACAAAGTTCACAAGCTTAATAAAGTTTACAAATATTAAGTGTCTACTATGTTTGTGGAAGTTCCACACTAGAAGCTAATTTTTTGGAGGGTGTGGAAGTTCAGACCACATATGGCTGTTCTCAAATCTTACTCATAGACTTGTGCTCAGGGATCACTTCCAGAAGTGCTCTGAGGAGAACGTATGCTGGTGATTGGAACAGGGTCATAGATGTACAAGGCAAGAACTTTAACCCTTTCTATCTCTTCAGAAACTAAAAATTTATTTATATTTTAATACAAAATATAAATATCTTCCTTTCATTAAAGAGTCAACCAAAACTAAGATGTACCAAAAGAAGCATCACTTAGTATTTTAAAATTAATAAATGCACGAAATTTTATCCTTTAAAGTTTAAAACATTATTATAGCATACTGTTATTGAACAAGTTATTTACTCAAAATTTTTATGAATCTTGTGTCTACAATCAACTAGTCCACACATTTCATCTGAAGATAAATAATAAAAGAACATATGCATTATGTTAACTATGTGTAAAATACTATTTTAAACTTTTATAGGCATTATCGCATTCTACCTTGTAGAGATTTAATCTAATAATATAGCATTCTATTGAAGCAATTGCATCATGATGAAACAAAAGTAAATTTTATTCAGGATGGTTTTAAGAAAATTAGCAATATCTATTAAAATATACAATTAAAATTATATAGCATAAATAAATTTACAATTAATATACATTTTAGTTCTGTAACTTAAATCTTCTAAAGTTAAGAAAATGTCTTTTTATTTTAATCTGTATTTTGCATTTTCTGCATTTTCTAATTTTTTTCTTAATTTATATTTACAAACATTTTTGTGGGGAGCACATCCAGTGGCAGGCTCAGAGCTTAGAAATTACTCCTGGCTCGGGGGACCATAAGGGATGCCACCGTTTGAACCAGCGTCCGCCTGGGTCAGCCACATGCAAAACAAACACCCTACCACTGTGCTACAACTCTGGTTCCTACACATTTATAAACTTTTAAAATTATCTTTCTATAGTATTTATTCATGGCATCTCAAGATGAACACAGAGTAAGAACCACACAGAGGAGCAAAGAGTGCCAAACAAAATAAATTACAAAACACTCAGACACATACTCAAAATGGCAAAATCTAAAGAGAGATTCACACCATGCATTATAAAAGCATGGATACCTGTGTAACAACAAAATAGTAAAAAAAGTAAAATAAAAATACACAAAAAAAGGTAACCAGAAGAAAGCATGTATAACTGTGTGCCAGGTAAATAATAAAGTAATAATATATAGAGATGGACATAAAATGCTAAGTAACTATCATTAGATCAAGAGGACAGAAAACTCTTATTAATAATTGTACTTTATGAAGGAATAATAAAGCACATTAAGCAACTACTATTAAACCTTAAAATTATACATCAGTTGGGGCCGGAGAGATAGCATGGAGGTAAGGCATTTGCCTTTTATGCAGAAGCTCATTGGTTCGAATCCCGGCATCCCATATAGTACCCTGAGCCTGCCAGGAGCAATTTCTGAGCATAGAGCCAGGAGTAACCCCTGAGCACTGCCGGGTGTGACCCAAAAACAAGAAAAAATTATACATCAGTAACCATCTTAACACCCCACTTCCATTACTGGACAGATCATCAAGAAACAACAGCTGTAAAAAAACAAGAGTCTTAAATAAGATTAGAATAATTAGGATAAATTAGAAGAACTGATATTAAAAGATATTTATAAGAAAATTCACTCCCAAAGTTTGAATGTAATTATTTTCCACTCTACCGGAAAATTTTTCCAGGATAGATTACATACGAGGGTAAAATTTCATCATCCATAAAGTCTTAGTTGAAGCTTAAAATACTCCAATCTCTGATATAACATTTACTGAAGGAATATTATTCTAAGATTGGAATGTGGGATTAAAATTCTAGAAACCAAATCTTCAGATGAACTTGGAATAAACACTTTAATATAGAGTTAATATGATAAGAATAACAGCAACAAAAAAGCAAAGTTATTTGTCTATTTTAGTAACTTATACTATACAAGTGTAAGTTAACTCTATTTTTTTTAATTTTTATTGTGACCAAAGTGCATTTTAAATCTTTCACTGCATCATTTATGGTACATAGTGACAATGAATGAGGGGCATTTCCACCACCAGTGCTGTCCTCCCTCCACCCCTGTTCCTAGTATGCATCCCATATCTCCCTCCTCTACCGCCCAGTATGCTAGTGCAACTGGTCTCCACTTACAGCTTGTTGTAGATTGAGCATCCATTCCACCATAATTGGAGATAAAAAGGATAAGAAAAAGGGGAGAAAAAAATTCTGTGACAACTACCAAAAAAAGAAAGAAGAGAGAGAGAAAGAGAGAGAGAGAGAGAGAGAAAGAAAGAAAAATGGAAGAAAAAAGAAATAAAATGGACCCAGAAAATAAAAATAAATCTATAAATAATAACCACAAGCATGAAAAAGAAAGAGAAAAGTGGAAGAAAAAAGAGAAGGAAAATAAAGTCAGAAACTAACAAATCTAAACAAAATAAGAAAAAGTATGGGTGCTGGAGTGGTAGGATTTGACGTTTCCCCAACTTTTTTTTTTTTTTTTTTTTTGCATAGGCACAGTAAACATTGGGGAAGAAAGGGAACTCCTGTGGCCTAAGAGATTCAGGGTTTCTCCATCCTTGAAGCATACCATCATGGGATCAAACCCTGGCTCCATATATACTCATTATCCCATCCCAAAGGCTTTTTTGTGATGCCAGAAAAGTTTCCGATCGGTTGTATGTGAGAATTTCAAGCCACTGTAGCTAGCAATCTTGGTATTTGTGCAGGTTATAGGTCAGGGTCTAGGATAGAGTCTCTAGGGTTCTAGAGGTTCCTATCCATCGTTGTTGCAGTGTTCAGTCGTTCAGTCCCTAAGCGAAGCCTAGGATATTATGGGTCCAAAGGTTCTGCTCAGTCTCTGTTGTCCAAGTTGGACCTCTGCAATAAGACATCTTGTTGTTGTTGTTGTTGTTGTTGTTGTTGTTGTTGTTTTATGTGTCCTGGACTACAGCCTAGGGTAGGGTTTTTCTTATTAGTCCCAAGGTAGGCTCTGAAGTAACCCCTGAGTGTCAATGGGTGTGGCTGAAAAATCCAAAATAAATAAATAAATAAATAAACAAACAAATAAATAAATAAATGAAATAACATAATAATTTTTAAAAAGTTGTCGTGGCCATATTAATATAAGAAAACACAAACTTTAGACTCAGAAAATTTGTGAGGGACAAAGATCACCTTTTTACTAATCAAGGGATATGTGCAAGAGGAAGAAATTGCAGTACTAAACATATACGTACCCAATGAAAGACCGGCAAAATATCTAATACAATTATTGACAAATTTGAAAGAGAGACAAATAAAAATCACTATGAACCTATAAAAGAAATCCAAGAGAATGTTAAACTACTTATTTTTTAAAATAGTTAAGAGACTATGGATGCACTTAAATTTCTTTTTTTCTTGTTTTCCCTTACTATCAGATCTTAATATAATTAGTCAATAAAATATATAAAAATAATAAATTTGTAGTCCAGTATGACATTAAGATATATTTTAAAATTATTATATTATTATATAAAATTATATATATTATATTAAAATTATATTTTAAAATAGTATTCGACTTATAGTATAAATATTAACCAGACCTAACCTTATAGTTATTTCTATTGCTTTAAAACTGATTAACACATATAGATGTAGTTAATTCCATTCATATTATATATACTTCCCTATATTTACAATTCTAAAAGCTTTTTAAATTTTAAGCATTTAAACAAGATATATTATTCACATCTCTAGCCAATTCACCTGTATATTTAATATTGACTCGCAAACCATAGCTAAAAAAAAGAGTTTTTTCATTCAATTAATGCATTCTTCATAAAAAAATATTTGTCAACAGTGCTATCAAACTGAACGATTAATCACATTCATCATGTGTACTAAAATGTATTAGGTCGATAGTTATGAAGGAACCATAGTTTATACTTGGTAATATAAGCAAAATGGCTGAATGGTTTCATTTTACTGTGGTTCTCTAAGCAAAGATTTATCACTTTTTCCTTGCATCTCCTTGTCATTGACAGTTAAAGAACCAAGAGATTTAAGTTTATATCCACCATTTTCATTGCTACACAAAAAAGCTTTAAGTAAAAATCGATATTAAAAGCATTTAAACTATAATATTTGTTTCATTGTAGTTATTTACAGGCAACTCTTTAGATATAGAAAACTAGAAATAAGAAATAATAAAATATCACCACCCAATAATCTATATTCTGTCCACTAAGATATTACTAGCTACTTATAAATACAACAGCACAATATATTATACATTAGTACATGTCACTGCCAAATTCATTCATTCCCACTTTGAAACTGTCAAATTACAAGATGGAATAACATGGTTTTCTACACAGCAAGCTGCACCTCCTCTCCTGCCCTTCATCTTCTAAAAGAATAACTTCAATTTTTAAAAGTCTATAAAATTAACAGTGTGAAGCACTGACTACTATTATAAGGGATTCTCAAATGATAGAATTTAGAAACATAGGTCTGATAGGAGAAAAAATATGATAGAAGCCACAGCTGGAATTTTGCAGAAGAAATAGTTCTAAAAGTGGGGAATTTTCTTCCATCCAAGAAGAAATGATAGTAAAAGGCAAAGAAGGGAAGAAAGGAGGTGGCTGAGTTCTGGAATGTGGGTCCTTTATCCCTTATGCAGCAACCAATTTGACTTAGAGGATAAATAAGCAGTCATCATTCAACCGAGACCACAAAAATCAGTCTGCCTCCAAAGAGCAAAGTACTGAAGATTAGAAGTTAGCCTGTGAGAGGGATTGGCACCCAGAAATCTTCACTAGCTCAGACCATTAGTGATAGTAAAACCCACATTTATATTATCAAAGCCTGTATTTCGTGATGCTCAAATAGAGCTAATCAACAAGGAGGTAATTTCTCAATTGTATGTCTGGGGTATAGAAATTGTCAATATCAGGAATGAAGCACCCATGTTCAGAATAGTAAGGAAAGATGGGTGAAAGAAGTAGATACTGAGGGAGAACATATGAGACAGTGATACTTTAGAAAAATGATAGATATCAGACTCCATAAAGTCTTTCCATAATGAAGGTTGGTGGGGTAGATTTTATTGAGCAGTAATACAAATATATATTTAATATCATTTTATATGAAAAATTAAAGTTGTTGAGGATATTAAATAGGAAAGCAGGCTAAAATTAATGAGACATTGTCACATTTAGTAGCATAGCCAGTATATGAAAACAGCCCAAAGGTTTAATCACAGATGGAAATATATGGATATTGTGGTATATACCTATTGGAATATAATACAGTTATAAGAAAAAATAAAATATTCTAGTTTACTAAAACATGGATGGAATAGGAGAACATCATGTTAAGTAATACAAGATGAAGAAGAACAAATACTGAATGACCTCAGTAACCTGAAGGAGACAAAGAGAGATAAGAAGTAGATAGTATCACGTAATAAAAAAAAAAAAAAACAACCTTGACTTTGTATTAAAGAACTGTTTACCATACATTGGGAGTAAGGATCAAGGAAATGAAGGTCACAGGTGACATCAGGCCAGTGGTGGAAAGGTGATGCATATTCTGATAATACTGGGGTACAGCAACATCACTACCTATACTATACACTGTGGGAACCATATTGACTAAGATATAATTTAAAATTGTAAAGAATAAAGCTGAAGGAGAGTTAAGTCTATTTTATATAATAATCTATAGAACCACATGCTGGTAGAAAGTATTTTTTCATATTTATAGTGTAGAAGATTCCCTTTCAATAGTTCTTGGTATATCAGTGATCCACATCTAAAGCCATTTGAATATGGTAAAAAATAGATTGACCAAATATAGGAAATGAAGACCAATGAATGATGAGTAGTACAGTACAAGAAAAGGTTTTCTGCATCATTAGGCCATTACTTCATATATACTACATGTTTAACATCAAGAGTGATTTTATTCAATGTTTACAAAAAAGTGGAGGAAACAAAATTCTCCTGATACTTCCATTATATTCCTAGTATATCAAAAATATATCAAAACAATATCCATACAAAAAGATCTATAGAAATATTTATGATATCTTTACATCAGAAAGTAAAGAATTAGCAGACAATATATAGTGTTATATCTTTAAAATTGATTGGCAAAAATATCATGATTCTCAGAGTAAGTATGTCAAGTAAAGTGAGAAAAAATGTACATAAGCCAGAGGTACCTAAACTTACTCAGTCTACCTTCTCATTTTCAGAAACAAATCACATAGCATTCACCACACTAGCCCCACACCTTTCTTAAGTAAAGAAAGAAAAAGTGTCCAAATTTCATCTGAGACTTCTATAGCCCTTGGTTTATTACAGTACCTCTCTCCTAGAATAGCAAACATTTTGGGGAAGACAAATATTATATATTGATATGATATAATATGATACAATATTCTAGAAAATTCCATTTTACACCATCAATAAACCGTACCCTGAAGATGGAGAGAAGGGAGAACTGAATAAATATTAGGCACAAGAGAAAACTTTGGATGGTAATAAAATGCCCCTGATCTGGGCTAGGGAGTGAGCCCAATAATCTGATAGGTGCTTGCACAATATCTGGGTTGAGTTTGTGATACTACTAGGTCTCCTGAACACAGACTCAGGAATAGCTTATGATCACCACCAGATATGGATGTTTCCAAAGAACAATAAAAAGAAATGCTCATTCTCTTGATTATAGTATTGGTTTCAGATATAAATATGCATATCCAAAATGACCCATTAGACAACTTCAAAATGCTGTACATTTCAAATGTACTTCAATAAATATGGAATTAAAGTAGTGTAGTTGCATATCCAAGTTGTATGACTTGGTGTTAAATAATAACAGTTTCAGATGAAAGATAATAACATTTTTAAAACAAATTTTGAAGTTGAAGTTGCAGATGACTGCTGGAAGGCAATTGGGAAAAATAATACACTCTGGTTTCAAGGGATCTGCACCTGAAGAGTGGCTGCTTATTTTTATATCTCATTACCTTCATGATATTTAATATCTACCAGGTAAAAAGATGTTTTGCTCTGTACTTACAAAATGTTTCTAGTTCATCCTCACTATGTGTTTTTATTAATTTCAGTAGAATCTTTAAACCATAACGTTCACGTTCTTATTCTGACTGTAGTCATAACTGACTGTATTTGTCACATTGCAGATGAAGGCACAAGGTGCTAATAACTCTGATCCATTGGTTTCATGTTTATTCACAAAAGAATATGGCATGAAATTACTCACAAAATTAGGATTAAAGAGGATTAGGGAGTAAAACAAACCCTCATCTTGTTTATGAAATAAATTAATGCAAAAACAGCAAATATAGTGATACTACTGTATACTGAACTTTTCTTACTTATTTAATACTCAATATAGTCAAAAGTGGTTCCAGACCATTCCACACAGCAATAAAAATGCCTTCTACTTGGGGGAGTGAGGTGGAATAAACTGTCTGAAAAGTGTGATAAACACTCATTTCATTGAAGTAGAAGCCAAAATTGACAGCAAATTTCTGAGGCAAGGCCAGTAAGGTTTTATTTTATATGGGATTAATATTTATTCTCTGATGCTAGGCAAAAGTTCTGGAAAAAATAATGTCTCATCCTAAGTAACAAGAGCTGTCAGGGTCTACAGAATATCATCTTTTAAACCTTTGGGTTTTTCAAAGTCTGCTCAAAATAACACTAAAAGAAATTTTTATTAATGATATATCTATCTTATGGATAAAAGAAAGAACCAGAAAGATGAAAGAAGTTTTGCATGACTCAACCCTCAGCCCAAAACTTTTAATTAAAACAAAAAAAGTAGAAAGAATAAAGCTCGGTTATAAGATTAGCAAGGAATAACAGGAAAGCAAAGAGAAATGCTACTCCTTCTATCTATGGAAGATAAGCAGATCTGATCTTTGGGGTGCAGTGAGAGAGAAACATTTATGTGTAATGTGTTTGTTAAATGCAATTTCTACTCTGCCTTCAAGAACCCTTGTAAAATCATTATATTGAAAATAAATTATTTGTTGAGAGTAGAATTTTGCTACCTAACAATACAAAAAATTCAGTAGAGGTCAGAGCAGTGGCTCAGGCAGTAGGGCATCTGCCTTGCCTACACTAGCCTAGGACAGACCATGGTTTGATTCCGCCAGTGTTCCATATAGTTCCCCAAACCAGGAGCAATTTCTTAGTGCATAGCAAGGAATAACTCCTGAGCATGGAAAAAATACAGTCAAAAACTTAGGATAATAGGCAAAAACTAGGCCTAAGACATATAAATTCATGTTTATTCATACTATGGCCTCTAAATCTTATATTTGAGTGCATTTTTCCTATTCTAAAAGTTTCTGCACTATTTTATTAGTTAATGCTTTGAAGATGGACTTGCACTTACGTTATTGTAATTATCAAGGTTAGATTTGGAGAAAATAATGAGGGAAAGCCATCGCCTAGATATCTTTGAGTTGGTGCTAGATACTTGTATAACTGTATATTAGTCTTCAAACTTTATATGAATCAAGTGTAATATTCGTAACTTTTTCCCCTATGTAGAGATGCAAAATATTCTGTAGAGTCACTTTTCTCCTTGAAAGCTGATCAGAAAGGGAATTGGCTAGAGGTGACAGACGATCATGAGTAGCAGGTCTTGGTGGTGGTGAGGTGAGGCAAATGTGTATTATCAATACCACCACCTCTAGAAACACATTCCCTTAATGTGTCTATAAACTAAAAAAACAAGCAATAAAAATACTAAAGAATAGCCACTGAACACTGAGCAGCCCTGAGAAGACAAGAAGACAGATGTATCACATTTTGTGACTTCAGATTTTTTTTCAAAGACTTCTACCCCGTATTTAGATATTGATAGTATTAAGGCCTGTGTCTCCAAGGAAATTAGCTAGAAACTCATTTTTTCTATTTTTATGGATACAGGAAATAGGCACCTTGTAGGAACTGAAACATCTGGAGAATAGGAAAAGTCAAAGAGTTTTTGGGAAAATTACTTAAGGTGAGGAGCTTTGGCTGAGGGGGATATGAGGTGCTCGATTGTGACATCACATCACAGTTGATGGTGCTAGACAGTCCCAATCTGAGGTGCCATCAAGGAGCTGGGGGAATCTGGCTAGCCAGTCTTCAAAATAGATAGATGCTATGGTAATTCTGAGTGTGAACTGTGAAACTGTTAATGTAATATTATTTAATAAAATGGTTTTTCCTTCCTTTTATTTATTTTTTTGGAGGGGGAACACCCAGAGATGATCAAGGCTTACCCCTGACACTGTGCTCAGGGTTCACTCCTGGCATTGTTTGAGAGACACACTGTGATGACTGAGGTCAAGGGTTGGTTGCATGCAAGGCAAACACCCTATCTGCTCTATTATTTCTCAGGTTCTAGGTTTTTTCTTTACTTAGAGTGATTACCTTGCAGGAATTTGAGACTTTTGGTAAGGAATAATACTATTATATGTTATATTGGGAACAAAATTAATAGCATGAGCCTTTCTACAAGGGTTTGAGGGCTCAAAATAAGCAAAATTTGCCTCTCTACAAAATGGGTTCTTTTCTTCTATTTTCCTCTATTTTGCACTCTTTCAAGATCGAAACTTTAGCTTTCACTTTGATAGGCCTTATTTCATGTCTTCTAAATTATCTCCACTCAGTCTAACTTAAATCCGATCTTACAAGCAGTAGAATCTGCTTGTTTTTATGCTCCTTGGGAATTTCAACGTTGACATTTATTCTACATTTACTTCCCTAGCTTGAGACATGAAAAATGAGGAATTTAAAAGATAAGAAAATAACACAACATGGAGATGTATGAGCAAATTACTAATTAACTCATTACCTAAAACTATCATTTATCTTCATTGTAATATGGAGACAAGTATGATTGGCAATTTGAATATGAGGGGCAGTACATGCCATTTAGGCAGAATAGGCAAGTATAGACTCATCCAAAGTGGTTAAATAAGACTTTAAATTATTTTCTTTTCCATTACTGTGTTCCAGAAATAGTTTGAAAAGAGTATAGTTTTCTTGTTTTAAATACATAAAGAGGCATTCTTTTCACATAATTTAGTTAGGGAAGTTGAATTTAAAACTTACCAGAGTTCAGTTCATTTTGCAGTAGGATTTAGAAAGTGACTACTAAAAATTACCAAATGTTTGAAAATTAAATAAGTTTTCTCAAATTTTACCATCAGAATATAAAAGTTATTGTGAATACATTTTCCTAGTATAAAAAGTTTTAATCCTACTGAATATGTGTGTGCATGCCAGAGAGACAGATAATACATGTGAGTAAGTGATTAAATGAGAGAAAGAAAGAAAGAAAGAAAGAAAGAAAGAAAGAAAGAAAGAAAGAAAGAAAGAAAGAAAGAAAGAAAGAAAGAAAGAAAGAAAGAAAGAAAGAAAGAAAGAAAGAAAGAAAGAAGAAGAAAAAGAATTTCAGGAGGAAAGGTGTATAGGAGAGAATAAGGCCATATGGCACATTTAAACTATAAATATAGGTGATCGAGTGATAGTACACTGGGTAGGGTGCCTTTCATGTAGCTGGGCTTTATTTCTGGTACTCTGTATAGTCACTAAGTGTGACATAAATATACCAGGAATATACAATGTACTAAGCTAAGAGCCAAAAGTAAGTTTGAGTACTTCTGGGTGTGGCTCAGAAGCAAAATAAATAACTACTCAAATAAATTGGAAATATTATTGAATCAATATGTACTGACCTTATAATGAAGTAATGTGAAGAATTCTGGTGTTCTGGAATAGAAGAAAACCCAGTCCAAAGGAAATTATTAGCTCAGATTATCTTCTTTGTTTTAGTAGGGACACTGACACTGGTGCAATATACACCTATACACAATGACAAATCACAAACTTTCCTGTTAAAATATATAAATGGCAAATTCAATTTTGTCAAGACAAAAAATAGCAATTATTAGATACCTGGAAGTATTGTTTTTCATAAATATATGGACTTTGTACATCATAGTTTGTGTTTATATTAATGATTGTACAAACATAAGTAGACCAATTAGCTATGATAATTATAAATATGTCACAGTTCATTTGCTTAGACTAATAAAGGAGTACACACTTCACAGAGTAAATAATGACAGAAAGTCACAGGAAAGATTTTACACCCTTGCCCATCTTCCTCTTCAATCAGCTTGCCTTGTGCACTGATAATTTTTTTATTGTAAGAACTGAAAATAGTCAATTAGGTTGGGCCATTATGTGACCCATATAACAATTTTTTAATTTGAAAGTTTTTATAGTTCAAACAAAACTTATCTTAAGATCAAAAGATACCTTTTGAGTCTGAGCAATAATATAGTGTGTGGGGTGCTTTCTCTGTACAGAGCGGATCTAGGTTCGATACTATATATTGTACTCTGAGCCCCACCAGAAGTGATTCCTGAGCAAATAGCCAGAAATAACCTCTGAATACAGTAGGTATGAACCCAAAACAAACAAACAAAAAAACAAGAAACTATTCCAGACTGTAGCGAACCAAGAAAAAAGGCAGAGACAGACAGAGGGGCAAAGGGAGAGGAGAGGAAAAGAGAGGAGAGGGGAGGAGTGGGAGGAGAGGAGAGGAGAGGAGGGGAGGGGAGGGGAGGAGAGGGGAGGAGAGGAGAGGAGAGGGGAGGGGAGGAGAGGAGAGGAGGGGAGGGGAGGAGAGAGGAGGAAAGGAGAGGAGAGGGGAGGGGAGGAGAGGAGAGGAGGGGAGGGGAGGAGAGGGGAGGAGAGGAGAGGAGAGGGGAGGAGAGGAGAGGGAGGAGAGGAGAGGAGAGGAGAGGAGAGGAGAGGAGAGGAGAGGAGAGGAGAGGAGAGGAGAGGAGAGGAGAGGAGAGGAGGGGAGGGGAGGGGAGGAGAGGGGAAGGGAGGAGGGGAGGGGAGAAGAGAATAAGGAGAGACAACATTGCCTTTTAATAATGTAATGCATCCTCTGAAATTTTCCAGGGGTGTTTGAGGGAGTGGGGAGAGAGAGAGAAAGAGAGAGAGAGAGAGGTGAGAGAGGGGAGAGAGAGGAGAAAGAGAGAGGAGAGAGAGAGAAGAAAGGAGAGAGAGAGGAGAGAGAGGAGAGAGAGAAGAGAGAGAGGAGAGAGAGAGAAAGAGAGAGAGGTGAGAGAGAGGAGAGAGAGGAGAAAGAGAGAGGAGAGAGAGAAGAAAGGAGAGAGAGGAGAGAGAGGAGAGAGAAAGGAGAGAGAGAGAGGAGAAAGAGAGAGGAGAGAGAGAGAAGAAAGGAGAGAGAGAGAGGAGAGAGAGAAGAGAGAGAGGAGAGAGAGAGGTGAGAGAGAGGAGAGAGAGGAGAAAGAGAGAGGAGAGAGAGAAGAAAGGAGAGAGAGGAGAGAGAGAAGAGAGAAAGGAGAGAGAGAGAGAGAGAGAGAGAGAGAGAGAGAGAGAGCAGAGAAGAGAAAGTGGCGCCTTAAGCTCTGGGCCCCAACTATTAGTTGTACAAAAGGAAAGTGAGAAAGAAAACAGAGGAATGTGCTTCTGGCAGATGCTTATACTACATATGGTCAACCTGTTGTGGAGCCTGGGCCCCAGACCCACAGGCTCTCCTTCAGTATCTTCTTGCCCCCCCCCCAACTATCAGGCTTCTCTTTTTATACCTGGTCAGTTTACCATTAGAGAGCCATGTCCACTTTCATTGGTTATTACAGGGGGGGGTGCATCATCGCCCTTTAATGATGCTGCCCCCGAATCAATATCACTATGTACCTAAAATACTATTGTGAATGATTTGTAATCCACTTTGGTTAAAATAAAAATTATTAATAAAAAAGATGTACTTTCAAAATACATCTCTTTTGTCTTTGGGTATTATTAGCATACTATTTTTTCTTAAATTCCAGAGATGAGTGAGACTATTCTGTGTCTACCTCTCTCCCACAAATTCATTTCACTCAGAATAATAGTTTCTATATCCATTCATGGACAGAAACATTTCATTACTTCATGTTTCCTTATAGCTGCATAGTATTCCATTATGTGCATTTACCACTTTTATTTTTTAGTCAAACTTTTTTTGCACGTCTGGGTTTTTTCCAGATTCTGGCTATTGTAAATAAAGATGCAATTAAATAGTCATACAGAGGGTATTTTTAGGGAATGGAGACATATGCCCTGTTCATGGATTTGGAGGATTAACATCATTAAAATGTAAATACGCTCTGTACAAATTTAATGCAATTTCTCAAAGGATACCCATGACATTCTTCAAAGAAGTGGATCAAACACTCCTGAAATTCATTTGGAAAAAAAAAAACACCCATGAATAGCTAAAATAATCCTTAGAAAAAAGAATATGAGACCCTATCAAACACCATGCACAAAGGTCAACTCCAAATGGAGTAAAGACCTTGATATCAGACCCAGAGTCATAGAGTATATAGAAAAACACATAGGTAAAACACTCCATGACATTGTAACTAAAGGTATCATCAAGGAGAAAACACCTCTGTCCAAATAAGTGGAAGCAGAGAAAAATGGCACTATATTAAACAGAGAAGTTTCTGCACCTCAAAGGAAACAGTGACTAAGATACAAAAGACCACCCACAGAATGGGAGAAACTCTTCACCCAATACCCATCAGATAAAGGGCTAATATCAAAGATATACAAGATACTACATTGAGAACTATCATAACAATGTGAATGAATGAGGGAAGTAGAAAGCCTGTCTAGAGTACAAGTGGGGGTGGAGTGGGGAGATTGGTGATGGTAATGTTGCACTGGTGAAGGGAGGTGTTCTTTACATGACTGAAACCCAACTACAATTATGTTTGTAATCAAGGTGTTTAAATAAAGATATCAATTAATAAAAAGGAAAAATAGGACACTAAGAAAAAAAGTTAAGCAAGATACTGATAGAACTTAAGAAGAATAAAACACCCCATCAAAAAAATGGGGAGAAGAAATGAACAGATGCTTCCTCAAAGAAGAAATACAAATGGCTAAAAGACACATGAAAAAATATTCAGCATTACTAGTCATCAGGGAGGTGCAAATCAAAAGAACAATGAGGTACCATCTCACACCACAGAAACTTGCACACATCATAAAGAACCGAAAACAATTAGTATTGGTGGGATATCAGGAGAAAGGAACTCCTATTCACTGCTGGTGGAAATGCTGGTGGAGATTCCTCAAAAACCTGGAAACTGAGCTCCCATATGA
This sequence comes from Suncus etruscus, assembly GCF_024139225.1. Taxonomy (NCBI): domain Eukaryota; kingdom Metazoa; phylum Chordata; class Mammalia; order Eulipotyphla; family Soricidae; genus Suncus; species Suncus etruscus. The sequence goes on along the minus strand of NC_064860.1, from coordinate 21,736,386 downwards.
TCCAGCTATACCTTTTCTAGGGTATACCCTAAAAACACACACACAAAAATACAAAATGCCCTAAAATATGTTTAATGTATATGATTATTGATCTGGAAATTCAGGTTAGCACTCCCCATATATAGTTATTTAATTAATATATCAGATAACTGATGCAAAAGAAAGACTAGAGAGGTTAAGATACTTGCCTCATGTGTGGCCAACTGGGGTTGGATCTTGGCATCTCATATTGTCTCTTCAACATTGTCTCTTCAGTCATGCTAAGAATAATCCCCAAGCACAGTGTAAACTTTGAATCCAGCCAGATATGACCCAAACTTTAAAACAACCCCTCAAAACACCCTCAGTGATTAATAAATGTTTAAAGTAAAAAAAAAACGTGATCGATCTAATAATTCTAAGAATTATTAAGCTATGTTAAAAGATAACATCTTTGTTGGTTGTTGTTGATGATGATGTGATTTTTGTTCACACCCAGCAGAGTTTAGAGCTCACTCCTGGTTCTGCACTTAGGGCTCAGTCTAGCCGTGGTCGGGGAATTCCTGCTATACTTCTCTCTACCCCAACCAGATGTTTTCTATAAGATTCAATAATTCCTTATTTTATTTAAAAGTGACATTATACCTATTTAATTTTATACATTTAAATGCTGGCATATTTGATTCTCAAGAAAATTGGGTACCAGTTTAAGGAAAATACACAATTCAACTAGGAAATTTTAACATAAAAAAAGGCTTTCAAAGATAAAGCAGAAGGGCAGAAGAGCGCCAATGGGTAAGGAACTTGTTTTGCTCCTAACTGACCTGAATTAAATCACCTGTACCACATATTACATATAAACACCTATACCCCACTGAGAAGTGATACCTGAGTGAGACCAAGGGTAAATCCTGAGAACAGCAGGGTGTGGTCCAAATACAAACAAAGAGGGAGCATACTGATGGAAAATTAATCTTTGTAAAATATATTAATTTTAAATTATGAGTTAAAGGAATACAATTCATGTAAAGTGATCTGTGCCCTTTCTAATTATATGGCTAGAAATATCAGCTATCCAAAATTTAGAGGCAAGTTAATACAGAAAAAAAAATGTATTAGAGCATCTCTAATATTAGCAGGAGCAAAGCAGTGAGGATTTCACTAAGCATCATGATATTTATTGATAATTTTGCTTTATTAGTCTATGCAGTAAGGGAAATTAAAGAGCCAGATATACATTTAAAAATTTAAATTTGGGTAATATTTTAAGACTCTCAATGCTACTATATGTTTGAATACTATATATATATATATATAAAATGCTACTATATATTTGTTAAAAAGTCTAGTTCTGATTAGTTGTAAACCAGCATAAAGATAAGACTCAGAGGATACAAAAAATATATATAATATATATATATATGTATATATGTGTGTGTGTGTGTCTGTGTGTGTGTGTTGTGGCTTTAAGTTTAATTTTACCCCATGCACCAAATCTTTATTTCATTGTATTGTTTTATTTATATAAACATAATTTTATATTACCATAGTTTATAAAATGCACCATATAATTTATGCACAATTTGATGAGTTTTGAAAAAAGTTATACAAGTATACTACTATCCTACTCAAGGTCAAAACTACTTCCAATCCCATAATATTTTTATATTTCTAGTCTGGTTTCCATGGAGCCTCTAGGCAAGCAGCAAGCTCAGAAAGCTTTATTCCCATAGCTTAGCTTTCTCTAGCATTTGTACATATAACTTGCAGCAAATGTTCTGTGTAATATACTAAAATGATTTTCTTCATGATAACATATTTTGTGAATCAGTGGGAGCAATGCATTAAATATGTTTAAATTTAGTTTATATAATCATCTATTGTTAATTTTATTTTTGTTGCTCTTTATTTTTTAATATTTGTTGTGTATGTAAATATTTTAGGGTATTATTATGTTACTGACCCTACCCTAAACAAACGGGGGAATTGTTGTGTATGTAAATATTTTAGGGGATTATTATGTTACTGACCCTACCCTGATCGATGATTGTGCCCTACCCTAGGGTGTGACCTGGCATTCTGCCCCCACCCTAGGGTGGTACCTGATTCTGCTTCCACCATTGGGTGGTGTCTGATCCCACCATTGGGTGGTTCCTGATTCTGGGGGATAAAAACAAGGGTCTGTGGAAGGCGAGAGGCTTTTGGCTGGAACTTATGCTGAGTCTTTGGACTTCAGTCTTGTCCACCGAATAAAGCTGATATTTTCACAAGCCTGACTGTCTGCGAGCTGTTTACCTGCCGTTTCACCTCAGAACCGTAGGCTGGACAGGGTGGCAGACCAGTGCTCCGAGCTGGAGGGGAAAGACCTCATCCTCCATCCCTCCATCAGTCAACCTCTTTAGGGGCTGACTTGCAACAATATCTTTTTGTTTTGTTTTGTTTTGGTTTGGTTTTTGGGTCACACCCAACAGCGCTCAGGGATTATTACTTCTGGATATATGCTCAGAAATCGCTCTTGGCAGGCTCAGGGGACCATATGGGATGCCAGGATTCGAACCACTGACCTTCTGCATTGCAAGGCAAATGCCTTACCTCCATGCTATCTCTCCAGCCCCATTTTTTAATATCTTTAAAGGCTGTTATTACAAACATGATTGTAGTTGGATTTCAGTCAATAAATATTTATTATAAATACATTTCCTCGAATACATTACTTGTAATTTGATCACATACATTTTTACTTATCTAAGATAATAATATCTCCTTGAATAATATAGGGGATATTTAGGTCTTTATTATTAGCCCATATTATTATATGGACACTCTATATTCCTACTGTCTAAAAATTTTCTCTCTACTTAAATAATAATCAAATGCTATAGTTTGTTGAGTAATTTTCATGTTAACTAAGTATATTCTTTTTCTTTCTAATTTTAAGGATTTTTTTCTTTATCTTTTTTTTATATTTTGGGTTTTTTTTTGGGGGGGTATACACCAGTGACACTCAGGGGTTACTCCTGGATATGTGCTCTAAAATTTCTTCTGGTTTGAGGGACCATATGGGACACTGGGGATCAAACCCTGGTCCATCCTGGATCAGCCACATGCAGGGTAAACACCCTACCACTGTGCTATTGCTCCAGCCCTTAATTTTAGGGTTTTTATAGAGTTGGTGGAATTTTTTTGTTTTTTTGTTTTTTTTTGTTATTTGTTTTTTTTTTGGGGGGGGGCCACACCCGGCAGTGCTCAGGGGTTACTCCTGGCTGTTTGCTCAGAAATAGCTCCTGGCAGGCACGGGGGACCATATGGGACACCGGGATTCGAACCAACCACCTTTGGTCCTAGATCGGCTGCTTGCAAGGCAAACGCCGCTGTGCTATCTCTCCGGGCCCGAGTTGGTGGAATTTTTAATGTTGAACCAACTCAACTTATCTTCTTTAACTTTTTTGATTGTTTTTAAGATCTCTTGAATTTCAAATATTAGTATTTTATTTAGCAATTTTCCATCAAGGTTTGTGGGAGGAAATGGTCTGAGCGATTTTTGTATAATTTTTATAGTGTATCAGGATATCTTCAGTAGATTCTTAAAATAAAATGGGAAATAACGCAAATATTTTATATTTCTATAAGTTTACAAATTTCTATAATTAACACAAATAAGTTATATAAGTTCTAAGTGATCTGCATAAAGTTATGTAATTATATATTACATATAAAATTATAATAAAACAATTCTATTAGGCTTGATGAAATAGTATTTGGAAATGGGTAAATTGCTCATCTGGATTGCAATAAACTTTGGCTCAATACATAGTCCCCTGACACCAAACAGGCATGATCTCTAGATGAATAGATAGGAGTTAGCCCTGAAGATCCAAATGTAGCCTCACTGAATTCCAAAAGTCATTAATAACAGTATAAACATAATTAATTAGATATAAACTTAAGAGATGAAAGATATATAGTTATCTAAATATAATTAGATACATTAATGATAACATGTTACTGACAAAAATTTAATATATAAAAAGAGTATCACATATTCACATATTAATAAATTTAAAAGTAAAGCACTCTCAAAATTTATCTACAAATTAAATAAAATTCTTATCAAATTCAAAGTGTCCTTTACAGTATGAATGACCTTAACATTTATAGAGAATACCAAGGGATTTAAAAAAAATTGAAACAAAATCTTGAAAAACAAAGTTGAAGACTTCACATTTCATTTCAGAATTTCCTATAAAGTTACAGTAGTCAAAACAGTGTGTGTCATGAAGTATACATATGGGACAAAAAATAAAATTGACAGTCTAAAATTAAACCCTCATATTGATGACCAAAATCCTTTTGAGGATGCTTTTTTGATATTGAGAAGATAAGTTTTTTGTTTGTTTTTTTGGGTCACATCCAGCAGAGGTTACTCCTGGCTCTGTGCTCAGAAATCACCCCTGGCAGGCATGGGGTACCATATGGGATGCCAGGATTCAAACCACCATCTTTCTGCATGCAAGGCAAATGCTTTATCTCCATGCTATCTCTCCAGCCCCGAGAAGATAATTTTTGTAATATAAAATATTAAGTCAAGCAGACCTTTCTCTCATGCCATGTTTACAATTCAACTCAAAATATATCAGCAACAAAAACGCAACCTAAAATAATAGAATCCTTGTTATAAAATCATTGCTATATATCTCAATCATTTTAACTCGGTACTTATTTTGTTTTAATTTTCACTCTTTTTCAAAACTTGCTTATCTATCTTAATATGATTTATTTTTACTCTCCTATCGTTATTATTCCTTTAATTCTTCTATTCTTAATTTATTTTGGAGGCTGGAATGGCTTCCAAAGTAATGCTGAGGACATTAACTTCTGGTAATTCTCAGCAAACCCAGGCAACTGGTTCAATCTAGGGTTTGAGGATGTGCTTGTTCTTAAACTCTGGGTCACCACATGGCCACCAAATAGTACTGAATATCTCCAGAGCCTTAACTGGAAATGATTGTGAGTCCTATGGTGCAATGAACTGAAGTATCTATACTCTCCTCAAGTTTTCTTCATATTTTTGACCTGTAAATAAAATTTTTTATTTAACATTTAATAATTTTTCTAACCACTTGTAACTCTCAATACCTCTCTCAGCACACCTTTAATTGCATCTAATCTAATATATTTTGATATATAGTATTTATATTTCAATTCATGATGTATCTTTTCATCACGTTTTAAACATATGCCATTTAATTTTATTTAAACTTTTACCAGTTGTTCTTTGATAATATTTTACAAGGTGCTATAATTTTTGTTTAAAATTATGAAAAACAGACCCTTGCTCGTGCTTCCCACCCACCACCGCAGGCCTCTGTTGGTTCTCTAGTCCAGGCCATCCTGCTAGTCGCCTTATATTGTACAAGCTGGCAACTCAGCAAAGAAGCGTCCTCGGCTTGGAGAGGTCACGCTCACCATCCCATAATCACCTGGGGGGGGTGCTTTGATCTGAAAATTAAGAGACTTTGCAGACTCCTGTCACATCGTTTGTGGGTCTTGCAGTTGAACATTTGTAAGCAATGGCTGCCTCGGAAGAAACTGGTGATGTTTGATGGTGAAGCTTGTGGCCAGACTTGATTGCTCGTTGCCTTTAGCAAGGACCAATTCCAGAAGTCTACGTACCCACAGTCTTTGTAAACTATATGGCTGATCTTGAAATGGATGGGAAATGAGAATTGGCTTTGTGGAATACCGCTGGGCAGGATGACTAAGTTTGTTCACAGCCCCTCCTGCCCAGACACAGATGTTATACTCATGTGTTTTTCCATTGATATCCCTGAAAGTTGAGAAAACATCCAGAAAAAAAAATGGACTCCAGAAGTTAAGCATTTCTGTCCTTAAGTGCCCATAATACTGGCTGAAAACAAGAAGTATCTTCAGAGCTGGCCAAGATGAAACGGGGGCCAGTCGAACGGGACAATGGCAGGGATATGGCAAACAGGGTAAAATATAGAGTTCAGCAAAGACCAAAAGATGGCGTGAGGGAAGTTCTTGAAATGCCTACAAGACCTTCTCTGCAAGTCAAACGTGAGAAGAAGAAATCTGGGTGCCTTGTCTTCTGAACCCCTGCTGCAAGCATAACCCTCATGCTGTTAATTGCCGAAATGCTATTTATTAATCTTAGTGTATGGTTACTGGCCCTTTTCATCTATCTATAATAGGATTACAAATCAGAAGTCATTTTGCTTCAGTATTTAGAAGCCAACCATAATTATTCAAAATGTCCAACCTGCCTGACTCACCAGTCTTTCTGACACTACTCTAACAGCCCTCCTCTCCACTCCACATGACACACTGATCAGAGAATTTAACTTCTTGCTTCTTTCTAGAAAGACAAACAGTTGGTAACTTTTGTGAATTAAGCTGTAACTACTTTATAACTAACATATCCTGTCTGTCATCTGTCAGCTGCAAGGGATATTCTGGATCGACATCCCTTCAGAGCTTCACTCCTTAACACATTAAAATGATATAGCTCTGTGGTGGACATATTATTTTTGTGGGGGAGGGAAATGTGTTCTGCCAGAAAGATCCAAGTCCATTCAAGTATGGAAAAGTTACAGTTCTGTGGTTTCATGTTAGTCAGCATATAGTTACTGTGCCACTTAATGTATGTTACCAAAAATAAATATATTTCCGAAGACTAATGTAGTAATTTTTGTATAATTGTTTTTCAGAAGACAGCTCTTTGTCAACCCTAGAAAGTGTATTGGTTTTTTTTTTTTTTTTTTTTTTTTTTTTTTTTTTTTGGTTTTTGGGCCACACCCGTTTGACGCTCAGGGGTTACTCCTGGCTATGCGCTCAGAAATCGCCCCTGGCTTGGGGGAACCATATGGGACGCCGGGGGATCGAACCGCTGTCCGTTCCTTGGCTAGCGCTTGTAAGGCAGGCACCTTACCTCCAGCGCCACCGCCCGGCCCCGTGTATTGGTTTTTTTAAATATAAAATGTATTTGAAAATAGTCAGATACGCCCTACCACTTTGCTGTTATTCTGGCTCCTAAAGTTGTCTTTAATCATTGTATTTTCTTTTAATAATGTAATTTGACAGAGGTGGAGGGAGGACAGCATTGGTGATGGAAATACCCCTTCAATGTCACTATGTACCTAAAATATTACTGTGAATGATTTGTCATCCACTTTGGTTAAAATAAAAATTATTTTAAAAAATGTCATTTTCCAGGATTGCAGCAACAAATTTATCTAAATTTTTTTGCCTGAAAATACTTTTTGTTGAATCTTATTGGCTATAGAATCTACAAGTTAATTGTTCTTTTATTTTATTTATTTATTTATTTATGTATTTATTTATGTATGTATTTTGGGCCACACCTGGTGATGCTCAATCTATGACTCAGAAATGGCTCCTGGCTTGGAAGATCCACCATATGGGATGCCAGGAGATCAAACCAAGGTCTGTCCTAAGCTAGCACCAGCAAGGCAAACCCCTTACCGCTCCATGTCACTGCTCAGGCCCCAAATAATTCTTTGCTTTTAGAACATGAAAAATAAGTTACTTCCGTATAGTCCCCTTGATATCAGACAAGAAACCTAGTTTCTCTAAGGTTACATCCTACTTAAAAGTCTTCCTTCCCTAAAATATTGAGTCTTCTAGATCATATTTATTTGTTAAACTATTTAGATTATCTTTAATGCTCTTTGAAATGTTTTGAATTTTTATAAAAGGGTTTTTACTTATTTTTGCTTTTTTTTTTGTTAATGCATCTTAGCATTTTCTTAAATTTTATTTTTTTAAATCTCTCTACTCTTAGAATATACAAATTGACTCAGTGTTTTTACTCTACCAGAAAATAAATTTGTATTTTTTTTATGCAATTGCCATTTTTAAGTGATCTTTTTGATGTGTCTTCTTTCTTGGATCCATATGTCATTGATTGCCTTGCACTGTTGCCTAACTAGTGCTTTCAGTATAATGTTACTAAAATGGGGTGAATGTTCATGTTTTTCTAGTTTCTCAGCTCAGAGGCAGCATCTCCCATATATTTACTGAGTATTATGTTTACTGTCAGATTTCTTAGATGCTCTTTATTATATTAAAAACTTCCTTTTATATTTTTAAATTTTCCTGAATAAGTAATATTTTTATATCATTTTTTTTTTGGTTTTGGGGCCACAACAGGTGATGCTCAGGGGTTACTCCTGGCTATGCACTCAGAAATCGCTCCTGGCTTGGGAAACCGTATGGGACACTGGAGATTGAACCCAGGTCCATCCTGGGTCAGCCATGTGCAAGGCAAACACTCTACCACTGTGCTATTGCTCTGGTCTTAGATATTTTTTAAATATAAATTACTTTATTTAAAGACCATGTATCACATAGTTATTATAGTTGATCATTTATTTCCAGGTAAATGGGAGCTAAGTTAACAAAAAGAAAAGAAAGAAAAAAGTAGTATATCAGCAAGAAAATTTGTGAAAGTTATTGTATCTTTTTTTTTTTTTTTTTTTTGAGGGGGAAGCAAACTCAGCAGTGCTCAAAGATTATTCCTGGCTTTGCACTCAGAAATTGCTACTTGCTTGGTGGCTGGGGTATCAAACCACATTCATCCAGATCAGCTGCACGCAAGGCAAAAGCTCTCTCACTTTGCTAACACTCAGGCCCCAAAGTATTGTATCTTGCAATGAGTTCATTAAGGCATTGTCAGAAAGTTTAGTAAACTCTTGATGCTAGTTTATCATTCTGTTACTTCTTTTGTTTCTAACTATTAGGTAGCTTCAGATACACACTGGTGTCTAATTTGGTGTGTTCCTACTTCAATGACAGTAAAAAATAAAATGCAGGTTTGCACATCTGTAAATGTGGCTCAGAAATTCTAAGCACTATTGATACTGCAGCTTTTATAGGGCATGTGTTTGGGCTATCAGGTCTTCTGCAAGTATGAGAATTTGAGGTTGGGTGCCCATATTCACCCCAAAAAAGTCCTGATGATGATGTAACACAAACCTGGAGTTTTGGCCAGTTTGATGTCCTTTCAGAGAGCTACAGAGCCAGTGGCTAAGCAGGGCCATTGGTAAAGTGGCAATTGTGGGTATGGGTTCAGCAAGTATGTCTTTGGCTTGATGGGACCTTGACCCACTCTCTCCCCCTGAGAATGCCAGATTGCCAGCTTTCAGCTGCATGACTGGTATACCTATATACCTATAATTTTTCATGGCTTGGTTTACATCGTTTCAAGAACAGAATGAGTCTACAGAGCTGGGTAAATGCAGGCATGGCAACTGAGTTTTAATACTTTTATATTCTAATTGAACCAGATAAATCCCTTCTATTTATCCTGTCAAAGCCTATACAACTTCCCAATCTCCAAAAATAAAGTGGAAACATTCTCCAAGTGGTGAAATGATAAGACTGTGTTTATTCATACATCTCAACATGTTATACAGTCAGACTTCAATGAGTTTAATTACTTTAATCACTGCACTATAAAATCTATAATGTAAAACACTATACTGCTTATTGACATTAAAAAGAACAGCAATACAAGATGTTTATGAATATTAACTTTCAATAGTGTTACATCATTTTTCCTTTTTTAAAAATACTTTCTTTAAATGCTGTGGTTACAAGGTTTTTCATAGCACAGTTAGATTTATTTCAGTTATAAATTTGTTCATGATTTAGTTTCATAATTAATAAATCCATTATAGGCTTATCTGTAAATTTAGACCTTATTATGACCTTATTATTTTGAATATAATAATCTTTTGGGAGAGTAACATTTAACATTGAGTACTGCAGGAGATTATGGCCTAATTATCAAAAGATTTAACTTCATTGCAGAATAAAATTAAGGTTATTAAAATTTGAATAATTCATCTGAAGTATTTATGATATCTCTACAAGATTAAACTTGAATCTGCTTAATAAGAGGCTTATAATTCTGTAGCCATACATTATGAAATTTCAAAAATTGTTTGCTGTAAAATGATGGTAATATATAGAGATCTTTTTCTTTCTACTTTTCACATTACGGGGTATTTTTGATGCTTATGTCTCAGGAAAGCTAAAAGAAACTCTTTTGATAGGCAAACGTTTCTAGTGCTCAGTAAAACTGACCATCATTTATACTGATATAGCAGTTCCATTGTGTAGTATATTTTCTTTGGTCAGTAGAAAAACAATAGTTGGTATATACCTAAGAATAACGATTTAGAAATTCATAGATTGCATCAAGGAGTCTGGATCAATGACCCCACCTTGTTTGCTTACTGTTTTATAATAAAAGGCACCTTGAATTTATTTATGCTCATTTCTAACCAGCACAGTGGGAACCAGATCAATAGAGGGATTAGAGTACCCAGTCCACTCCCAATGACCTGTGCACCTCTGAAGAACTCTTCAGTTCCAAAGCTTGGAGCTAAACCTGAAATTTCTTTTCATAAGTTTTCATAAGTTTACCAGACCCTCTGCCCAATCCTCCTTTCTGCTCTGGTGTTATGTCACTGCAATTCCACCTCACCTTCCCACCCCAAGAAAGCTTCTGTAGAATTAAAGAGGGCCAAAAGTAACATGATAAAATGAGCCGTATCATTAGGGAGTTGAAAATATAAACAACAATGAGATAGATTTAACACTGCACAACTGGCTACACAGCAAAAAGATCAGTGCTGGTATGGATGTGGGAAGAATATGGCAATACTATCCAAAGATAATAGAGACAAAGGTAAGGAGAACTATTTTCCAGTAAAAAATTTGCCACAAATAGTGGGGAGAGTTCAGAGAGGGCAGAGAAAGGACCCCTATGACAACAATAGTTGAAAATAATCACTCTGCACAGGAACTTGTTGCTAAAAGGAAATAAAATGATAAAATTACTCCTTAAGTAATAATATTGCAAACCACTGTGTCTAAAAGTAAAAAGGGAGAGAGAGATGGAGGAAGGGGGAAATAGAGAGAAAGAGAAAAATGGCAGGTAGCAGGGAAGTAAGGAGGGAAACAAGGAACATTGTTGACAGGGAAATGTGCATTGCTGAAGGGTGTTATACATTGCATGACTGAAACTCAATCATGAAAAATCTTTGTAACTGTATTTTTTTGTGTGGTTTTGGGTCACACCCGGCAGTGCTCAGGGGTTATTCCTGGCTCCAGGCTCAGAAATTGCTCCTGGCAAGCACAGAGGACCATATGAGACACCGGGATTCAAACCGATGACCTCCTGCATGAAAGGCAAACACCTTACCTCCATGCTATCTCTCCGGCCCCTTGTAGCGGTATCTTACAGTGATTCAATTAAATAATTAATTTTTTTAAAAAGTGCTTCTGCAAATCTCCATCACAGACTTTGTTTTTCATGGAAATAAACCCCAAACAATAAGTCACATTGTCTTTTTATAATTGCAATCTATTTGTAAAATTCTGTGCTCTTTAGTTCCCAAAGAACTTTTGATTGGCCTCATTTCACCACTTGGACCTACTGTTTATTTTAGCTTAAATACAAAAAATATTGTCTAGAAGATTGTGTTTGATATCCACAGTCATGGAGAAGGGAATGTAGTTTCTTTTGTGTTAATATACTACTTTGATCATGTTTAGTTGGGGGTGGCAAAACCATCATTTCTCAAGTTTAATCCTGGCTTTGTGCTCACGAATCACTCATGGTAGTATTTAGAGCAGTATACTTGTTGCAAGGGAACCAAGCTGGTATCAGCTGCATGCAAAGCACCATATTATCTCTCAAATCCCTGATCATGTTTATTTTCAGGACTTTTGATTCATAAAATATAATGTATATATGTTAAATACAGTAGAGAAAATTCTATTTGGCAGAACATCGCCGATTTAGTCAGAAAGAATTCTATGGAATTCTGTGGAAAACAGAAAGAATAGACTGGGTCGTAGAATTTATGTCCCCAGCAAGAATGCAGGAATGGGACACTCCAGGATGGTGGTTCTGTACAACAAGAGGTTGATCAAAGACAGAGGGTATTTAAGATGCTGATACAAATGTGGGATGGCAGGGTGCTCTGTGACATTGAAAGGAGAGAGAGAGAGAGAGAGAGAGAGAGAGAGAGAGAGAGAGAGAGAGAGAGAGAGAGAGACTATAACCAAACTTCTGAGTGTATTTGTTCTTGAAGAAAACCGTCATAAGTGCAAAATTTTCTTTCTGGTTTGCTCTGCAGACAGCCAATACCAGCTGTAATCTGAGAGAAACAGATTGAGGTAAGTGTAGACAATGGTGTATCTCAAATGCTTCTAACTAATTCTGGAGGCAGAGGAGGAGAAGTCTTAAGAGTCTGGGCATCCTTCCACAGAGGCCTCTGTGGTTCATGTCTGGCTTGTTATCATTCTCATGACCTCATGAGAAGAGAGGAACCAAATCTTGACTCAGTGGAAATCTTTACTCAGCAGTATGTGTTCACCTATCTTTTTAGCTTGTTGATGCCAACTCTGCAATTTGTGTTTCTACCATCTGGTGGTTTCATTAATAGTGCTGTGTTTTGTAGGATGATGCCAAATTATGGGTAATAATAAATCTTGGCAACAATAATCATTTCTGTTGGTACAGTCTGTCCAATGTGACAGCAAAGTGTGAGTCCTCAGTATTTACATCATCCAGTGGGACATACAAGTGTGATTCACACTTCCTAGCACCAGTGCCAACATGTTAAATGGGGTGTATGTTCAGTGTCCATATAAATCATTGTTTAGAGCACTATCATTTTTTAAACTAATTTATGAAGTAATTCATAGTTGAGTTTTGGTCAGAGTGTTCCTGCACTGATCCTACCATCAATGTCAATTTCCCTCCAGCAGTGTTCTCAGATTCCCTCTTTCATTCCATGACCAGTTTTTTACTCTCCTCTTTCTCTGTAAAACATTGAATCAGAACATAGAAGTTTCAGGCCAAAAAGATGTCTTAAAGTGTTTAGCACATGTGTAAGAGCAAGGTTTCATTCTCAAACACCACTGAGCACCAGAGTGACCCCTGAGAAATGGGCCAGGGATAGCTCCTGAGATCCACTCTTCTTTTGTTTATTCCTTCTCTCACCCCTACCTTCCTTTGATAAAACAAAGCTGTGAAAACTATATTATTATTATTTGGTCTATTAGAAATATGACATTTATCCTTCACACATTCTAAAGTACGTATAAAGCTGTTTGATAGCTGTTTGACACATGGAAACATGATTTTTTAAATAAATTCTGAAGAGAGCCAAGGTACACAAATTGACACATTCATATTTTCAGATTTTGAACTTATATAAAGAGTAAAGATCTTGACTGAAGCTGTAACTTTTCTAGCCCCAAAATGTCAGTTTCTAAATATGAGCAGATTTTTTACTCCTATAGTCTGTAAAGACAATTCCCTAAAATAAAAAACTCAAGTTGATTGGGGATAAAAACCAAAAATAATTAATAAATTTCTTCAAAGTATGCTATAAAACACCTGTGGGTCAAAGTGTTATGATGTATAATATCATGCACAGAACTGACAAGAAAAAATTATATGACAGGCATTATAAATCTCAAATGTTGAATAAACATTTTATACCTAAGCCCAATATAAAAGACAATCAGAATTGCAGAACTATAAAAAATGTGGCAGAAATACTTGATTTCAAGAAACAAGGTTATAAAAATGATAGAGGCCACCTTAGCAAAATTGATGTTATCTTGGAGAATGATGGAGTTTAAAGGTCTTCTAAATCCCATCCTCTATTTTTAGTATTGCAATGGTGCCTTTAGAACTGAAAATACAACAATCTATGGCCTCTTACCCAAGCTCTGCCTGCTTATCACAATTGAACAGAAAGTGAGATGAAGCTTGTCAAGGAGAGGAAAAAAATGAAGCATCTCAGTGAAAAGTCTACTAAGACAAGGCTGCATACAATTATTTGATAAATTTAAATAGACCAGATTGTCAGAATTATTTCTCAGCAAAGACACTGCGGAATGACACAAGATTGATGTGTTGCAGAAATAGCTGATAAGGGACTAGACTGTAGCCTACACTAATCAAATTTCTGACTCTAATAGCCCAAGGGAGTGTAGAGGTGCTAACTACAGCCAATTCTAACAATATGCTTGCATGAATGAGCTTGTCTACCTTCAGTTATCACAAACACAAATGATGAAGCCTAACCTGTTTGCCTCCAATAAATCCCTTTAAAAACCTACATTGTTTGAACAACTAAGCCAAAACAAGCAGACCTTCAAAGCCATCCTAAGTACCAGGAACATAGTATCTTCAACTTGATATTTGAGATTTCATTTGATTTCTTCCTCTATTTAGATCCAGTTAGAATATAGTACAAATAAATTAGACTTATTTACATAATTTTATGGGACTATATGTGATCATAAATTTCTTGAAACTAAGTAAGTTTCCCTGATTCCAAAGTAAGTGCCTAGTCACATGACATGAAGGAAGCACTCCCAGGGTGCATAAGGGATTTACAGAATAAAGAAGAAAAATGTAAGTGGGCTAGCCAAGCAATGTCCCATTCCAAAGGTTCAGGAAGAATTCAGTGGCAAAACATCTGCCTTGTGGATTCCCAAGAGTGTTATCTTGGGAATAACTCCTCATGCTTAATGTTATTGTGCTTCACAGCAACCAAGGATGTGCAAGGCAACTGACATATGAAATCCCAGGCCATGGCTGAGCACAAAGAGAAAGGAGAATGAATGGTGGTTCGATTACAGAGAGAGAGAGAGAGAGAGAGAGAGAGAGAGAGAGAGAGAGAGAGAGAGAGAGAGAGAGAGAGAGAGAGAGAGAGAGAGAGAGAGAGTTGGGAGTTAAGGTTGATTTTATTTTTATGAGGATCTTTTTAAAGGTAATACTATTTGGACCAATAAATAGTATAGCCAGTAGCACATTTGCTTTGTATGTGGTCAAACCAGATTCAATAACTGGCATCCCATATGGTCCCCTGATACTGCCAGGAGTAGTTTCTGAGTACAGAGCCAGGAGTAATCCCTGAATGCTTCAGAGGGAGTTTATAAAAACAAACAAAAAAAGAAATAGTGAAATATAAAAGATAATATTGTGTTAAGTATTAATACGTTTAAAGGCTTATGGTGGTATGTCTCAAAGATATGAAAATACATTATTGATAAAATTGCTGTTAGTTTTCATTTTTAACATTTTATTTTTGGCAATGTGGTTTACAAAACTATTATTGGTAGGTTTCATAGATAAAATCCCAGCACCAAGTATTCCACCACAGTGTTTGCCTCTATCAGCATCATCACAATCCTAACCCCAACCCTGGATTATTCCTCAAAACTCCCCTATAGTGACTTTCCTAATGAAAATCACTTGTACATTTGCTTTTTCCACACATTGTTTTGTATTGGTTTTTACTTTTTTTGTTTGTTTTTTAGGCCACACCCAGTGGCACTCAGGGGTTACTCCTGGCTACATGCTCAGAAATTACTCCTGGCTTGGGGGACCATATGAGAACACCGGGGGATCAACCTGCGGTCTGTTTTTATTTAGTTCATGCAAGGCAGACACCCTACCGCTTGCACCACCACTCTGATCTCAGATCTGTAAGAGATCATTCTGTGTTTGTTGTTCTCCTTCTGGCTGATTTCTCTCGTCATGAAGTGCTCCAGATTTATTCAAATGATTGCAAAATGGGTGAAATAAAAGGAATGGAAGGCAAGGGAAGGACAGATAAATAAAATTAACAAAAACAATTTTTCATTTAGCTTTTTATTTTGACCACACAGGCTCTGCCCTCAGAAATCATTTCTGGCATTTTTTGGAACCCATAGGGATTGGCAATCAAACCTGGGTTGGCCACATGGTCACAAGCAAGGAATTTGCCTTGCTTTCTGTATTATTGTTCTTGCCCCCAACAGGTAAATACATATTTTTTAAATGATGCTATTGTATATTGTATCACTCTGATCCATAGGTAGTTGTTTTGTAAGCTGTCATAAGCATGGGAGCTGAAACTTCATACTCAAGCATCATGGGTAACTAAAGGTAGAACCCAGGAAAAAAGATTCCAGTACTTTCAGCTCTGCCATCTTAGATAAGGTGAGGATAGTAGCTTGAGAACACATCTTTCCTGAAGAACAAAACATAAGGTCTAACTGTTTGAAGATAAAACATTCATGTTTTGGAGAGAGAGGAAAGTAGAGGGATGGACATAGGAACAGTAAAGATAGATCCAAGGATATCTGAAAATGACTTGTTTCGCTACAAAGGCTCTCACTTAAAGATAAAGATAGAAATTCTTAGGAAGATATTAATAAAAGCTAAAAGAGGTACAAAAAAGAAGAGTCAAAGTAAAAAAGACAAATATTCAGTTCAGGCACAAGTTAGATAAAAAAAATCACTTTACTGGGGGCCAAAGAGATATCCTGGAGGTAAAGCATTTGCCTTGCATGCAGAATGATGGTGGTTTGGAGCCCAGCATCCCATATCGTCCCCCGTGCCTACCAGAAAAATTTCTGAGCGTAGAGCCAGGAGTAACCCCGGATGTGTTCCAAAAACAAAAACAAACAAAAAAAATCACTTTACTGAAAAGGACTTTGGAAGGCTGCAAAGGATGAATATACTTTTTTCAACAAGGGCATATGATGGACAGTATTCAAGGAATGAATGTAGAATGAACCAATTCTGGAGTTACAGACAAATAACATATTCTGAAAGACGGTGAATCTCTGGTGTTCTCTAGAGGTAAAGATTAATATATATGAAGAAGTATACACAAATACATTAAAGTCTTCTTTATCAAAACCATTACAACAATAAAAGGAAGTTGGTTAGGTCTGGGAACCACAAATGCAGGAAGGGCACTTGCCTTTCACATGCCTGACCTGAGTCAATCTATGGTGTCTATCTGGTTTTTTCAACACTACCAGTCATAATTCCTGAGTACAGTGCTAGAAGTAACCTCCTGAACACTATTGGATATGGCTCCAAAGGGAAAAACATGGAAAGAGATAGATATTTTAAACAACAAAAGTGATGTGATTATAATTTAAGAAAGATAATCTTATTAAACAAGTTGGTGATTGACCTGAAAGGCACTACAGTCAGAACCCTACAATCTTGAATTGGCATTCCAGAAAAGTGTATCAAAAAAGAAGACACGTTGCAGAAGTGGAAGATTTGACAGCCTTCCAGATACATGTATTCAAGACTTTTTTAATCTGAATAAATTAAAAATACATATTTAATTCCAAATGACGTTGAGTAGTGAAAGTTCATTTTGAAGGAATAAGAATTTCAGTCAACATATTTATTAGTTTGCTTTTATGTAAACTTCTATTTTGCAAAATTGATTTCAGGGAAATTACAATGCTAGAAATAAAATAAATTATAAAATAAGTCTAATGATGCTTTTAGAGTCCAACTTTTCCCAAAACACAAAATCAAAGAACAAAGAAACTATGTAGACATGTGATGTTAACTCCAGCTGGTGCCTATTACAATTCATTAGTGAATGTCTGTTTCTTTGCATATTTTTAACACAATTCTATGGAAGCCACATACACGGTAGACATTCTACCAACTATACTATCACTCCAGCCACAAACTGCATTGTTTTGAAACCTCTAGAGTACTAGTACTAGCAGTATTAGGGTATACTGCTGAAGAAGGGTCATTCTTCAGGGATAAATATAAACCTTAGCACTAGTAATGAATGTGTGCTCTAGCCCTTGGGAATCATTGGAATATCAGTGAAATGGATTTTTCTACCTTTATTTATGTGTGTGTCCACCTTTTTAAACTATCAAGTTGGTATATATTACATTAATCAAATTAATATTACCTCTAAAGTGGTGACTTCAAGAATACTTTTGGACATAACACCCCAAAATAAGTCATGCTGTCACTGTAACGCGTTAAAAGTACTGATAAAACAGCAGATGCATGAAATTCTCTGTGACTGCCTCATTTCTCTCTGAATCAAATAAAGCTTCCACAGGCAGGACACCCCTCCCACCCCAACCCGGATAGGGGGAACTTTCTGATCTCTAGAGGAGTTAGGTCAGTGAGCGATGGTGCAAGTGAAACTCATTCTTGCTGTGCTCATTGTGTGTATGACATCTCTTATCACCTTCAGCCTTGTCACCTTTTCATACTTTACTCCTCCTGGTCCACCTCACTATTTAACTCTTGAAAGCTTCCTTGGTACTTCATTTTTCTTGTGTCAGTTCTTATGTGTATGTGAAAGAAATGAAAATGTATCCTTTTCTCCTATGCCTCATATTTGTGTCAGCTTAATTCTTAAGCCCACCAAGATTCTTAAGGAGGCATAGATGAAATCACTTTCTCTTATACTTAGAAATAATCATACAAACAAACAAACAAAAAAACACTACACTTCAGCCATGCAAACTATGGTTTATTGTGGGGGCTGGTTTCTCATTTCCTGTGTTCATGTTGACCCTTGGATGAATGAGACAGGCAACCAGGATATCACACAAGAAACAGACAAAGTCATGGGAGAAGGTAAATAAGGTCCAGGGCCTTGAGCAACTTCTTGTATCTTACTAAGTTATCCAAACTTCTTGATAAACTGAGGTGTTTTTTCTGCCACTTTTATCATCGAGTGTTAACAGAACAAAGTTAAACACCAGAGGGCTGAGTTGAAAAAGTGAAGCGTACTTACATTAATCAAGCAATCAATCAATTAATTAATTGTACTTACATTAATTAATTAATTAGGTGGGTTCCTAATAAAGTTTGGATAGATTTTACAACTCATAAAGGGTATAAGGGACGAAGGAAATGCAATGGTGATCTAAGAATCAAATGCAGATGTCTACAGTTTATAACTCCATATGTGATTATGAAATTAAATGTATGTTGGGGGGTTGAATAAAAAATATCTTAAAATGTTGCTTTAAAATGCAAAGCCCGTGTTAGAGCAGTGTACAGTGGGTAGAGTAATTGCTTTGCACTTGTCTATCTCACTTTCCATCCCAGCACCACATATGGTCCCCTCAACCCTGAAAAAAGTGCAAAGCAAGGAATAA
Organism: Suncus etruscus; assembly: GCF_024139225.1. NCBI lineage: Eukaryota > Metazoa > Chordata > Mammalia > Eulipotyphla > Soricidae > Suncus > Suncus etruscus. The sequence continues at coordinate 21,717,393 of NC_064860.1, read as the reverse complement.
GTCCTGAATACCACTGGATGTGCAACCCCCACTAAAAGCAACAACAAGTCCTCATGAAGTGCTGCCATTAAATTTCTGTCTCCCTGGAAGGCCTCTAAGGTTATTGCCTCTAAGGTTATTATTATTATTCAGTCATGCAAAGCAAAGTTAAATATGAAGGTGCTTTGAAACGGAGAATGAGAAAGACAAGTACTGACTCTAAACTATTTACAACATAGGGTCTCTATTTAAGAAGACTGTGAGGGCTGGAGTGATAGCACTGTGGGTAGAGTGTTTTGCCTTGCTTGTGGCCAACCCTGGTTTGATCAATGGCATTCCATATGGTCCCCTGAATTTGCCAGGATTACTTTCTGAACGTAGAGCCATGAGTAAACCCTGAGCAATGCTGGGTGTGGCCCCAAAATCAAAATCAAAATGAAAAAAAGAAGACCGTGGTCAAAGAGATAGAACAGTAAGTAGGGTGCTTGTCTTGCATCCAGCACACCTGGTTTTGACCCCTGGCACTACAGGTAGTTCCCTCCAAGCTCTGTCAGGGGTGATCCCTGAGCATAGATCCACAAATAAAATCCTGAGTACAGTTGGGTATGGCCATTACAACCCATAGTTAGATGCCGTGAGGCTAGACTGAAAAAACAGGGGGATTTAGCAGCATAAGTGTGTCTTAGACATGTTAGATTCTGGATTTAAATCCTGGCTCCACTACAATATAAGTCAAATAAATATTTAATAAAAATATGATTGTATAGCTAATTGCCAGAAATCAGTTATAAAACAAAATAGAATTAAATGTTTCTCCTTTAAAGATGACTTAATAATCGTGTTCCTATAAAAACAATATTTATTCTGTACTCCTGAAAAGTTAATTAATCCTAGTCTATTAATTTTCCAGTGATATATGCCACCCTTTTATAGTTATTGCTAAACAGAAAATTATTTGCTACTTAAATTTTTAGAATTTTTGTTTCCATATTGCAAGCACAAAGGGTTATTTCTTTACACTTCCCTGACTAAAAGGTTGCTAAGATTTTATTGTAAAATTATTTCATGTCAATAATTATGATAAATCTATTAAGATATTTAAATAAATGCAAAACATAAAACACTTGGGAAAGTATCAAATTTTTAAATATAAAATATAATCATTTTGAAGTTCTGCTGATTCATCTAACTAGCTTTTCTATACTGTAAATTGTTTTGTTAATAATATAGCCATTTTCAGCAAAACTTTTTAATAGAAGTTTATAAAGAAAATTAACCAGCCATGAAATTGGACGCAAAAGTGTTGCAGCTGAACTGAGTTTTTGTTGTTGTTTTTTTTGCCAACAATAATCTGCACTTGTATTTACAGCACCTCCAACTAAAAAGGATTATCTAGTTGGAATATATCAGTACATAATAAATGTGGTTCATTTCTCCCAAGTTCTTTTCACTGACAGCCAGAATGAATGTTTGTCTCAGTGTGGCACCAGGGGTACTTCTGCAGAGACTATTTCATGGTCCACTGAACCCTAAAGGACATTGTTTTTAAAGGCATATTATAAGAAATGGAGAAGTTAGCCAAAGGAGAGACTATTACAGGTACTACTGAAATTGGAGTCCATTCTTGTTGCTGGTTGGTATTCTGAAGATACCTACTCTCCCAAAGAGATCAACTATAAATTTCTGATTTCTTAAAACCTCTACAGTTTTATTTGGTTGCTAAGTAAAATATATCTATGTACATTTGGAAGGCCTGGCAAGGTAAGCCAAAGTTGTAATGCCTTAAATTGTATATTGTCATGTGCAAAACTGTAAACTTTAACAAATATAAGACCTTTACTTCTCATCCTTCAAAACTTTCATCAGATATCCCTGCTTCTATGAATCCACATCTGACCTTCCAACCACTAGAAAGAATTATACATGCTATATAACCTTGTATTTTTCCTCTGTGCTGTGGCTGTAATATGTTTTAAGATATTTATTGATGACCTTATCACCAAGAGTGGCTGTCTGTTTATATACACCTTCCCTGTGAGATTGAATGACTTAAGAGCAGAGTCCAAGAATTTTTTATGCTAACATTCTCATGTCAAACTCAATAACTGACAATGCACAAGGCAGTTAGGTTTTGAATATGTAGAAGCAAACAAAACAAATACTAACTACACTAGCTACATCTGAAATGTTGGAGGTCACCCAAGATTTACGTTTTGTGTTCAATAGGTGGCATAATTTTTCTAATGTAGTTTTTTCTAAAAATTGTCATATATAACTTATTGTACATTTTCACATATTTTCTTATATTATTATGACAAAATTATCATTTTAATTCAAATCAGTTTGTGAGCAGAGACTATGTCTTCATTTATAGTTTATAAAAGCATGTACAGAGTTTACTTCTGTCTAAGGTTTTCAAAAGTGTTACTTAATTTGATAATACATAAATTGATTAAATTTTTTGATTACCAAACAAGATAATTACTTATTTAAACTTTCCTATTTGCTAGTATATATTCTAAAGCAATTTTATGAGAAACATCTGTAATTCACATTTTTTAGATATTTAAAGTCATAGACTTTCCTGGCACATTCTATGTTTTTCTATATTATCTCTGTATTTAATTGTTACAGATATGCATCTAAAATGATTTAAAAATACTAGCAATAATACATTATACGTTTTAAATAAGTAACCAAACGGGAAAATTCCTTCCTCAGTTGAGTATCTTTTCCAAAATTTTAAATCTGATGCTGAGCTTCATTTAGAGGTTTTGAAGATATGCTATATTATCAATGATAATAACACAACAATAAAATAATAAGGAGAATCAAATTAACAAAAAGGGAGGGACCTTGAACATTTTTTAAAAAGGCTGAGACGATGTGAGAGGAGGGGAGGAAAGAGGAAGGTAGGGGAGAGAGGAGGAGAGGAGGGGATGGAAGAAGGAGAAGGAAGGAGAGGAGGGGAGGGGAGGTGAAAGGAGGGGAGGTGAAAGGAGAAGAGGGGAACAAGAGGAGAAAAGGGAGGGAAAGGGAAAGAAGGTGGAGGGAAAAGGAGAGGAGGGAGGGGTGAAAAAGGGAAAGGAGGGGAGGGTAAGGAAAAAAGAGAAGGGGAGGAGAAGAAGAGGAGGGAAAAGAAAGGAGAAGGGAGGGAGGGAAAGGGATGAAAAGAGGGAGAATTGGAGGAAGGAGAGTATTGGAGGAAGAAAGGGTAGAGGAGACAGGCAAGGAGAGGAGAGGAGAGGACAGAAGAGGGGAAGTGAGGAGAAGGGAAGAGAGGAGAGAGGCGAGGAGGGGAGAGGAATGGAGATAAAGAAGGGGAGAGAAGAGGGGGGAGGATATTGGAAGTAGGGAGGGAAGAGAGGAGTATAACTTTCTCAATATTCAACATTAAGTCATGTGTAGATAACTCTAAAGCCGGTGCTAATTAAAATGATTAAAAAGTTTCCTTTTAGTTTTAGAAATATTTTTTAAACCCATGAGTGAGACTATTCTGCATCTATCTCTCTCCCTCTGACTTATTTTACTCAGCATAATAGATTCCATGTATATCCATGTATAGGAAAATTTCATGCCTTCATTTCTCCTGATGGCTGCATAACATTCCACTGTGTATATGTACCACAGTTTCTTTAGCCATTCATCTGTTGAGGGACATCTTGGTTGTTTCCAGAGTCTGGCTATTGTAAATAGCGCTGCAATGAATATAGGTGTGAGGAAGGGATGTTTGTATTGTATTTTTGTGTTCCTAGGGCATATCCCTAGGCGTGGTATAGCTGGAATGTATGGGAGCTCAATTTCCAGTTTTTGGAGGAATCTCCATATCATTTTCCATAAAGGTTGAACTAGACAGCATTCCCACCAGCAGTAAATAAGAGTTCATTTCTCTCCACATCCCTGCCAGCACTGCTTGTTCTCATTCTTTGTGATGTGTGCCAATCTCTGGGGTGTGAGATCGTACCTCATCAACTTACTGGTATTTCGATGGGAAATGTGGACCTGCATTTGGCTCATGAGAGAGTCAATGTTCATTTCCATATTGGTCACTGCTAGTGATAACGCTAGTGATAACAAGCGATGCAAGTGTGCAATCATTAGTCTTGATCTGGTTGGAGATTTCGAAATGTTTCATTCTAGAAAAAGTCTGTTCACAGACATAAGTCCTGCCAAAGATGGTTGCCATTTTGAGTGCATTGTTCCTGAGATGAGGATATGTCTCAGAGAGGAGAGATGCATAAAATTGAAGAAGGCTGCTTGATTTGAATGTGTCTTTCAGAAAGTCATAACTGTGCATTTCAGCCAATTCGATTTGGTAATTTCAAGAACTCAAGGATGACTTCTGGTCTTTAGCAGAGGAGAACGATTTTCTCATTAAAAATACAAGAACCATTGCATGATGTTACACAAGTAATTTATTTATGTTGAATTATGTGAAAATGTAATTAAGTTATGCATATCATATTTCACATAACATATTTATTTAAAAAACCCCAAGTCTAGTAGCATTGGAAAGAACATTGATGAATGCAAAGTATGAAAGCAGAACAATGAAGAGAAAACTAAGCCTCATTCTAGTGACAACACACTAAGACATTTTAATGTGTTTAAGTATTAAAAAAAATCGCATCACGAAACAGAATAAAAAAATTCTAATCCATATTATGCAAAATATTCACTAGACTTTCACTGTTTTAGATAAATTATATAGCCTACTAAATACATAATGATAATTTTAAAAACAGCACATAAATAAGAGTATTACTTTAAAGCTAAATTTTTATATTTAATTTTAAGTATTTATTTCATACAAACTTGCATTACAAAATATTTCTCAATGTAATATTTTAATAAAAATGCAATGAATCAAGGGGCTTTAAATAATTAATAAAATGCATCAATATTCTACAGAAAGTTAATATTTCACTAAAAATCTTCCATTTTGGGATATATATCTCTTTCCAAAACATATATGTTGGCTCATCAAGATATAACATGTATTAATTTGTCAAAATTATTAAGGGAAAAAAGTGGTGACTGGAGATATAGCTTAACAGTGTATGCTTATGTTTTGCTTTCATACTCTTCTGAGTATTATTGGACATGAACATTGAAGATGAAGCTAGAAGTTGCCTCTAGAAACAACTGGATAGCCCTCCAAAACCTAAAAACAAAATATTAACTCAAGAGAAAAAAAATAGCATATATATACATATATATGCTAATTTTTTTCTCTTGAGTTAATATATATATATGTATATATACACATATATATACATATATATGCTATTTTTTTCTCTTGAGTTAATAATATATACATATATATACATATATAGGTGAAAAAGAAACATCTCAACTTTTCTTTAAGTTGATGTGAAGATAGTTATCAAAAATAATTCTTCTGAAATATTTTTAACAAAATATGTAGTTGGGGGGCTGTAGTGACCCAGGACACTTGCCTTAAATGCAGTCAAACAGGCTTCAATTCCAGGCATCCCAAAAGGTCCCTGGAGTAATAACTAGAAGTAATTAATAGGAGTAATTCCTTAATATAAAGCCAGACCTAACCTCTGACTACTATCAGATATGGCCTCCAAACTAAATAAATTAAATAAAATATGTACAATCTATATTATTTTTCATAACTATTTTTCAAGAAATAGTTTTCTTAAGGAAAAAATATGATTTTGTTAAAGCCACATCTCCCAGCATACATTCTCCAAGATATTTAAAAATACTCTTAAGAACTTTATATTTTTAGAGAATGATTTGTAATATGTATAACTATTTATAAACAATGACATCCTGTATGTTGACTATGAAATAGTAATAAATGTATTAATAAATCTGTCTCATGGATTAAAATGACACTGAGGAAACAACTTCTAGAACCACAAAGAAAGACTCCATCATAAGCTCCATTCCTTGACCTGCGCAGAGACCGAGATCTCTAGATATAGAGGTCTGATTTTATCACCCAGGACGGAGCAGAAGTCTTCCAAACACCACAAAAGCACCGAGGGGAGAGTAAATGAACCTGAACGGAGTCTATAGTTAATCCCATGACAATATACTCCAAGGATGGAGAAACCCTGTATCTCTTAGGCGAAGGGAATTCCTTTTTGAATGACCCCAATATTTACTGTGCCTATGCAGGAGGGAAGAAAAGAGAAAGAAAGAGAGAGAGAGAGAGAGAGAGAGAGAGAGAGAGAGAGAGAGAGAGAAAGCACAAAATAATCTTTTTTTATTTACTTATCTAGTTTTTGTTGATTTCTTTGTTTTGATGTGGATATTGGAGTTGTTGTCTCCATTTTTATTTATATATTTACTTTTTCTTTCTTCTTTTCTCTTTATCTTCCTTTTTGCGCAATGTCCTGTTTTTTATTTCTAGACCAAGGCAATTATGTGGTGCCTATCTTTATTGCTGTAGTGCTCACTGGATATTTTATTTGAAACTTCTTTTTGTACTATTGTGGTGTTTCACCTTCTTTTTCCCCCTCATCTCTCAAACCAAGGTTGAGAGCCATGTTTTCATTAGATCATCAAACTTTACACCAGAACCAAAGTGATTTTTCAGTAATAAGTATGCAGTGGATATGTCTATGTATCATCATGTAGTCCATTTATATATAATAGCTTTATTGTAAAGTATAATTTTAATATTGCATTATAATCATGAAAATAAAACAAAGTTCAAGTTATTTAGGCATTTCAAGATCAAAGTGGCAACACTATCTTATACATTAATAGCTTTGTAAACTAAAAATAGCAGGTTAAAGTGAAATTGAAATCCAACATGAGCTATAATGTATAATTAATATAAATAGGATTCATTCTTTTGAATCTGAGCAATCTTCTAACCTCTGCCATCTCAGCAGGTATTACTCCATACCAAAAACATTCTGCCTGCTCTCTTTCAACCCTCCAGCCTAACACCCACTCCTCATGCCATATATCTCTTAGCTGTTACCTGATCTCTGAACTACACAGGATATAGCTTTAGCCATCACATCTCACAGTAGCCTATGCTGAAACCTTCTGCTTCTAATTAAGACCAGTAGGATGCAAAAGAGTAACATTTATTCTAACCCTTCAGAGACTCTTAGTAGGTCTACCCTCAAAGATTCAACATCAGCACAGCAAACAAAATGGGGAAGATTACAGAACTCCAACAAGCTTTGTGAGTGAACATAAGACATGGGAGGCTCTCACAGTATACCAAAAACTCATTAAAGTCTCATAGAATGATTTTAGTGACAGTGTTGAAGCTCAAAAAAACTATGCCACAGGCAGTCAGAAAAGCACAAGAAAGCCTGAGAGTGGCTATGAGAAACTTGAATGATAAGTGTCACAAATAAAGAGTATAGTAGGTAGTAAAAAATACTCAATAGAAGCTTTGAGATAAGATTTCAGAAACTTCTAGAAAAAAACAGAACATAGAAAAGGTCTGAAAAGAAGAAAACAACTAAATGAAGAACCAAGGACTGAACCATAGAGTAATAATAGAAGAATCACAAAGTTTCTGAGAAATAGGAAGGTAAATTTAATCCTTAACTATGAGTATAAAGAAAATCATAGATAAGCATTTACCCAGAGTGGTCAGAGCAATAGTAAAGCAAGTTGGATGCTTGCCTTGTAAGATTAACATATTTAATATAAAATTTATCATGTCATTATTTATATTAGTAATGTTTTAATGTATATACTTGTAAAAATAAATATATAGTTTGTATTTTTTGGTATATGGGCCACACATGGTGGTGCTCATGGGATACTACTAGCTCTATGCTGAGAAATTACTCCTGGCAGGCTTGGGAGACTATATGGATTGCTGGGAATCAAATCTGGGTCATCCCTGTGCAAGACAAATGCCCTACCCATTCTACTATTGCTCAAACCCCTAAAAATTATACAGCTTTTGAAACATTATTTTCAACTTATAATTGATTTATAATCTTGTGGAATTTCAGTAGTTTACCTTTATTTATTGGTATATAGGTATCACCCCCTTCCCCATTCAAATAAAAAGATCTCATTGTGCAGAATATACATATTTATTTGGGTTTTTTTTTAGGGGGGGACACTCAGTGATGCTCAGGGTTTATTCTTGCCTCTATATGTAGGGATCACTGGTAATATTTAGGAAACTACATAAGGTGCCAGGAATCAAACCTAGCTCACCCAGGTACAAGGCAAGCATCTTACCCTCTCCACTATCTCTTCAGCTCTTAAATGTGAAATTAAAGAACATAAGGGAACAAAAGCATTAAAATTAGAGATTTTTCTCTACAAAATTGAGCTGACTTGGCGGTGGTTGGGGTTGAAGGAAGGGAATATTGTGACACTGGTGGATGGAAAAGTGTGTACTTTGGGGGTAAGGATTGTGGTGGAACAATGTAGGCATAAAAATATAAAAATTTTTGAATCATAATATATTATGAAAATGGTAATATTATTCAAAATTGTTTTATGAGGAAATATTTATCGATGTCATTTTACTTAAAATGAACAGATCTTGAAAATATATTTATGTTTCCATATATAGTACTTTTATATCAGCACCATTATATTCTATAGTTTTTATTTTTATTATTTGTGGGGCATTGAGCCACACCAGTAGTGTTCAAGTATTAGTCCCAATTCTGTGCTCAGAAATCACTCCTAGTGTGGTTCAGAGGACCATATGCAGTACAGTGGTTCAGTACAAACCTGAGTCAAATGTGTATAAGGCAAATACCTTATCTTCTGTACAATATCTATATTTCTGACTTAGCAGTTTTTTCTAGAAAGTAATCTCTCTATATTTCAAGGGGGTCTAGTACTGCCTATATGTCATCAGACTTTGAATGAATAAACAGAAATCCTATACCACAGCACTACAAAACTTTGAAAAAAATTTAACAGTGCAATCTATCGTGCCCAATGTAGTGTGTATATGCATACACGCTTGAATCTGCGTGTAATTAATTTCCATGTCATTTCCATTATATTCTTGGCTGAGAGTAAGTATCTGCAAGTTCATGGCAATGCCTGAGCTCAGTGATGCTCACAGCACACTGGAGTGACACCCAGCTGTGGTAGAGCAAGGAGGTAGAGACAGCCAGTGGAGTGCTGGGATCATGAACCAAACCCAGAGCCTGACATATATCTTACATGTGCTTTACCATTGAGTCACACTACCAGCATTTCACAGTCTTTATCTGTCTCTCCTTGATAAAAATAGTGGTTAGAAAATTGAAATACTAGTTTCATCTTTTGAAAGAAATTATATATGACCTTACAAGATTTCAGGGACAAAAGATTGTATTTTGTTGAGAAGAATCCATATAGCAAGCCTTAGGAAAAATATAATACCCCAAATGTAATTCTGAGGTTATGTTTACAGCTTCCCTTTCAATGCCCCAGCCCCCCTGAAGTCAAAGCAAATTCGTTGAAATGGAGATTTATTTATGAGTGACAATAATATCTGCCTCACCTTCTTTCTCCAGGAAAAATAAAAAAAAAAAACGAAAGAAAATATATTTACTAGAAAAATTTTGCTAGTTTATACCGCTACCAAGAATTTTATTTTTTTACAATATTATATCATAACAAACCCATAAATGCATCTTTATTATGATATACACTAAAACAAAGGACATAAAGCCCTGCCCATTTTTTATATAAGCATAAATTAGGAGAATCAATGCAGCCAGAAAACACTGACAAATGAACAAATACAGACATTTTCCATGTATTGAAGGCCAATCTGCCTGTACTGACCCAGAGCATTGGGAGTGCTGAGGTGGAAACACAAGCATAGATTGATTAGTATGGCTTGAGGCAGCAGTTGAAAAAGCAAATGTTTCCAAGTCTGAATAAGGAGCCAGGAGACCCTCCGTCAGTATCTTCCCATAGTTAGTACTGCCAAATGACTGCCACTCCTCCAACCAGAAGGTACTCCAAAGGAACTGGACCAGAATCTATTGGCAAATGCCAAAACGAAACCAAATGTGACAGGCTTGACCATGTAAACCAGATGGCTCTGTCCACAGCGATCAATTAAAGGCCTGAAGCAGAAGGTCAGGAAGTGACTTTGTAGAGATAAATGGAGAATATTCTCCATTGAGAGCTACAAATGTTAAAAATGTTACAAGAATGGATGGAGTTTCCAAAACAGAAACTGAAGAAATTATAATATGTAACTGCATGGGTATTAAGCATATTGTATATGCACAAAATCTTCAAATAATGCTGCCTAATACATACTATGAAAGGTTGGTACATCACCTTCCAATTGCTTGGAAGCAAAGATAAACAAATGGGACTACATTAAACTGAGAAGCTTCTACACTTCAAATGAAACAGTGACTAGGATACAAAAGCTACCAATGAAATGGTAGAAACTATTCACCCAATATCCATTACTTAATATCTAAAAAATAAAAAGCACAGATGGAACTTTGCAAAAAAAATCATCTAACCACATTAAAAAATAGAGAATAAATGATCTAACAATCCCTCAAAGAAGAAATACAGATGGCTGGGGCCAGAGAGATAGCACAACTGTATGGCATTTGCCTTGCATGCATCTGATTCAGGATGGAAGGTGGTTTGAATCCCAGCATCTTATATAATCTCGCATACCTGCCAGGAGCTATTTGTGAGTGCAGAACCAGGAGTAACCCCTGAGTGCTGATGAGTGTGACCCCCCCCCCCAAAATACAGATGGCCTAAAGACACATGAGAAAAAATGTTCCACATCATTCATTATCAGGCATATGCAAATCAAAACAAAAATGAGGTATCATCTCATGCCACAGACTACCACATATCATAAAGAACAAGAACCAGTGATGGCATGGATGTGGGATAAAGGGACTTTCATTCATTGCTGGTGAGAATGCAGGCTGGTCCAGCTTTTGGGGGAAAACAAAATGGATATTCATCAAAAACTAGACATTAATATCTCAGATGATCCAGCAATGCCACTTCTAGTCATAAACCCTAGAAACGCAAAACACATAGTATTATAATGCTCTCTGCACATATATTCATCCCAGCACAATAGCCAGAATTTGAAAACAACCCAGGTGCTTGAGAACATATGAGTGGCTAAAGAAACTGTTTACATCTAAATAATGGAATACTATGTAGCCATTAGGAAAAATGAATTCCTAAACTTTTCTTATACATGTATGGATATGAAAATTACTATGCTGAATAAAATGAGTCAGAAGGGTAGATGTAGAATAATTTCACTCATTTGTGGGATATAAAAATAATAAAATACATTATGTTAATAATATTTAGAGACAATATATATGAGGTTCAGGAGGACAGGACCCTGGTAAGAAGCTCACCAAAAAGGGCTGTACAGTTAGAGAAGGGTCTACTATGACAATGATAGTTGGAACTGATCATTCCGGACAAGAACTAGGTACTGAAAGGGGATAAAGTGATATGATGGCATCCTTTCATTAAAAATAATGAAAACCAGAGTGTCCAAAAGTGAGAGAGAGAGAGAGAGAGAGAGAGAGAGAGAGAGAGAGAGAGAGAGAGAGAGAGAGATGCAAAATGCTTGCCTTAGAGACAGGCAGAGGTGGGTTGAGTAGGAGTTAAATGGGGGACATCAATAGCAGAAAATTGCAATGGTGAAGGGTGTTGAACATTCTATGAATAAAATACAGCTATAAACAATTTTGTAACCACAGTGCTTAAATAAAAAATTTTAAAAATGTGCTTGTGTAAAGCAAGTAAGTGTTTTTTCAGGTACTCTAGATTAGTAAATAGTTTTATGCCACCAATTCTACTGCATCGTTTTTATTATTAAAGTGCATTGTCCTGTCTTATCAAGTTTTGGGAGAAAAGAATGAGGTTGTTAACACAATAAGCATTCATCTTTTCCCCATAAATTGTGTTTTCTATAAGTTCTCTGATACTAGAATCTTGCGATTTCTAATTTTCTGTACACACAATGTGGGCTAAACAAATATGAAATAACTTGTAGGTTGCCATTGTTTGTACAAAAAAACTACAAGAACTACTAGATTTTCAAAACAATTAACCAAGATGGTACAAACTTTCTTATAAGAACTTTCTACTGATGAATGTAAGCTCTCTCTAATAATAGTGCAAAATATAGCATGCAAAGATGAAAAATAATAAAACTAAATGTCCTCTTCATTATGGTTATATGTCTGAATCTCCATAAAGTTTCTATTACAAAAGCCAGTGAGCTAAAATGAATTATGAGTCAGAGATGTCTCTGACTTATCAGTAACTACAGAAAATCCTAAAATTTATGGTTTTAAAGTTCTGATGCTCTTCAATATTCAGTCTAAATTCAGAAGTCAGTCCTATCCATAATTCAAATCTTGCATTTATAAAAAATACATGTATTTAGAAAAATTCATTATCACAGATCATAGTCTTCAGAAAATATTCTATGACAACAGCATCCATGAAAATCACACTATTTTTCTCAAATTTTTCTGATTACTTGTTATATTTATATGTAAATTAATCCTTAATAATATATCACGTAATAGTTTAATAGAATACATCATATAAAATAACATGTGTTATTACAATACATACATGTATATGTAGTAATAATTTTCTTCTACCTTTTCTAATTATTATTAGTCTAAATATTTAACTAGTAATATATGTGTACATATACATGTATTATTGCAAATGATTTCAAATTTAATAAAAATCTTAAATTCATGTTTAAATTAGAAAGTATTCAGAAAGTGAGTGGAGAATGTTTTAAAAAATCAGGTTTTGGGGCCAGAGCAATGGCACAAGTGATAGGGCATCTGCCTTGCACATGCCTTGCATGACCTCCGATATTGTCCTCCAAGCCAGAAACAATTTCTGAGTGATTAGCCAGGAGTAATCCCTGAGAGTCACCAGGTGTGGCCCAAAATACCAAAAAAAAAAAAAAAAAAAAAAAACAAATTTTTCTTTTATGTTACTTTACTATAAAAAATAAATATCTAATATCAAATTTTTCTTTTTCAAAATCAAAATCCTTCCTTTTTATATGTCAATAATTTAATTAAAAAAGGTTAAATTGGTTCTAACCTCGAAACCATCCACCTGCAAACCTATTAAATATGACAAAGGTACTATTTTTGGAATCATTTTTCTCACTGGAATGACAATTAGCATTGACATTATAGGTTTATTTTGAAGTTTAAATACAATTCTATAAGGTAAAATGTCTGGGCAAAGTAGACGCTTTAAAGCAGCATTTCTCAACTGGGGTCCATATGGCCCTTTGCCACCCTGGATATTCCAAGGTGCTACATGTGAAAATTGTCTATGTGAGAGGCCACATTATGAGAACAATTGGTAGGAAAAATGGGATCAATGAAAGAAAAAAAATTAGGATGTAAATTACAGTAAGATATAGGCTGAGAAATGTAATTCTAAAATATTGATAATTGTTTTCACTCTTACTTGCTATATTTCTTCCTTGAGACTAATCATAAACAGAATTCACCCTACGAAAGAAATATTCAGAATGGAAGTTAACCCTGGTTAGAGAAAACTGAAATCTTGGAAAGAAGACATAATTAGTCTTTGTTTATTCTTTTTGTAATTTTGTTGTTACTTCCTCATTATTTTTGTTTTTATTTTGTTTGGTACCTTTTTCTTCTTTTTTCCCTTTCTTCTATTGGATATTTATAACACCTAGACAGACTCCTAGTTTTCCTCTTTTTTGTTTGCCTTTCCCCCACCTTGATAGTACCAAAACCAGACATTCGAATATTCATTTGGTGGAAATAAAAACTGATCAGACATGAATACCAAATCCAAAGTCAATGACAACAGAAACAAAACCCAAACTACAACAAACTGTACAAAGGTCGGGAACAGTTGCACTAGCATTATGGGGTTAAAGGAGGGAGATGTTGGATGCATGCTGCGAAAAGGGGTGCAGGGAGAAAAACACTGGTGGTGGGAATGCCCCTCATTCATTGTCACTATTTGCCTCAATTATTACTGTGAAAGAATTGTAATTCACTTCAACCACAATAAAAAAAAAAGACATGATTATCTGTACCTAGACAAGAAATGTGATTTTTATTAACTGACCAGGGATCTTCTCCTTGCAGAAATTCATCTGTGCTTTGTGAGATATGATTCTCCTTCACTGAATTTTCATTAAGACTTTCATAGTCTTTGGGGTTAATTTATGTACCTTTTAAATATAACACAATACTGGAACTTATTTTAAGGTAAGAAAAAGAAAGCTTAATCTTATTTAGATTCAGAGTGGATAAATTGCATCAAATAACTTTCAGTATATACAGATCACCTTCATGAGTTCTCAAGTCCTAAATCATTTTAGTTACCTTTTGAGAAGAAATGGCTCAATCTTCCAGTAATTGGCAAATGGTATTAGAAATCTTCAACTATTTTACATTGGTAGTTTTGAGAATTTGTATCCTTTATGTTCAACAAAATTTCAGAACAGCCTCTCATGGAAGGCACCCTAAGATAAATTCAATCCAATTCCTCATTTTACAGGTGAGAAAATCCTAAAATCACTGAAGGAATTGAATTTACTGAGGTTAGAAGGCTAGTGAAAAATGGATTCAGATACAACTTTGGATCCTTGTTTAATTTGTAATATAATAGCCTTACATTATTTTTTCTTACTATAGATGCATTAAATGCTTTAAAGATGATATCTCCTTACAAGTTAGTCAAGTTAGTCATTTTCTGCAGAATATTTTACCATGTAGGCATCTGTCTATTAAACCTTATTTTTTAAAGAAATCTATTGAAATTTGCTGAACTTGAAATTTAGGCTTAGGGCCAAATAAAACCACTACAAAATATGGCTTTTGGGTAGCACTTCAAAACAAAAAATCTCCACTACAGCAAAAGCCACACTTAAATGTATTCCTATGATTCTTTGTTCTCTTCTATCATGATTTCAATTACCTAAGTACATTAAAAAAAGGTTGTGTGATTCCATGAGGAAACTTGTAAAAATCATTAATTTCCCTATTTGTAAAAGTCTGTTAACTTCACCTCGGGATTCAGCTGGAAAAGTAGTTTGAACTGCTAGCTGTTACAACTCATTGTCATGTTTTCTAGTCACTGAAGCAAAGCTGTCCTAAATGAAGACAAAGTAGAAACATTACGCCTGTCAAATAAAGTTACCGGGATCTGACAGGAGCTGTTATTGCCTTAGCATCAAATTTCAAAGTCCTCTATGCATGATCTATTTCATTATAGAAATACTCTCATGGGATTCACTTTTATTTTTCCATAACAGATAAAAAGGTTTTGTTGCTATTGTTGTTGCTTTGCTTTACTTACCTATATAAAATGATGGAATTAACTGTCTGGATCCAAAACCTGAGACTAACAGTGATATTGTTATTGAGGTTCGATAGGACAATAAAGTAGTATAAAATTCCATGTAATGTTATAATATACAATATAACATATATAATGTAGTGTAACAGAAGTAAGAATTGTATATTTTGCTTATAAAAGATGTCTCATGCACATCTTAGGGAAGTCTGCTTTATGAGAGAACCCCCAAAGTATTTTTATTTGTATTGTATAAACATATTATTTTTAAATATACAACCTCGAACTTTTATAAGGTTTTAAAATGAGAGAGAGGACAGCAGGGATAGTGCTTGCCTTGCATGTAGCATACCTGAGTTCAATTCTCTACACCCCATATGATCCCCTGAGCACCACCAGGAGTAATCGAAAAATAGGGCCTGAAAATCTCCAGGTGTGACCCAAAAAGAAAATAAAGAAAACAACATTTAAATGTTGTCAAAAAATGTTTTCAAAATTAATTTAATTTTTTTCATTTATAAAGTAACATTATCTGGTATTAGTAAGATATGACTTACCAGAAAACTAAGCTTTTAAAATAATTTGCATAAATGTCTTCTAAACAAAGCAGCGCACTCTAGGAGAGCCTGGTCATATGGGCAGAGAAAGTGGTTCTAGAGTAGAATATTGCTGTTAGAATAATCCCATGTGTGGCGTACATTACAATGGGCCACACAGTCATAAGCATGTTTCTGGATCTCCTTAGTATTTTACTAACTGAGCCACCTACTAGCCATAAAACAACCCCCTTGCTGTTATCCTCAGAGGAGCAATGACCAAAAAAGTAACACAGAAAGCATTAAATTTGCCCCAAAGGCAAATCCAACTTACCTAGCCGTGTTTCCAGTTCACTTATCCACAACTCAAAGCTGAACGTTGATGAAAGCACACAGATGTGAACCTGCAGAGTCTAAGAGACAAGCATACAGTAACAAGTAACAGGTCACATGACACCACTAAAGGGAACTACTAAGCCCCAATAATAAGGAGACATTAAATGTGCACTGACCTGGGACCAGAGAGATAGTATGAAGGTAAGGCATTTGCCTTTCATGCAGAAGGTCATTGGTTTGAATCCCAGCATCCCATATGGTCCCCTGAGCCTGCCAGGAGCGATTTCTGAGCATGGAGTCAGGAGTAACCCTTGAGCACTGGCAGGTGTGACCCAAAAACCAAAAAAAAAAAAAAAAAAGTACACTGACCTAATAATTGCCTGACAAAAAGCTCAGATTAGACATCTCTAAAAATATATTGTCTGAGTGAGACTTACACTTTGCAAACATATGCTGTAAATGAAGATTGTAGAAGGATGGGGTAAACGAAAAGAGAACAAGGCTGGCCATATTTATGTTAGCTAAACAGACTTTTTTATTATATAATAATAGTAAAGGGTCAATTCAACAATAAGATAATCAAAAAGTTTTACACATTCCATATTGGATATCTAAAAATAGAAATCAAAACCAAAAATGAACAGCAATACAATGATGGTAGGAAAGTTTAATTCCCCACATCTAACAGTGGTTACTTTACCCAGGCAGAAAATCAATAAGGAAATATTGGGCTTAAACAGAACTGTAGGCCACATGTATATAACAGATATTCAGAACATATGCTGCATCTGTAATTTTGAACGCAATAACAAAATTCACATTTTTAGGTGGATATTTTAGGATAATATCTAAAAAGACCAAAAAAAGTTTGAGAAAAACTGAAATAAGAATTTGTCTTTTTTTCATAAATGAGAGAGAACTAGACTTCACTAATAAAAAGAATATGGGAAAAGTCATAAATATGTGAAAATTAAACTGCTATCTCCTGAAAATTTTATGGGAGAAAGAAGAAATCAAAAGGTTTAAAAAGGGGCCGGAGAGATAGCATGGAGGTAAGGTGTTTGCCTTTCATGCAGGAAGGAGGTCATCGGTTCAAATCCTGGCGTCCCATATGATCCCTCGTGCCTGCCAGGAGCCAAGAATAACCCCTGAGCACTGCTGGGTGTGACCCAAAAACCACAAAAAAAAAAAAAAGGTTTAAAAAATCTTGAGTAAATCAGAAATGAAACATATGAAAGGCTGTAGAATATACATAGCACATATAGGCTGTAGCAAATACATTTATAGGATAAAAGTTTATCAACATAAATGACTAAAATAAGAAAGAAAGAAAGAAAGAAAGAAAGAAAGAAAGAAAGAAAGAAAGAAAGAAAGAAAGAAAGAAAGAAAGAAAGAAAGAAAGAAAGAAAGAAAGAAAGAAAGAAAGAAAGAAAGAAAGAAAGAAAGAAAGAAGTGTCATAGAGATAGTAGGAGTGATAAAGTATTTAGATGCATGCAGTCAACCTTGGTTCTTTCCTAATACTGAATGATCCCGGAGCACAGATCCAATAACAGCTCTGAGCACTTCTAGGTGTGGCCCAACACTCCAACAGGGAAGATATTAAGGTGACAGAAAGTTAGCTAGTTTAGGGTGAAAGCACTTATTTTACACTTTATTTTACTGATCCCAAGTACTGCAGAATGATCCCTGCACACATAAGTAAAGCCTGTTTATGCAAGCATAAACACCAGTAGCATAAAGGTAAGATATTAAACAGAACACCTAACCTTGAAGATCAAAGTAGAAACAGAACAAATTAATCCTGGTTAGAAGAAAACAAAATGACTAAAATATAAACAAAAATGAATATTCAAGGGCCTGAGTGATTGCGCTAGAAGTCAGGTGTTTGCTTTGCAAGCACTGGCCTAGGATAGACTACAGTTCGATCCCCTGGTGTCCCATATGGTCCCCTCAAGCCAAGATTGATTTCTGAGTGTGTAGCCAGGAGTAACCCCTGAGCGTCAACAGGTGTTGCCCCCCCCAAAAAAAAAAGAATACTCAGAAAATGGAAAAAAGTTAATAAAACTACTGTCAGTTTATACAAATAAAATAATACTGTCCAACTTTTAGACCAAGCGAAAGAGAAAAGATTCAAAGAAATAAAATAAATTAAAAGAGAAATTCCATTTGATAGCACAGAAGTACACTAGAACATACGAAACTATTACAAACAAGTATATAGCCAACAGGACAAGACATAAAATTGTGGATGAGGGCTAAATTGATAGGTACAGTAGATAAAGTGCTTACCTTGTATGTGGTTAACCACAGTTCAATTTCCAACAGTGCATAATGTCCCCTGAGCATTGCCAGGAGTGACCCCTGAGCATTGGGAGAAGATTAAGTGCTAAGCACAACTGGCAAAAATACTTATGATGATATAGAGAAAAGCAAAATATGTGCTCTGTGACTCGCAGTGTACCATTGTGCAACAAGGGGTTTCCTCCTGGAAATTTAAAATAAAAACTATGTAGAATCTAGCAATGCAATTTTGGGGTAAGTCAAAGGAAAATGAAATATATGTGCTCCCAAGCTCACTGCAGTATGTAAATAACCTAAATGTCTGTGGATGAATGGATATCATAAACATATACAAGTATATCTCTATGTATTCCATAGGGTCCAATTCAGCCTTCGCTGAGAAGGGAGATCGTTGGCTAAGAGATGTCTCAAATGACTGATACTGCTTTGTATGTCAGAAGGTCTTTGTCCCTGAGCACAGAGCAAGGAATAAACCTTCAGCACTAATAGCCATGGTTCACAATAATAAAAGAAAGTCCTGTTTTTATGTAAATAGGAATAAACTTGGAAATATTAAATATGTAAAACATATCAGAGAAAGACAAATACTTACATATGAAATTGAAGAAAAATGATCTCAAACATAAATTTGGAATTGGGTAAAACTGAGAGATACTGACTGTTGGGTTACTGTTGGGTTACTGATCCTACCCTAATTAATATTTGTACTCCACCTAGGGTAAAATCTGGTCACGATATATTGGATTATTTCCTATTTGGTATTCTCCCACCCTAGGTTGGGACCTGATTTTGTCAATAAAAGCAGGGGTCTGAGGAAGGCAGGGTTCATTCTTCAGTCTTCTTCCACTGAGCTTCATTCCACCTTAGGAACTAGACAGCATTCCCACACTGATGAACCTACTTCAGTTGAAGACATGACATTGAGCATAACTTTTATATCAGTGCCAAGAGTGATCCCTGAAAACAAAACCAAGAGTAGGCTATTTGGGTGTGTCCCCAGAGCCAAGTGTGTGTGTGTGTGTGTGTGTGTGTTTGTGTGTGTGTGTGTGTGTGTGTGTGTGAGAGAGAGAGAGAGAGAGAGAGAGAGAGACAAAAGCTACTATTTTCCTTAAAAAGGGATATACTTTCTCTCCACATCCCCACCAACACTGTTTGTTCTCATTCTTTGTGATGTGTGCCAATCTGTGGTGTGAGGTGGTACCTCATAGTTGTTTTGATTTGCATCTCCCTGATGATTAGTGATGTGGAGCACTTTTTCATGTGTCTTTTGGACATTTGTATTTCTTCTTTGCCAAAGTGTCTGTCCATTTCTTCTCCCCATTCTTTGATGGGATTAGATTCATCTGAATTGTGTGTGACATGCCTCCTATACTTTGAACTCTTACACAACTAGGGAAGCAAAAGCAGAGAGGAACTAAAGTTACAATTTCATTCAATCTCAACACACTTCACCAAACGATTAAGCTGGTATTATATAAGTATTTTTAAAGTAACTTACAAATAAGTGAAGGGTCAGAAAGATGGTACAGGCTTTAAAGCACTTACCGTATGTTCCGGCGTATAAGACGACCCCCTAATTTTGCAGTTAAAACATAGATTTAGACCTATATTCGCTGTATTAGACAGAACGTTCCTGTGCTGCAACTGTATGTACCACAGTGAGCCAATCACAACAAGCGAAGGTCCAAAGGTTATACTGTAGTAGATTTCCTCTCTGACTCTGGCCAATCTGAGCAGGCTTTTTACAGTGTAGATTCGGGTAAAGAACACTGTCTAATTTGCATGCACAAAAAGCCTGCTTGGATTGGCTGAGTTAGAGAGGCGGTCCAAGCAGCCTTGCAGTGATTGGTGTAGGATCGAGTTGGAAAATTTGTTTTGTGGCAATATTCAGACAATTTTCATTTAGCGTCATATTAAAACATTTTTCGGGATATACTCAGCATATAAGACGACCCCCGATTTTCGGATGACTTTTTTTGTTTGTTTCAAAAGTCGTCTTATACAACCAGAAAATACGGTACGTGTAGCTAGCAGACCTCAGTTAAGTTTCTAGCATCATATATGGTTCCCTAAGCAGTGCTCAAAAGTGACCCCAGAGCTCAAATTCTAGAATAAATCTTAAGTGCTGTTAAGTATAGCCCAGCCTCCCTGCCCAAAAGGGGAAATATAAGAATATTATTTTGGACCAGAGAGATATTTTAAAAGAAAGGGTGCTAGATGTTCTTACTCTAGACGTTAGTTCAATCCTCATTACTATTTTTGTTCCTCAGAGCACTGATAAAAGACACTCTAGAGCACAGCATTATAAATATCTTTTGAGGACTGCTAGGTATGACCACCCTGTACTAGCAAATGAGGTGAGATAATTAGGGCAAAGATTAGTAAGATTATAAATAAGTTAGGTGAAGACTGAAACATTTAATATTATCATACATATTTTTAGAGTCTTAATGGATTATTGTTATAGGTTTGCTTCAAATATGGCTCAATACTTTATAGAAACTAGCCTATAAAGAAACATAATGTATTTAAGATTCAGTACTTTATACAAACAATCAGAAGGAATCTATTTATTCCAAGGATGAAATCAGAAAAAATGCTGTGGTTGGTTCTTCACAGAAAGAGAAAACAGATGAAATAAGTTACAATCAAAATGGTAGCCTTCCAGTAGAATATTATATTGGTTAGAATTTTTCTTTATACAATTAAGCAATCTTTATATTATACAACTTCTTCTACAATCCTTATACAAATCTTACACAATGCAACCCCTTAGAGTTGTTCCTTATACAATTTGGTATCATAATAGACTATAAGGCCTCTGGTATATAGGAAGATATGTGGTACTACTGTATATAATTGTTAGCCCATGGAAACCTGGAAAGCACCACAACTGAAAAGATGGTCAGGAGTGTGATCTCTGGTAAGAACTATAACCAGAATTTGTAGTAGCACCAAAACTAAGAGTTCAAACTGCTGATGAGATAAAACTAAAAGTGTGAACACCACGTGATTGGGGTAATAGTGAGACTCCATTATCCCTACAAAGGAAAGAGAAGAAACTAAAGATTTGTTCCTATCTATTGCTCAGCATAAATAAAGCACCAACCTGTGTGAATGGAATATATCACAACTCAAATGGCAACCATTTTCTTCTCAATTTCACCTTGGCTATGTAGGGGAGAGGTTATTCAGGGGATGGAGAAAAGAAATTAATAAAGCACGGACATCCAGCATATCAAATGTTTGGTATATTGGGCCACCAGAATGAATATTAAAGGATAAAACTGCAACTGGCTGGAAGAGGAGAGATGAAATCAACATTGTTCAACTCATGAACTGCATTCTAATGGAGTCTAACACACTTACCTTTCGTCCAGTCTTCTTGTGCACAATTTTTTTCTCAAATATAATCAGAGTCATTTGTCTAGTTTGTTTTCCCTTCACTCCTGAATCACACTGTTCTGGTTCTTAGTCCTTTTACAGACACAGCATCCATTTAACCATTAATTTATGTACAAATCTCAGATGCACCACTCCTCTTTATATCATGCTTATAATAAGTTAGCACATGAAACATTTTAGTGGCAATAGCTTGCCTAGAATTTTAAGGTTGTTTTTGCTGCCCAATTACTTGTTGTGAAACAGCTAAAAGCATAAGCATATTTACCTCCAGTCTCTTAGACAAGCTTTCCAGGATGCTTGAATAAGTCACCTGATTGAAACACTCACATCCATTATCCCTAATTAAGGCAGAAGCTACCACTTGTGTCTATGTCCAACTGGAGCCAATGACTAGTGGCAATGAAATCTAGACTGAAAAGCAAAATTGAACAGATTAAAAGTTACAGATGAGAGGAAAAGAAATTATTTGCAGTTTTACTATTGAAATGAAAACAACCGCTACATTGATGGATTTGGAGGCACTAGAAATACTGTCAATGATTGTTTTGTTTTTAGTGAACAGAATAATCATGAAGGCCAATTTGGATCCAGCCTCTCCACAGTGGCTGAGCCCTGGAAGAAAATTTAGATGTGTTCAGTGAAAAAGCTCTAAGAGCTTTCAGGTAATCCATCAAAACTGCCTTAACACATCAACTCCTGAGCTACAATTTGTGTTAATTAACCACACTCAAGTGTGATCCACAGGTGGTACTCATCAGTGTCAAATATGTTAAATTGTTCACTGTGGAATGATGGTCCCTACAGCGCTGTGCTTGCAGGTTCCTTTAAATGCATTAGTAGATCCAATACTCATCACTTCATATTTAGTGAAATACTAAAGTTTAGTTTTCAAAATGATGAGGAAGAATCATTCATTATCACCAGATACCTTAGCTCTGTTACTTGGAAATAAAAGGCCCAATGGTTCTAAGTTGTGAGCTATATAAATTTCAATATCATGTCTACACACACACACACAGACACACACACGTTCCCCCCCCCACATATTCATGGATGATGCCATAAAGTAAATTTAATAAGAAAATACTGAACATGTTAGCAAAATGACAGATGATCACCAGAATTGATTTTCTTCAATATATAGAAGTATGATGTGATATATTTTCACATCAAAACTGTTATAGGCAAGTAAGAATTTATTCAATGTTTAAGGTCTAACAAATATTCTAGAGTATATTTTACGACAGTCATATACTTCAAATATTTTTCTTAGATAGACTCTATTTTTATTTAGTTACACTACTGAAGGTATAAAAAATATTGAATGTCTTTTTTTGTCTCTCAAAGCTGGAGTAACTATAGCCATTATTAAAAAATATATCAGGAAAACTAATCTGCCAGTGTTGTCTTAATAATTACATTTTTAAGATTAATAAAAGTTTATAAAGGCAGCATTTTGACAGGTCATATTTTCACTTTTAGTCTTAACCATTGACATTTTAGTAAGTTCATAAATGTGTCTAAATTTTACCAAGTCTTACATTTCCACTATCTATAAGAAATTCATTCAGAGTCATGGCATACTACCCAATTTCAAAAACTGTCATAGTTTTGAAATATATTTGAGATCTCTTTTGGATTTAAGAAAGCAATGAATTATTGCTAAAATATAATACTGTATCATATTGGTAAAAATTGACTTGACATTGAAATATTTACTACATGTAACACTGATAATATTATTTGACTTAAAGTTGTAATTTTGGGGTATGTCAATTATTGCTCAAATAAACTTTAAAATACAACATATTTTTGAAGATACATTATTAGAAATATTTAAAATAATAATTATAATTTATATAAGTTCAATGCAGTTTTCAATCAACTTTAGGAATAAATTTATAAAATTCAACTATTGTAAAATATATGGCCTTTTCAGTGTTTAATCCATGCAACATATTTTGTGATCTTAGATATAACTACATAACTCTCACTGTGACTAATTTATAAGCAATGAACAATACTGAAGTATCTGTCTTGTGATTTTATATATATATGTATATATATACATATATACATTAAAACTAGCATTAAGTTAAGAAAGACTTACTGCACTATGTAAGTATGTAAATATGTACCTGTATTTCCTTTATTGAGACTCTTCCAGTGAAGCCTAAGTTAACTTCCTTAGCAATCACAGTTCATTTGGCAAGGAAATGCCATCATATTTAATTTCACTTGCAACTTGATAATTACAACCATTGCCCTCAAAATAAGATGCAAGCAATTGAATAGCCTCGTAATAAGCCACCTGGAGGTTTAATTAGCTGTGTATGCAATTTGGGAGGTGAGATTAATTGCAGATGCAAAAGTTACAATTTGAAATCTAAAGCTGAAAACTTGGTTCTATGTTCTTTTAATTTTCATTGGGTGATTTTTGTTTCAAAAACCTGGATCTAAGGTCCTTTTATCAAAGAATATCTTGATGTTTCTAAGCAAGCATGGATATGGTGTTGGAAAAATGTGAAGCTTCAGTTACACATTAAATAATTCCCATGAATACTGGAATTGAGCAGTCAATATTGGCATCAAGAGAATCATCTCAGAAATATTTCTTTAAGTGTCCAATTTAAGTCTTTAAATGTGACTACATTATTGAAAACATGCTTCTCTTAGTATATTTAATATTTTTCCTGGTTACTTTCTTAAAATACATCATATGACATAATAAATTTAGACATGGTATAAACAAAGATGGCATAATATCAGGTAAGCTTTGCCATCTTCTTTGTATTTACAGTGAATTACCTTATGCTAAATTTGAACATTTGCAGAAATGACCAATGAGAGACTGAAGAAGAATACTTGAACATTTCAGGCATCTAAAGAAAGGTTATATTTGATTACATATTGTATGAGCAAATGGAATATATTAACATGTAGAATGATTTTTAAACTATCTTTTTTTGAAAAGGATAGATTTTCTAAAAATACATAGTTCTCATTTTATTTATCAAAAGTCAAGACCTAAATAAAGACATCATATAATTTAGTTCACAAATTACAGAGTATGTGCACTTAGCCCATAAAAGACATGTCAAAAATCTATTTTCCCTAACATACAAAGATAAAATGACCTAAACAAAGCATATAAAAAAAGTTACTGTATCTTTTCTTTTTGAGTATTACACAGAAAAATAAGTGTGAATCCAATAATATTTTACTTAGACCCAAGTAAAATGTTCAGGTAAGAAAAATCCAAAAGATATATACAATAAATTAGAGGAAATTGTTAAGATAATCTTTCCAAGTTTCTGACCAGAATACTACTTGGGATCTTGGGAATGAAGTTAAGTCTTAGGAAGATAACTTCAAGCTTAAGTGAAACATTTACTGAAACATCATATACACATATTAGATGGACCCACACTTTGCTCCCAGAACTTTCCTCTTTCTTTTCCTTTTTTAAAATAGTAAACATGAGTTAAAGATGAGTCAAGAATTTTCTACACTCCCTGACAAAATGGTCAAATGCGCAAAGAGGAGGACTGCAAAGCATTGAATAGGGTAGAAATTCAATTCAGGAAGACTCATGAAGTAGTGTAAAAAGCAAAAAATTCAGGCATGAGAAATTGTTTGGGCTAAAGTTTGTTTTCTGTGAATGTGAACACAGCTTTAGAACTACTTTGAGTAAATGGGTAACATTTTGAGATACGTGTTAGAAAAGCATAGAGATTACTATAATTTCTATATAAACTATATGGATTGCTGACAGATAATAAAAATGTGGACATTAAAGGCAATTTTTAAAAAGTTATAAATAAATCCTCAGAAATACCTCTGATAAGGAGATTAGGGAAAACTGTAAAAAATGTGGTAATTGTTATAAAGTGGCAAAAACTTTGCATAATTATATTATAGCGTATGTAGAATTTATGAGTTAAAATCTGAACATTTAGTAATATATTTAAAGATGAAATGTAACACACATATATATACACATTTATACATACATATACATGTAATCAAAGTTTGGGTGGAGTAGTGCACTTCTTCATCTTCAATACCAAGTGACCACCTCCTAGATTTTAGATAACCACAGTGCCTACTCCCAGCACAGGACATGACCAACTTTGGTCAGGCTGGAAAGTCTGAGAAGTCATAGAGGTTAATTCTTGACAAGGCATTTGCCTTGCATTTCCTCAACTCTGGTTCTATGGCAGGGTCTACATATGGTCTACTGGACACCACCAGGAGTTATCTCTTAGCACAGAGACAGAAATAGGTCCCAAGTCTTTACGGGTAATACCCAACTGCCCTCCCACTAAATAAAACACTATGCATTAAAAATTTATAAAAATTTCCCCAATAAAATTCAATTCAGACCTGCTACTTCTTGATTTCTCCCTTTTGGACTAGAAGTGTATCTCAAATGCTGGTACAGTTACTGTATTTTGGAAGTGGAATTTTGTTAATACAATCCTAGCAAACTAACATATGCAATAACAATAAGTGGAATATTTTGTAGCTGGCCTGTTGAGATTATCCCAAGAAAATAATTCTCAATGAATCCTCTCCAAGCTGAATTCTTCGAACAATGCTTTGGTTTTCCTCCTCTCAAAGCCCAAATTATCAATTTCCATATATTTTGATGATATCTTTGAAAAGAGTAGAGTGTGGTGGGAAACAATTATGAAAATTGAACATTTAAACAAAAAGACTATTACAATAGAAAATATGTGATTGTAAATATTAAAAATCAAGATTAATCTCTAGCCTGTATATTAAAAGTTCATGAAGAATATAACATAAATCATAGCAAATAAACCAATCTTATTTTTATGCTTGATTATATGATAAACTCTGCCACTAAAAAATAATTCACAGAGGATAAATCAATAAGAAAAAAAACAAAAGAGCTAATTTTTAGAGTAAAGTTAAGTCTAAAGCAGATATAATCTGATACAACATAAATTTAGATATGACAATTTAATAACGATTTTATGATAAAATGTGGGTCATATATCAAGCTATCAAAACTAGACTTGTAAAGACTAAAAGATTAAGACTTAAATATTTTGCTTGAAAATAAGTACAATTTCAAAAAAATAGACACTTCCAAAGCCCATTTTAGTAAAAAAAAAATTCTGTTCACATTTGTTGGTTGTTCAAACTAGAAAAATACCTTTAGAAAAGGACATATTTGAAGTTATTTTGATCTTTAAAATCTTCTGAAAGAATTTACTCATCTCAAGAAAAAGAGACTTGAATTGAATTTCTCTGATTATATTAGCAAATATTTGCTTAAATTATTTTGTTATTTTATAGAAAAACTGGACTGTATTTAACTATTGTGTGTAACTAAAATACTAAGTAATAAAAGACATCATTTACATTAAATTAAAAGTTTGGTAATTTTGGACTTGAGACTACACCCAACTGTGCTACTGGCAGTTTTTGGGAGACCATATGCAGTTCTGGGATTAAACCTGGGCTAGCCACATGTAAGAACTTTACCCCATATTGTACTATCTTTCAAAAAATACCCCAAATATAAATTTTAATGGAAATTTTGTTTTCTGTGTCTCTTAATCATATAAAACACTACAATAAGCTATTAGAAACAAAAGCAACCTAACATGGGTTCAGAAACAACCAAAGTAAATAAGTCAACTAGTAGAAATCAGAGAATTACAATAAAATGTAGAGCAATAAATTCTACAACAAAATATTTTTTTATTTATTTGGGGACTGAACTGATAGCACATCAGTAGGGCACTTGCATTGCATATGGCTAACCTAGGTTCAATTCATTAAATCCCATATAGTCCCCAAACCTGCCAGTAGTAACCCCTGAGTACTGTTGAGTGCAGCTCTTGAAAGAAAAATATTATTAATTTATTCAATTTATCTTCAATTTACATATGTTTAGATACATATATTTATGCTATCATCCAGCAACAAAATACTTAGAAAGAAAGTTACAAGCTAGGGCCAAAGTGGTGGAGCAGTAATAAGGTGTTTGCCTTGCAGGTGGCTGACCTAGGATGGGCTATGGTTTGATTCTGCTGTCCTATATGGTACCCCGAGCCAGGAGTGATTTCTAAGAGCATAGCCAAGAGTAACCCCTGAGCATCACTGGTGTGGCCCAAAACCAACAAATAAACAAAAAAAATTTTACAAGCTATGCAAAGACTTTGTATAGAAAACTAAAAAACATTCTTTGAGAGTGTTAAAATGTTTATTACTCCCCAGACTAGGTGCAATACAATCCCATTTAAAATCATATTGACTTTTTAATGGAAAAGGGTTCTTAAATTTACATGGAAATACAATAAACCTAGAATAACTGAAAGATGCTAAAAGATAAAAACAATTTTGAAGAACTAACATAATCTAATTGCAAGACTTACCCAAAGTGAGCAATCAGGAGAGTTTGATGTTGCTATAAAGAGAAACAAAGTAATCAATGAAACTAAATAAAAAACGGCCTGATAATAACCTCTCCATGAGTGGAGAAATAAAGTCCTGTTATGTGCCTCTGACAACTGATAAATAGAGGGAGGGAAAATTTTATCTCTATTCCTATCACACCAAATTAAATTGACAGAATTCATAGAGAGAAACATAATATCTAAAACTTGAGAAAGACCCTAGAATAGTGTGGAAACTCAGAATCAAATAGTCAATATGTTAAGCTCTAGGGCTATAAGTCTTTTGTTCAAATTACTTAATTGAACACAAACAGATGGTAAATGAAAGATTAGTCTATTTATGTTCTAAGAAAACTCATTTATAGAAGTCAGAATCTGAATTATAAGCTATGGTTGCAATCTCCTATAAGAGAATATTTCCATAAGCAGGCTAAGAAAAATTACTAGAAAAGACAAAGCAAGCACTAAATAAAACCCTTATATCGAAGAAATTTAACATCAAATTCTTTAACATGTTTTATTGAAGGAAATTTTAATAAAACAGAAAGTTTAAAACAAACTAGAAAATATTTTAATAAATATATTAATGATTTGTGTACTTTCTATATATCAAAAATCACAAATAAACATTACATAGTAATATAATTCATATAACACAGCAATAAGAATAATACATTTGTGATAAGCACATGATTATCTGGTAATAGAGCACATGTTTTTCATCTATAAGGTTCTGGATTTAACACTTGATACCATGCACAACCCCCTAAGCATTAACTAGAGTGTTCTTGGGCCCCGAGCATTTCTGTGTCATCCCACAACTACACCTTCCCCCCAAAAAAGGTAAAGCCTTGGATATTTGACAACTGATATTAAGAATCGTATAGGATTTCTGCTGTGTAATCTGAAACATGACAAAAGTCCTGGGCCTTCACTCTGCTATCCTGCGGCCTAAGATTTTGACCCTCTCTGCCATTGTTCCCTGAGGGCTCTTCTTTGTTAGAGGTGAGAAGTCTCTCTCACACATGATGGAGTCACAGGAGCAGCCACTCCAATTTGCTACAAGCATCTTTTTAGCTAATGAACATTAGCACAATACATAGAAAAATCCATAATAAAAGTGTGACAATGGAGAAACAATGCAGGCCAACACCAGGCATAAAAATAAAGATGGCAACTCTCATGACCCCAAAACTTCCAACCACCTAGTTAGTCTCATTGATATGGAGTTTAAAGAAAAAATATGGAGGATTATCATAGAACTCAAAGAAAGCATAGATCAAGTTGAACAGAACACAAATAAGAATCAAGAGGATATGAAGATAAAAATCAGAAAACTCCAAACTGAAATAACAAGTCTGAAACACTCAGTAGACGAATTGATGAAATCAATGGAAAGTGTCTTCAACAGGGTAAGAGCAGCTGAGGATAGAATCAGTGAGCTGGAAGATGAGATGCATATACAATTCCATACAGAAGAAGAGATTGGAAAAAAGACTTAAAGAAAACGATCTTACAATAGAAAAATTACTCAAACTATGTGAACAGATGAAAATAGAAATCTTTGATAAGCTCAACAGAAACAACATAAGAATCATTGAAGTCGTGAGTGCAGGAGGTCGCCATCTGGAACGGGTGGAAAGCGGCCATTCAAGGGAACCTTGAGCTCCCTGAACAAGCCAGAGTGAGTGCAGGAGGTCACTGCCTGGAGCGGGTGGAAAGTGGCCATTCAAGGGAACCTTGAGCTTCCGGAAGAAGCCAGAGTGAGTGCAGGAGGTCGCCAACTGGAGTGGGTGGAAAGCAGCCATTCAAGGGAACCTTGAGCTCCCAGAACAGGCCAGAATGAGTGCAGGAGGTTGCCAACTGGAGCGGGTGGAAAGCTGCCATTCAAGGGAACCTTGAGTGAGTGCAGGAGGTCGCTGTCTAGAGCAGGTGGAAAGCTGCCATTCAAGGGAACCTTGAGCTCCCAGAACAGGCCAGAGTGAGTACAGGAGGTCTCCGACTGGACAGGTAGAAAGCAGCCATTCAAGGGAACTTTGATCTCCCGAGACAGGCCAGATAGTGAACCTGCACTGTCTGGCTTGAAGGGGGTGGTGATTGGCCAGGCTTGACTGAGGACAAGGGAAGGTCCAAAGCTCAGCGACATCACCCAACATACTCATGTAGAGCCACATCCCGAGAAGGGACCCAACCCCACACCACAGGTGGCAAAATCGGGCTGAAACCTGAAGGCACTTTACTCCAAGCCAAGACAATAAATGCAAAGAAAGATGGGTAAATCAAGGAAAACATTAACAACAGGGGAGATGGAGAAAAATCAGAACAAGTTCCCAAGTCCACCAAAACACACACACCCAAGAGTGGAAGACCTAAAAGCAGCCATGAGAATAGAATTCCAAGCCATGCTAGACAAAATAAAAGACA
Source organism: Suncus etruscus (assembly GCF_024139225.1). Classification (NCBI taxonomy): domain Eukaryota; kingdom Metazoa; phylum Chordata; class Mammalia; order Eulipotyphla; family Soricidae; genus Suncus; species Suncus etruscus. Next base: position 21,686,656 of record NC_064860.1, on the reverse strand, counting down.
CACTGGCCAGAGATTACAATAAATCAATAGACGAACAAATGAACCAATTTAAACAAGAATTCCTACAAAATATAAAAGACTCCATGCAAACAAAATTAAAAGAAATTCGTAAAATCATAGAAAGCCAGAAGAGCAGAATTGCACAGCTCAAGAATCACATAGAACAACTCAAAGATAAACTGCAAACAAAAGACAACAAAGAAGCCAACAAAGAAATAGAAGGTAAAGCACTGGAAGTAAAAGTCCAGTATTTAATGAACAAATAAAAAAGAAACAATCTAAGAATTGTAGGTATACCAGAAGGGGAGAAAACAGGGTAAGGGGAAGAGCAATTAGTCAGGGAGATAATAGTGAAAAATTTCCCCACCCTCTGGAAAGACATATCTGACCAAATCAAGGAGATTAAAAGGGTCCCCAATAAAATAGACCCTAACAAACCAACTCCAAGACACATAGTAATTCAAATGGTAAGAAACAAAGAGAAAGGTGACCTAAATAAAGCAATAAGGGAGGAAAAAACCCTCACATACAAAGGAAGGAACATTAGAATCAAACCAGATCTCCCATATGAAATACTTCAAGCAAGAAGACAGTGGAATGACATATTTAAACAACTAAATGAAAGAAATTTTCAAGCTAGAGTCCACTATCCAGCAGAACTCTCATTCATATGGGAGGGAAGACTAAAATCATTCTCAATCAAAAATGAACTCGCACTATTTGTGCAAACAAAACCGACCCTAAATGACCTACTCAGAGACAAATTACACAATTCAAACCCCTGATTGTAACAACCACTCTAAACAACACAACTGCACAACAGCCTTCTCTGTCAATAATCTTCTTAAATGTTAATAAACTAAACTCTCTCATTAAAAGACACATAGAAAACTGGATTAGAAAACATAAACCAGATTTTTGCTGCATACAAGAAACACACCTACAAATACAAGATAGGCACAGGCTTAGAATAAAAGAATGGAAATCAATTATCCAAGCCAATGGAAATAACAAAAAAAGCAGGGACGGCCATTATTATATCAGACCAAATTGCATTCAACCTCAAAAAGTGATCAGAGACAAAGAGGGTCACTACTACTGATCAGGGGAACACTAAACCAAGTAGTGCTAATGCTGGTTAATATCTACGCACCTAATGCAGAGCCAGCAAAATATGTACGGCAACTGCTTGCAAAATTGGAGAAACACATGAAGGGAAATGTGATAGTAGTAGGAGATCCTAACACTCCACTATCACCAGTGGACAGATCCACCAGACAGAAAACTAACAAAGAAATAAGAGCCCTAAATGAAAAACTAGAAGAACTAGGGCTAATAGACTTATATAGGGCCCTCCACCCCCAGAAAGCAGAATACACATTCTTCTCAAGTCCACGTGGAGCCTTCTCCAGAATAGACCATGCCTTAGAATACAAATCTAACCTGCATAAAATCACAGAGGTAAGGATCATTAGAAGCACCCTGTCAGATCACTATGCAACAGAGGTCAAAATTGACTGTAAAAAGAAACAATGGAGAAAATTCAACACCTGGAGATTAAACAACATGCTGCTCAAAAACAGTTGGATCAAAGAGATACTCAAGGAAGAAATAAAAAGATTCCTTGAGACAAACGACAATGAAGAAACAACTTGTCAAAACTTGTGGGACACAGCAAAAGCAGTAATTGGGGAAACTCATAGCAATACAATCCTATGTCAGGAAAGAGGAAAACGAAAAAATTAGCAGCTTAAAGGACCATCTTAAGGAGCTGAAACAACAGCAACAAAGAAACCCAAACACAACCAGACGACACAAAATAATAAAAACCAGAGCAGAAATAAACAACATAGAAACTAAGAAAACAATACAGAAAATCAATGAGTCGAGGAATTGGTTTTTTGAAAGAATAAACAAGATAGACAAACCACTGGCAAGACTCACCCAAAAAAAGGGGGAAACACCCAAAAAAAGCAGGATCACAAATGAAAGGGGAGAGATTACAACAGAACCCCCAAGAAATCCAACACATCATGAGGATATATTATGAACACCTATACTCAGTTAGGCTAAAGAACCCAGAAGAAAATGATAGATTCTTGGAAAAATACCAGCTTCCAAGACTAGAAAAGGAGGATTTAGAAAGCCTAAACAGGCCAATCACGTTGGAGGAAATTAAAACAGTAATTAAGAAACTCCCCAAGAACAAAAGTTAGGCCCAGATGGTTTTACAGGTGAATTGTATCAAAACATTCCAAGAAGAATTATTTCCACTGTTCCACAGGCTCTTCCAAACCATTGAAAAGACAGGAATCCTCCCCAATTCCTTTTATGAGGCCAATATCACTTTGATTCCCAAAGAGGGCAAAGATACCACCAAGAAAGAAAACTACAGACCAATCTCACTAATGAACATAGATGCAAAAATACTCAACAAAATCTTAGCGAACCGAATCCAGCACTACATCAAAAAGATTATACACCATGACCAAGTGGGTTTCATCCCAGGGATGCAAGGCTGGTTCAACATATGCAAATCAGTCAACATCATACACCACATTAATAATAAAAAAGACAAAAAGCACATGATCATATTGATCGATGCAGAGAAGGCATTTGACAAAATCCAACACCCATTCATGTTGAAAACACTAAGCAAAATAGGTCTGGAAGGAACCTTTAACAAGATAGTTACAGCTATCTATGAAAAGCCTACAGCTAATATTATCCTTAATGGTGAAAAACTAAAAGCATTCCCGCTAAGGTCAGGAACTAGGCAAGGATGTCCACTCTCTCCAATCTTATTCAACATAGTCTTAGAAGTCCTAGCAATAGCAATCAGATAAGAGAAGGGAATGAAAGGAATTCAAGTAGGGAAAAAGGAATTAAAACTATCTCTTTTTGCAGATGACATGATGATATTCATGGAAAACCCTAAAGAGTCCACAGTAAATCTCCTAGAAACAATAAACCAATACAGCAAAGTGGCTGATTACAAAGTCAATACACAAAAGACAGTAACATTTCTCTATACAAATAATGAAGTAGAGGAGAGAGAGATTAAGAATACAACTCCATTAAAAATAGTATCAAAAAAAATCAATACCTAGGAATCAACCTTACAAGGGAAGTAAAGGACTTATACCAGGCAAACTTCAAAACACTTCAGAAAGAAATTGAAGAGGATCTAGAGAAATGAAAGAGCATCCCATGCTCATGGGTAGGTAGAATCAACATAGTCAAAATGACTATCCTATCCAAACTCCTATATATATTTAACGCAATCCCCATTCAAATTTAAACATCATTCTTTAAAGACTTAGAACAATCAATCATAATATTCATCTGGAACCACAAAACACCGAGGATAGCCAAACACATACTAAAAAACAGGAAGCTGGGTGGCATCTCTTTACCTAATGTGAAGATATACTATAAAGCCATAGTGATCAAAACAGCATGGTACTGGTACAAGGACCTCAGACCAGTGGGTTAGAACAGAATTTCCAAACATAAGCTCCGAACTAATATTTGACAAAAGAGCCAAGAACTTGAAATGGGACAAAGAAAGTCTTTTCAAAAAATGGTGTTGGTACAACTGGAAAACCATTTGTAATAAATTGAAAATTGACCCATACCTCACCCCATGTACAAAAGTCAACTCAAAATGATTTAAAGACCTTGAAATCAGACCTGAATCTATAAAGTTTATTGAGGAAAAAATAGGCAGAACACTCAAAGACCTATATATCAAAAAAGTCTTTGATGATAGAATGCCAATGGAAGAACTTTAGCATCAAACATAAACAAATGGGACTACACCAAACTTAAAAGCTTCTGCATGGCAAAAGAAACTCTACTTAACACAAAAAGACAGTTAACTGAATGGGAAAATTTTTCGCACTCAACATGTCAGATAAAGGGCTGATACCCAGAATATAGAAAGCATTCAGAAAGCTGAGCCCCCCAACAAACCAAATAAAGCTATAGAAAAATGGGAAGATGAAATGAATAGACACTTCTCTGAGAAAGACGGAAAGATGGCCAACAAACACATGAAAACATGCTCACCTTCACTCATCATTAGGGAAATCTAAATCAAGACAACAATGAAGTACCACCTTACACCAGTGAGAATGGCTCACATCAAAAATAATGGGAACAATCTATGTTGGTGGGGATGCAGTATGAAAGGCACTCTCATCCCTAGTCCAACATCTATGGAGAACAGTCTGGAGAGTGTTCAAATATCTCAGAATTGAGCTGCCATTTGACCCAGCAATTGCTCTCCTAGGTATCTACCACCAAGTTGGAAGGCTATTCATTCCAAAGTATGTGTGCACCCCACTATTTATCGCAGCACTCAGTATAATAGCCAAGTCTTGGAACCAACCTTGATGTCCAACAACAGAAGAATGGATCATTAAGATGTGGTATTTATACACAATGGAATACTACATGGCAATTAGAAACGATACAATCACAGACTTTGCGGCAATGTGGATAGACCTAGAACATATTATGTTAAACGAAGTAAGCCAGAAGATGAAAGACAAACACAGAATGATAACACTATTCTGAAGCACCTAGAACATACAACTTATATACAACTAATACTCAACAATCAAATAACAGGGTTTAACAGGATGAAATAAGTTGCTCACAAGATAAAAAAAAACACACCAAAATATCCATATAGATTGGATTAGATGTTTTTCATGTTCCCTTCCTCTTGCCCTATTGCCTCCACTCTTCTTTCTAAACCCTTAGGGAAGTAGCCTGGGCTGCTTCCATTCTCCCTTCAGTTAATTCAGGCACAAGAGTCTCCTGCAATAAACTTTGCTCTTGTAAAGTTTTAGCTTCTTCTAATTTTTTTCTAATGCTCAAGTACTGGCATCTAGAAAAATGTGGGAGAACAGGTTGATCCTTTATGTGTAGTAAAGGGTGTAAGTTAATTTACCGCTATTTATCTGAGGCTGGTCAAAATAGCTTCAGATCAAATTTACCCTGACTGTATCTCCTACATATCGTCCACCTTCACATGCTTGTGATGTCCCTCTCTTGCACATAGCCCAGAAAAATGGGAATCATCCCCAGTTTACATACTCAGAAAGAATAGGAATAAAAAGTTTCAAGAGGTGATGAAGCATGATCTGAGATATAAAAGGAAGTATAGGAAATACTCTCTTGACTAAACAAGAAAGACATCTTCAAAGATATTTTAATAGGAAATTGGAAGATAGATTTAGTGAAATAGAAGTATAGGAGTGACCTTCAGCAATAATAAGCTGCAATATCTAAAACTATATGTGGAAGGGAGGGAGAGAGAAAAGAGAAAGAGAAAAAAAATGTCTGCCCCAGAGGCAGGAAAGGAGACTGGGGGAGGAAAACTGGGGACATTGGTGTGGGAAAATATGCACTGGTGAAGGGTGCTGTATATTGTATGAATGAAACCCAATCATGAACAACTTACAATTTTTGGGGAAAAAACCCACAAATTTGTAACCACAGTATTAAATAAAGTAATTAATAAAAAATTGTAGGCAGTGAAAGCTATGACAGCAGAGAGAAACCAAATATGTTCAGAGATCAGGTGAAAGAAAAGGCATTTGCACCAGTTGTATTTGAAAATAAATATTGCAAACCCTTGGATGTGATAAAACATAGACACTTAATCCATGATAGACAGAGTTTTATCTGCTCAAGAAAAATGAAGATGTGGGACCAGAGAGAACAGAGTGACTAGGTAAGGCACATGCTTTGCACATGGCTGGCCAAAGTTTAACTCCCAGCATTCTATATGGTCCCTCAAGCACTTTCAGGAGTGATTTTTGATTGCAGACCCAGAAGGAAGCCTTGCGTATTGATGAAAGTAGTCAAGAAAAAGAAAAAAAAAAAAGAAAAATCCAGATAATTATAGAACAAATAATGTAAAATCATACCTTATGTCAAGGAAAGCAGGAAGAAGACTTTAAATTATAAATGAGATGCATATTCAAAGTCTGTACAATGGTACACTATTGAGCATTGTGATAGAAGACAGTTTGTGAAGACATCACTGAGATGGCCTAGACACAAAGACTTTTTGTTTTTTTTGTTTTGTTTTGTTTTGTTTTTGTCGCTCTTGAAGAACTCATTACTTGTCTAATCATCCAATTTTATCTGTTGGATATTATTAGAGCATTAATTTCTGTGAAAATTTAAATATACTGGATGTAGTGCATAGTAGATATGTATATTCTCACTTTACCTTTTGTTTTTTTTTCCATTCTCTTTATTTAATTCTATATTTACCTATACTCCTAATCACTCAACTTCTTACTTAATCCCTATAAACTTCTATCTTGTTTTCCAATATCTCTTAAGCAAAAAATAAAAAATAAAAATAAAAATTCTGCCAAGTACAGAATGTACCTGGGTCAGCATTTCTACCTTTTGTGTTCTCAGGAAATGGTGAATCCATAGACACAAGCAATCATCATTGTGATTGGTAGCTTTGGGTCAGGAAATCAGTAGATTATAATGATTTACATTCAAAATCCAACATGCAAATTATCTCAATTTGAATTTTTATGTAAATAGTTGTTCTTTAAATATATTTGCATAATATATATTATATATTAACGATTAAATTCAGTTGGGAATGCAATATGAATGCAAAATTTGCTGATATTTGTATTTTTCAGGCTTCTCTCTCTTTTGAAAAAGCTAGATGGTAATGAAAGAGGCTTAATTGTAGGTAGAATGATCACATCAGTGAATGTGCAACCTGCTTAACTGTAATGTGTTCTTATTAAGATTATCATTATATGCTGAGTAAAGCAAGTCAGAGGGAGAGAGAAAGACTCAGAATGGTTTCACTCATCTATGGGCTTAAAGAAAAATGAAAGACATTTTTAACAGTATCTCAGAGACAAGGAGATGAGGGCTGGTAGGTGCAGCTCATGACATGAAGCTCATCACATAGAGTGATGAGTGCAGTTGGAGAGATGACTACACTGAAAATTATCATAACAATGTGAATGAATGAGGGAAGTAGAGAAAGCCTGTCTCGAGTACAGGTGTTGGGGGGGTGGGGAGGAGGGAGATCTGGGAAATTGGTGGTGGGAATCTTGCACTGGTGAAGGGGGTGTTCTTTACATAACTGTAATCATACAACTGCAATCATGTTTGTAATCATGAAATCATGTTTGTAATCATGAAATCAATAAAGATAATGATAAAAAGATTATCATTATAACTTACTATTGTTATAAATGTCCACTATTTTAGTAAAGAATGAAAATAATCATATTTGGTTTATTTTGTTATTCAACTTGCAATTCAATTCATAAATGAAAGACACAAGAAATAGTGACTGTAAACTTGAGAGAGTTTCATCATTACACTGACAATCACAAAACAAACACACATAACTAAAACAGACAAGTCTTGCAGAAATACTTATCAGGATGACCTATGGTGTCCCTTTATACAGGAAAACTATAGCTATTTGTAGATGTGAGAATCTCATTTGTTTTGGATAAAATATAATCGTTATCTCTATAGATAAAGTAAAATAAAAGATGAAGCTATTGCCAAGGGATATATTTTCATTTATCTAGTTTGTCTGCACTAATGGCTTCAATTGAAAATGGAAGAATTGACATTGGAGACTAGATTCTACATTTGCAATGGTGCAAAACTTATTTTCTTTACTCATTTAATCTAAATACTATGCTGTTATCAGCCTCAGAAAGAGCTTGTTTATAAACCTAATTTCCTTTTGCAGAAAGAAGCAGACGGGATTAAAGAATTTGGATTACACTCAAAAGCTATTTTTTCCTTGCCTTTATCACATATTTCCATTTCTAAATGAGGACTGCAAATTCAGATAATGGCATTGCTCTCCCTTATAAACTTAACAAGTCCCCATTATAATTCTCCCAGAAATGTTCTAAAAAAATCTATACATTTCTTGCTAAAGTGCTAGGAGATGTGGTCATTCCCCCTCTGGATCTACATTTCAAGGAATTATGATGTAGAGAATATGATAATGTAATTCAAATTTTAAATAACTACTCATCTAACAACTTAAAGCATGGCTAAAATTTATGACCAGTAAATCATAAATAAAATAGGTCCATCTAAATAAAATATTTCATTTTCAATGATCTATGGCAAAATATTTAGACAATTATATTTCAGAAGAATCTGCATATTAATCATTTACTTTCTCATACCCACTGTCTTCCTATTTTTTTATTTTTTATTTCTTTTTGGTTTTTGCTTTGGGGACACAGCAAGCAGTAATCAGGTACTAATCTTGGTTTGGTGTTTGGAAATTGTTCCTGGGGAAATGCCCCAGATAATCATGCAGAACTGAGAAATAAACTCTAGTTACCTTATATATAAAGCTTGAACTTCCACATTATGAGCTATCTACTTAGTCCTCTTATCACATTTAAAAATATGTTTGCCAAATATAAAAAGTTATTGTTCAGGTTCATAATAAGTAGACTGGTACCATTTTGTAAAGGCTATAATATCCTATAGATTAAAAATATGTGTGAATCATATGTGTTTCCAATTTAATTGCTGGTCTGATGGAAGTTGTGGCTGACTTTAGAATACAAGCAGATCTGCCAAATCTACTAAATTTTATGTTGTTTTATAAAATTATAAAGATAAATTTTGTGTGATAAACAAAAACCCCAAACTATTAATATGCTTTTAGTGAATTTTCAAAGTTTCTATAAAGATTCTTGATTTTTCTTTTAATGGCTTAGTTAGCTATGAAGCAAGAGTCAAATTAAAACTTAAAATAGAAATTATTTCCATTTAAGTTTTGATTGTAAGGCTTTCCTAACCCATTTATATAAAACATTCTTTTAAACTTAAAAATAAAAACCTGCACAAGGATTTTAGCATTAATCAAATTAATTCGGGCTTTTTGTTCAAATTAATAGAAAAGACCAAAGACATTTTTGCTGAGGGCAATCTACTTGAAGAGTTTTATTTTTTATCTATTTTCAAATTATCAATACTTTATGGTTCTGCCTATTCATTTTAGAAACTATGATCTAACTTTGCCAAATAATGATCATAATTACATTATAATTTTGATGGAAAATTCTGAGTACTAATTGCTCTATATTAATGCACTCATTAAATGTACTTTGGATATAAAAAACATTTTTGTGCTGTCAAATTCAATTTTGAGAAAAGAATAAATCTCTGGCATTAATACCTTTATGATTAAATTAATAATTTTATGATTAAAATTTTAAATAACAATTCTAACTTGGTACTTAAAAAATAAAACTACATATTCAGAGAACATAAAAGTAATATGCTTTTAGAAGAACATTGACTTTTCATATTTCAATTAGTTCTTGAAGTCTATGGTTTAATTTTTTACTAATCACCTAACTAGAGATCGATCAACTAAATGTTCTACTTATATTTACCTTACTACTGGTAAATTGTAGTGATTATTAGTTTTTATGATTTAATTTGATTTAAATTCTGAAAGAATTGAAAGATTAAGACAGTGATAATCACAACTAAACTCACCTCAAAATCACATAAAAAATGGAATGTATTTTCCATGCTTAATAAATTATATTAGCTTATAGACAAAAGAAAAAAATTTTACATGCCAATGAAATTAGTTGATGTCCTTTTTTTACCCATTATCTTATTTCCCTATTATTTTATTGACCCTGTATTTGTTCAATTTCTACATTCTGGTAGATTTTTTTTTTTTTTTTTTTTTTTTTTTTTTGGTTTTTGGGCCACACCCGGTAACGCTCAGGGGTTACTCCTGGCTATGCGCTCAGAAGTCGCTCCTGGCTTGGGGGACCATATGGGACGCCGGGGGATCGAACCGCGGTCCGTCTCCTAGGCTAGCGCAGGTAAGGCAGGCACCTTACCTCCAGCGCCACCGCCCGGCCCCTGGTAGATTTTTTTTAGCAAGTAAATCTATAAATGAAACTAACTATCTCAATATATAGAAATATTTTATTTTTAGAACATGCCTTCCATGTGTCTCTTTAGAATATTGATTAATTTGTGTATATGGCACATTTTTGGCATATTTTACATGGAAAACTCAAAACACACAATCTCCCAAGTGAAGTCATGGTACAAGGCACTCGAGAGAAGCATAAATAGCAAATTGAGCTTCCTGAAATGCTCAACCTTCTTTGCACTGGCCCTCAGAAAACAGAAAATGTATTAGAGGAATAAGTAGTTCTCACTCTCTTTTGCATGATTGTTTTTATATGTCCTCTAATATCTGTCTGAAAAACAATACTTTAATATCTAAGATAATATATTTTAATAGATGCCAGATGAAATACGTATTTTATAACACTCAGTGGTGACAAATTTTTAAAGAAATTACTTTTTTATTATTACTTACTTATCTATTTTTTGTTGATTGCATTGTTGTGGTTGCAAAAGAAAACCAAGTTAATTAATGCTAATTGCACAAGACTATGTAGTATAGTACAACCAGGACTAATCAAATATTACAAAGGCTAATAGTAAATATTATTTTAGTGGCTGATATCTTAGAAGTGAAGTAAATTAAACAAATACAAAAACAAAAATTAAAGTTTTTCTTCTTTCCTTTACCTATCACAATATATATGCATATATTTGACAAAGTTCTCTTTATTTACAGCATTCGGGACTTATTCTTAAATGTTTCTTGAAAAAGATGTCAAGTATTTTGCTAGTAAAAACAATATAAAATTCAAAGTAATTCAAGGTTTTTGAAATACTGATGTTAAATAAATTGTTCCTAAAACTAAAAAAAAAGTAGTTCTCACTCTCAAGTATAAAAGAGTATGAGTAGTAATATCTCATATATTCAGAATCAGAACATATCCTATGTTTAACTATATTACAATAATTTTATTTTGTTTTGTGTTTTGGGGGAATTTTGTTGTTATTATTGTTGTTGTTGTTTTTGGCCACACCCAGAGATACTCAGAAATCACTCCTGGCTTGGGGGGCCATATCGGACACCAGGGGATTAAACCACAGTCTGTCCTAGGTTAGCTTCATGCAAGGCAAACGTCCTATCATTTGCACCACCACTCTGGCCCCTCCTATATCACAATCATTTTTAATGTCCTTTGAAATAGTCTTTCTTCCCCTGTTATAAAACAATTAAAAATGCTATAAATACTTATAAGAAGCAATGATGAAAATTATTTCTTATAAAAATTTTACTGAAAATAATCTTTGAACCCTCAATTCTGCATCTTTAACTCATCATACCCACCATATTCCAAAGTTTACTTCTGTTTGTATTTTAATCTTTTCTGCTTATTCTCTGGCAGGGTCCTAATGTCTTATCAATATTTTTATTTCTATTAGTGAAGATGCCAAGAATTGAACCCAGGCTAAGTTCAATGTAAGTCGCATACTCTAAATATTTTATTTCTAATTAAATGATTTTCAACTGCCAAGAAAGAAAATATCACAAAATTTTGAAGTTGGAAATAATGTCCTTTCAATTTGCATAATCACATGCAAGCTAATGTTAATTGATAAAGACCTTATTTGCATTTGCAGATTTGGATTCCCTAGTTCTTTCAATTTCCTATGAGAGATCATTAGGAGCTTTTTCTAATGTTTGTCTTTAACTATATCCCTAATATATCTATTTGAAGCTGTTCAATATGAACCTATAAATTTCTAACTTACCTTACACATTATAAACATCCATAAATTCAAATAGTACAAGGGAAAGTAATGAATATAGGTTAAATTCTACCACAAACCACAGCTCATTTACAGTTATTTATTCTGCTTAAAGCCCAAAACTCAAAGGGCACCAAAAACTAAAAGGAAAATTCTCTCACCATATGCCACTATTGTCTACTTAACCCCAGTGTTGAAAGGTAATTATTTTCTCACACTTGAATAAAATCTTCTTAGGGTCCATTAATTTGCTATTACTTTCAGATAAGAAAACGCTGTGTAGCCACTTAGAAACAAAACAAAGGGGAAAATGATATCATTTTAATATGATTCATTCCCTTAATAGATAGTCTGGTCTCCTGACTTTTTCTGTACTGATCTCCAGAAACTTGTAGTATAAGACATCCCTTCTTTGACTGTGCTATACCCAAGAGCAAGTTGATTTTGAGACAGGAAAGTAACCTCAATGTCCCATATCTCACCCCTCATGCCTTTAGTCACAAATGATTTTTTCTGAGCTTGGGACAGCAAAAAATTTCAGTCAAAAAAAAAGTAAAAGACAGAACTCCCCAAAATGTCCAGAAGAGGCTGCGTCAAGATCTGTGTGGATCTGTGTTTAAAGTGCTGCAGATTTTTTCACAAATCTTTTTCCTTACTGTTGCATTAAACCCTTTGGATGGGCTTGGATGGTGGTGGATGGTGATGGAGAGTGAGAGGTCTTTCTCCACCAAGCCCAGGACCACGTGTGTCTGCAACCCCCTCCAGTTGGCGAGTGAGCAGGCTCAGGTAGAGGCGAAGAAATCATCCACAGACAGGCTCCAAGAAATATCAGCTTTATTCATACCCTAGCAACATGTGTGGCTTCTCTCATAACATTTTACGCTGGATTCCTATTTAGCCCTGCATTGTACCTTGTTCCTCAGCCATCTTCTCCTGCTTCTTTCTCCATCCTTTATCCATGCAAATCCCCTTTTGTCTCTCAGGCCAAACCTTTCTGTTACCTACCAAAGATCCCACCCAGAAATGGGCAGGTCTTTCTTGTAAGTAAGGTTACACAGGAAGAATGGATTAAAGCCCTTTGGATGAGGTAACAACTTACTATATGCCTCAAAGAATGAGAACAGGGAACACTATTTATTTTTAAAGTTTTTATTAGAAAAGACACACATCTGCAGTATATATATCTATATTATATATGTATATATGACAACACAAGCACCTCTTTACAGAACATCAGGGCTCCATTGTGTAACCCCTTATCCTCTCTCCTTCAATCCCTGTCCCTTATTGTACTCATTAGCTGATAACATGTTACTTCCCTCCCTGACTCTCTTTGGAATCTATATTAAATATATAATTAGACACTTGTATGTTGTTTTTTATTACTTTTCTCCTCCTACTAATATGCCAAACATTAAATAGATTGATGGATCAATTTGAGAAGAAATTATATGATGTGGGAAATCTCCCTCACCCACACAAAGGAAGTGTCCAAAAAACTCAGTTTCCTTTGCTGGTTTTATTCAAGGAACAGGTTCCATGTGTAGAAACTGGGTATACATAGGGAATGAGTGAAGCCATGGACTCACAAGAAAATAAACTCTGCCCCATGCAAGCATGCTCTTGGATGAGGGTTTCAGTTTTCATATGAAAAGAAATCCCTCTTAAACATTTTTGTTCTGGCAATCAAAATCTCAGGAAAATAAGCTATCAAAGAGGCAACTTAGATTTCTAATATACTAATGCAAAAGAGTGCATATTTGTGTGATTAAAGTTGCCATGCCTGTGGCAATTTATATGCAGTAATAAAAAGTCAACGTAATTGCAATTTTTCTAAAACCCAAGACTTGAATCTGCTCCATTATGTGGCGAATGTCTCTCGAAGCTGACAAGAGAAAGGAAGGATGCTGCTGTCTTCTCTATTGTGCTCCTTTGCTTTGTTTCTCCTTGGCTCTGGGGATTTATGACATCTGTCTCTACTAGGAAAGAATCAATGGGAGAACAAAAGGCAGGGAAGACCTCCCTTGGCTAGTTAAGAACTGAGTCTGGGTTTGCTTCTAAAAGACTGTTTATTGAGCTTCCTAGAGACTCTGACCTTGGTCCTTGCCAGAAACACATTCCTGGGTTGCTTTAGACCTTTGACTGATTATTTTCACTGCCTAGTCTCTCATGTAGACTGCCTACTATCATACCAAACCTTCTTTTTGTCTCTCTCAAGCTCAGGTATATGCAGAGGATGGGGGTCTGTCATACCATGCAAGAATCTCCATTTTAGGGGAAATCAGTAGGCCCACCAGATGTAACTTTTCTAGAACAGATAGTAGGATATTCCCCACGAATTTCCTTAAAAGGCCTGCTGAAGCTTCTTTTCCCCTGCTTGGAGAGTTGAGGAATTCTGGAGATATTATTGAAATTCATGTCTTTGTACTGACATTATATTCCCTTCATATTATTCGGCCTTAAAAACAATTCTTTCTTCTGCTGATATTTTCAAGCAAGCTATAGTCTTGATTAAAACCCCTTTCCAAAGCAGACATTTTGGGGCTTCCCCGGGCTTGCTTCAACCTGGGAACTTTGATCTTCTCTGGCATTCATCCTCTGACAGCTTGCCTTGGCTGAGGTGAGTGTTTCTGGGCCATAGTTGTGGATAAAGCTGACTTTTCTGGCCCCCTTAAGCCCACCTATAAGGGGTAGAAGCAGAGGAGCGCAGCCGCTCTGCTTCGCTTCATGGCCACGCACTCCACCTAGCCACCACAACATGTGGAAAAACCCAGAGCATAAGCGTGACAAAGGGGAAACTACGCAGACCAACTTCAAGCCATAGAGAATGAAGATGGAAACTCTGATGACCCAACAATGGCCAACCACCTAAGCATTCTTTCAGAAATGGAGTTTAGAGAAGAAATATGGAGGTTGCTCACAGAACTCAAAGAAAGTATAAATCAAAACACTAATAACAATCAAGAGAATATGAAGATAGAAATCAGAAAACTCCAAACTGAAATATCAGGTCAAATAACAGGTCTGAAAAACTCAGTAGATGAATTGAAGAATATATGAATGAGCTTTCCAACAGGTTAAAAGCAGCTGAGGATAGAATTAGTGCGCTGGAAGATGAGATGCATAACAACTTTACACAGCAGAAGAGATTGGAAAAAAGCCTTAAATCAAAGGACCAGACAATGGAAGAGTTACTCAAAAAATACGAGCAGATGAAAATAGAAGTCTTTGATAAGCTCAACAGAAACAACTTTAGAATCACTGGAGTCCCAGAGACCCAAGAATAAAATCTCCAGGAAGAATCAATAGTCAAGAACATCATCACAGAGAAACTACCAGAGCTAAAGAAAACATGTGACCAAATCCTGCATGCCCAAAGAGTACCAGCTAAAAAAGATCCCAGGAGAAACACCCCAAGACACATCCTAGTCACAATGATGAATCCCACAGATAGAGATAGAATACTGCAAGCAGCAAAATCGAAAAGGGAAATTGCATTTCAGGGAGCAACCTTGAAATTTACAGCAGACCTGTCACCAGAAACACTCAAGGACAGAAGGCAGTGGTGAGATATAGTGACAAAACTCAATGAAATAAATGCTTCACCAAGAATACTGCACCCAGCAAAACTCACTATGACGTTTGAAGAAAGTATACATGGCTTCACAGATAAACAACAGCTCAAAAACTTTACAGACTCAAAATCAGCCATAAAAGAAAAACTGAAAGATCTATTCTAAAGACAGCAGAACAAAAAAAAAAAAAAAAAAACTTTTACACAAAGATGGCAATAAATCCCATGACAATTATTTCTCTCAATGTCAATGGACTAAATGCACCCATTAAAAGGCACAGAGTGGGGAAATGGATCAAAAAACTGAAGTCAACCTTCTGCTGCCTACAAGAAACACACCTGAATAGTCAGAATAAACATAGACTCAAAATCAAAGGATGGAGGAAAATCATTCAAGCAAACAACACCCTTAAAAAAGTGGGGGTGGCCATAGTAATATCAGATGACACAAACTTTATACTCAGAAAAGTTGTCAGGGACAAAGATGGATATTATGTACTAATCAAGAGATTTGCACAGCAGGAAGAAATTACTCTCCTAAACATATAAGAACCCAATGAGGGACCAGCAAAATATTTAATACAATTGTTGACAAATCTGAAGAAAAATATCAATAATAACACAATAATTGTGGGAGACCTCAACAGGCATGTCAACACTGGATAGGTCAACTAATAGAAACCCAACAAAAATATACTAGACCTGAAAAGGGAAATGGAAGAAAGAGGCATAGTAAATATATATAGGACACTCCATCCTCAGAAATCTGGATACACATTCTTTTCCAATGTACATGGGTCATTCTCCAGGATAGACCACATGCTGGCACATAAAACATAGCTCCATAAAATCAAAAGGATAGAAATTTTGCAGGCTACCTTTGCTGACCACAAGGCTCTGAAGTAAGATTTGAACTACAAAGGAACACAGAAGAAAAAATTTAACACCTGGAAATTAAACAGCCTAATAATGAACAACCAGTGGGTCCGAAAAGAAATCAAAGAAGAAATCAAAAATTTCCTGGAAACAAACGACAATGAAAACACAAACTATCAGAACCTATGGGATACAGCAAAAGCGGTACTGAGAGGAAAATTTATAGCTTTGCAAGCACACATCAGGAAGGAAGAAGGAACATACATGAATAGCTTAAGGACGCAGCTTATATAATTAGAAAATGATCAACAAAAGAAACTAAAAGTAGGGAGACAGAAGGAAATAACAAAGCTGAGAGTAGAAATCAATGAAATGGAAACCCAAAATACAATCTGAAATATCAACGAAAGCAGAATTTGGTTCTTTGAAAAAATAAACAAGATTGATAGACCATTGGCAAAACTCACAAAGCAAGAGAGAGAGAGAGAAACTTGATAACGCATATTAGAAATGAAAAGGGGGAGATTGCTACAGATACTGCAGAGATTCAAAGTGTATTCAGAGAATACTTTGAGAAACTTTATGCCACTAAATATGAGAACCTGGACAAAATGGATGAATTTTTGAACTCATATAACCTTCCATGGTTGAATAAAGAAGATGTAGCATATCTAAACACCACATCACTATTGAGAAAATTAAAACCGTAATTAAAAGTTTGCCCCAAAACATAAGCCCAGACCCTGACGGATTCATGAATGAATTCTTTCAAACCTTTCAAGGGGAACTACTACCAATCCTGGCCAGGCTCTTTTATGAAATCGAAAAAAAGAGGAACACTTCCAAATAGCTTTTATGAAGCCAATATCACCTTAATACCAAAACCAGATAGAGATGCTGCCAAAAAAAGAAACTTATAGACCAATATTCCTGACGAACACAGATGCAAAGATCCTCAACGAAATACTGGTGAACAGAATACAGTGCCTCATCAAGAAGATCACCCACTTTGATCAAGTAGGTTTCATCCCAGGAATGCAAGGCTGGTTTAACATCCATAAATCTATCAATATAATACACAATATAAACAACAAGAAAAATTAAAATCACATGGTTAATATCAATAGACGCAGAAAAAGCATTTGATAAGGTTCAACACCCATTCTTGATGAAAAATCTCAGCAAGATAGAAATAAAAGGAACCTTTCTCAATATAGTTAAACCATCTACCAGAAGCCAGTGGCAAATGTTATCCTCAATGGAGATAAACTAAAATCCTTCCCTCTAAATTCTGGTACAAGACAAGGCTGTCCTCTTTCACGACTCCTATTCAACATAGTACTGGAATTACTGGCTATAGCGATTAGGCAAGAAAAAGATATCAAGGGAATCCAGATAGGAAAGGAAGAAGTCAACCTCTCACTGTTTGCAGATGACATGATACTCTACTTAGAAAACCCTAAAGACTCTACCAAAAAGCTTCTAGAAATAATAGATTCATATAGCAAAGTGGCAGGCTACAAAATAAACACACAAAAATCAATGGCCTTTTTATACACTAATAATGATAGGGGAAAATGGAGAAATTAAGAGAACAATCCCATTCACATTAGTGCCACACAACTCAAATATCTTGGAGTCAGCCTGACTAAAGATGTGAAGGATCTATACAAAGAAAACTATAAAAAAAAAAAAAAAAAAAACACTGCTCCAAGAAATAAGAGAGGACACACAGAAATAGAAACACATACCTTGCTCATGGTTTGGCAGGATCAACATAATTAAAATGGCAATAATTCCAAAAGCATTGTACAGATATAATGCAATTCCCCTAAAGATACTCATGACATTCTTCAAAGAAGTGAATCAAACACTTCTAAAATTTATTTGGAACAAGAAACAGCCTCGAATAGTTAAAGCACTCCTTGGGAAAAGGAATATGGGAGTCATTACTTTCCCCAATTTTAAGTTGTATTACAAAGCAATAATTATAAATACAGCATGGTATTGGAATAAAGACAGACCCTCAGATCAGTGGAATAGGCTAGAGTACTCAGAGAAGGTTCCTCAGACATATAACCACCTAGTTTTTAATAAAGGAGCAAGAAATCCTAAATGGAGCAAGAAAAGCCTATTCAACAAATGGTGTTGGCAAAACTGGTTAGCCACTTGCAAAAAAGCAAACTCAGACCCCCAGCTAACACCATGTACAAAGGTAAAATCCAAATGGATTAAAGGCCTTGATATCAGATCTGAAAATATAAGGTATATAGAATGACATGTAGGTGACACATTCCAGGACATTGAGACTAAAGGCATCTTTAAGGAGGAGACAGCACTTTTCAAACAAGTGAAAGCATAGATAAACAGATGGGACTATATTAAGCTGAGAAGCTTCTGCATCTCAAAGAAAATAGTGCCCAGAATACAAAGGCCACCCACTGAGTGGGAGAAATTATTCACCCAAAACTCATCAGATAAATATCTCATCAGACTAATATCCAAAATTTACAAGGTACTGACAAAACTATACAAGAAAAAAACAACTAACCCCATCAAAAAATGGGGAGAAGAAATGAATAGACACTTTGAAAAAGAAGAAAGGCAAATGGCCAAAAGGCACATGAAAAGATGCTCAACATCACTAATCATCAGGGAGATGCAAATCAAAACTACTATGAGGTACGACCTCATGCCACTGAGATTGGCACACATCACAAAAAAGGAAAACAAGCAGTGCTGGTGGGGATGTGGAGAGAAAGGAACTCTTTTTCACTGCTGGTGGGAATGCCGTCTAATACAACCTTTATGGAAAGCGATATGGAGATTCCTTCACAAAATGGAAATTGAGCTTCCATACGATCCAGCTATACCACTCCTAGGAATATACCCGAGGAACACAGAAATACAATACAAAATTCCCTTCCTTATACCTATATTCATTGCAGTGCTATTTACAATAGCCAGACTCTGGAAACAACCAAGATGCCCTTCAACAGATGAGTGGCTAAAGAAACTGTGGTACATATACACAATGGAATACTATGCAGCTGTCAGGAGAGATGAAGTCATGAAATTTTCCTATACATGGATGTACATGGAATCTATTATGCTGAATGAAGTAAGTCAGAGGGAGAGAGAAAGACACAGAATGGTTTCACTTGTCTATGGGCTTTAAGAAAAATGAAAAACATTTTTAACAGTATCTTAGAGACAAGAGAGATGAGGGCTGGTAGGTGCAGCTCATGTCATGAAGCTCATCACATAGAATGATAAGTGCAGTTAGAGAAATAACTAACTTAAAATTATCATAACAATGTGAGTAAATGAGGGAAGTAGAAAGCCTGGCTCGAGTATAGGTATGGGGGGGAGGTGGGGAGTTGGGAGATCAGGGAAATTGGTGGTGGAATGTTGCACTGGTGAAGGGAGGTGTTCTTTACATGACTGTAATCATACAACTCTAATCATATTTGTAATCATGGTGTTTAAATAAAGATAATTATAAAAATAAAAAAAAACCTTTCCAGGATAATATTTATTGAAATATATTGAAATACATATATGTTGAAAGACAATATTTTTCTCTTTCTCAAAATGTCCTTGCAGCCTCAGTTTCTGGTACACAAGGGCATAGCCAGAATGCAGATTGTGGACTATTGACTTTTCCCAAAAAATGGGAACTTCACCTTAGTCATGAATGGATTTAGCTCTCTTTTCCACTTGACCTCTAAATAATAAAGCCTATCCCAGTGAAGATTATGTTTCTAGATTTTTTTTCTACTTCTTACTAAGCCCTTATTTTGTATCTGAAGTTAGTTTGCTGCCTTGAGTTGTGACCTTCTCCTTTGTAACTCATAGCTTTGTAACCCATAGCTTAATATATTGTTTCCTGTTAAACTCTGCTTTGTAATTCTAAACACTCTTCTTAATACCTATGTCTGACTTTTACCCCTTATAAAACTCCCTGCTGAAAGATTAAATTTGTCACAAGTCTGCCATAAATGTGTTGTCCCCGTACAATTCATTTATGTGGTCTCTCATTCATCATTTATTTTATATTTATCCCATTCAACTGTTTTGTGTTCACTCACTTCCCTGACATAGGATATTTTCCCCAATTAGCATTGCTGGGATATGAGCTGCTTTCAGCAGGGTCCCAGAGTTCCTTTTTATTATGCCTGTCTTAGGGAATCTCAAATGGTGTAATAGGCAAAGTTGGAGGAAGGATCATAGAGCCTCAAAGTGAAGATTTGAAAGTACTTAGGCACAATCAACAGAGAGTTGAATCCCTTTCAAACTCTTGAGTATTTAGTCTAAAGATCTCATAAGGCTCCTTTAAAAGGTTATAAGTACTCATGAGTCTCACTGGAATGAGAAGCAACAATTGCTAACTTTGTGTTTTGAAATAGAGATAACAAATTTCTTTATCACAGCATTAGTATGAATGCCTTTTGTCTGTCTTTGTCATAGAAGGTCTAGTTTTGTGAGAAGCAGATTATGTTTTAAAGATCAAAAATGTCCACTGTGTGCTTATTCACTTCCATACATCATGTTATATGCTGAGGTGGATTCTATTGAATAGTCCTATGCTCTGATAGATATCATGATTCCTATTGGACTGATGAAAAGCTGAGATACAGCCAGGTTAATGCAGCAGGTCTCCTTTCATTTTTAATTGCCACATCAGTTGAAATTTATATCTGCCTTAACTCTTTACTGCTTTCTGTTATGAATAGTGGTCAAAAGAAGAACTTTGGGATAAACATTTTCCAGATGTTTCTAATATTTGTAGTTGAAGCATTCAACACTGATATTTATTCCACCACTCCTTACATTTTCTGTGCAAATAATTTCAATTACAGCCACACGTAATGTGAATTCTACACTCTGCAATAAGCTATTTATACTCCCTGACAGAGTACACTGGTACAAGTTGCACTGTAAACCCTTTCCCCAATTTCTGCATTTTCCATATTCTAGATGTCTGCCCTAGACTATTCCTGTTAAAGAAATGGAAATGATCTGGTTTCTACAAAGTTTGCTAGAAAGTCCTCCATCACTCATATCTTATTCAAAGAATCTAAAAAACATTGGTGCAAACCTCTCTTAGTGTTCATTGTGTTGGGGTGCTGGATCAGTCCCCCTCTCTCGAATGGCGTCTCAAGTGTTTCAAGGAGAGTCAGAAGCCATGCAAATTTGCAAAGGGTGATTTATTTTCTTGTGCCAGTGGCCCCAGGGCCAGTTCCCAGAGATGAACCCCAGAGCAAAGACCCCAAACCATCACTTAAGCAGTGTTTTTATAGAGCACTTTTCCAAAGGGACAGCATGTGTCACGGAAGTAGAATTCCGTTTGTTACATATTACTTAGGAATACAGCACAACTCAGTTAAAAGAAAGAGTTACACAGAGTTAACACAGTTAAAAGAGTTACACAAAGTCTTCAGGCTTCCCCCCTCCCTCCGTACTCCAGGGGGGAGGTGCATGTGGAGGAGGGCGGGCAGACATCTGGCTTCCGGTTTCCTCCTTGATTTTGGGGACCAGCTCTTGCCAGGTAAGGGGCTTGGGGAGGCCCGATACCGGAGCCCTTCTCCCTGGCCTGGGGAGTGCTGGGAGGCTTGACAGGCCCCCAGCCGACCTTGTCTTTTTCCCCTGACTCCAGGCCTTACCTGGGTGCCAGCTTAGATGGCCAGAAGTGGATTCAGGTGGACTCTTATTGGTCCTCAGGCTTCCCCCCTACCTCTCCCTACAGTAATGGGAATGCGCTTTGAGAGGAGGGCGGGCAGTTCTAGCACTGGTTTATGTTGGGACAGTCACTGGAATTTTTTTCTCCTTGTTTTCCTATTGATAGTATTGTATGCATATATTTTATATATCCATAACATTCATCTCGTATTGTGACCTTGATACTGCCCTACAAAAATCATTTTTAATACTTTACTGCCTCAGTCCCAACCCCTATTTCCCACCATCTTCCATGTAGGTGTGGCTCATGACATGAAGCTCACCACATAGAGTGATAAGTGCAGTTAGAGAAATAACTACACTGAAAACTATCATCATAACAATGTGAATGAATGAGGGAAAAAGAAAGCCTGTCTTGAGTACAGGTGTTGGTGGGGTGGGGAGTAGGTAGATCCTGGAAATTGGTGGTGGGAATCCTGCACTGGTAAAGGGGGGTGTTCTTTACATGACTGTAATCATACAACTACAATTATATTTATAATCACGGTGTTAAATAAAGATAATTTATTAAAAAAAAAGTTACACAGAGAAACAATCGTTAACGCCTAACAGACCACCACTAAAAGTTACACAAAGAGACAATTGCTAAAACTTAACAGACCACCACTATAAGTTACACTTTTATCCTACAGAAAAATATTAAACTTAAGGTTACATTTCTTTACTTTAAAGCAGGGGTCTCAAACTCACGGCCTGTGGACCCTTTGCAGCCCTCCATACAACATTTTGTGACCTGTGGCCGACCTTCAAATATCGCAGTATTCTGGATTATTCGCTTACCGAATATCGCAATAAAAATAGCATTAGTAAGAAAAAATCACATTAAATATTCACATACCCTGAGCAGTTCCTTTCGGGGTATGCAAATGTTTAATGCAATTTTTTGCAATTTTTTTTACTAATGTAATTTTTATTGCGAAAATTCGGTAAGCAAAATCCCTTATGTGGGCTTGCCTCACCCCTAATTTGCCGCCTGCGACCCCCAGATAAATTGAGTTTGAGACCCCTGCCTTAAAGGCTGGAGGTGGGGGTGGTCGCCTTACTCCACCTTACTAAAAGTTTTGCAAGCAAAGTTAACAGAAATCATGAGCAAATTGGACGTATACCGCCCTCCTTAAGTAGAGCCAGGTTCTTCTCTCTTTCCGCCAATTCTAGCCTGTGGCTCTGAAGGTCATGAAACAGGACACCTTGTAAGCTTAGGGAAACTTCAAACTTAAACTATAAGCATTTATAAAAAGCAAAAACGTCTTGTCCCTTTCAATTGCTTAGTGTTCATTGTTGGCAACAGTCAAAATATGAAAACACCTTAAATGTTTACTAATAGATTTAATAAAAAAATATTTATATACCCCATGGGACTCTATTATGACATTAAGAAAACAAAGTGATGCCTTTTGAGACAACATGCATGGATGAGGTGATAATTCAAAATGAAATTGCTTAAGGGTTTGTAAAAGCCCACCCACTCAATAAGGACCATGAAACATACCTTCAGAGAATGCAAAAGTAAAGCTAAATTTATTAATCCAGAGCTCTGAAGCACCTGGGACAGTCATACAGACTGAAACCGAAAGCCCCCGGTAATCTAGGAAGGTGTCTTTATAGGTTTAAGGAACCTTCGGAGGAGGGTCAATATGGAAAGTAGGGCTTGCAGAATGCACCGATTTCTAGACCAGGTTAAAAAAATAATATCCAATCAAATGGTGAGCTTGTCCTTTTTCAAAAAAGGCTAGCACCTTAGGAGGGGCAAGAAGAAGTCCATTCTTTTGCCAAAATATCAAGTCCCTCTTAGGAAGGGCATTGTCTAATGGTTACCAGGGCAGCATGCTGTTGATATCTTAAGGTAAAATTCCAAATCAAGGAGGATCAAGAAGGTGAGAGGAGAAAGGCTTAACAGGCATCTATCTATATCTGATCAAGGTGGAGGTGGAGAAAGGCTTAACAGGCATCTATCACCTATCTGAAATAATTATAACATCAGTTTTCATAAATTTTCCCCAACACAATAAAGAAAATTACTAAGATGGTTCAACTTGAATATAAAATATAAATAACCAAAGCAAACAAGCTTATAAAATGCACCAAAAAATAACTGTTATTATGGGTGTAAGGAGGGAAATGGTGGCTACCTGAAAAGAAAGGGTACTTGGGCAACTGAGTTGAGGGTTATTTTGATATTGGGATGTCAAAGGAATCTCTGTGATGAGTATGAAAAAGCAGATATATGGACTGAGGTGTGAGATAATATGAAAGAATGTCTCAAATGTTTGATTTATAAAACAATAGTAAATTAATTGACTGGTAAATTAGTTGTTGCTGATGTTACTGTTTTACTGTTGTACTGTTGTTAGTGAAAGATCTTTAGAACTTTCAGTTTTTAACCTTTAGAACTACTTCCTATCAAGATCCAAAGGAGTTTTCTCAAAAACACTCCCTTTTTTATCTCGTCTTACTCTTGTTGTTTTTTTTTTTTTTTCCTTACAAAAACTAAAGTGATACTCCTGATGTTTTACTTCAAATTAAGGCATCTAAGCACTGCTTTCAGAAAACAAATAGAGGAGAAAGTAAATCATTCTCACTGTGATCCCACCATGTGTAGTTTTGTTAATGAACTTTCTCTGGCTCCCTTAAAAATTTCAAGTTGTGGGGCTGGAGAGATAGCATGGAGGTAAGGCATTTTCCTTGCATGCAGAAGAATGGTGGTTTAAATCCCGGTATCCCATATGGTCCCCCAAGCCTGTCAGGAGTGATTTCTGAGTGTAGAGCCATGAGTAACCCCTGAGCGCTGCTGGGTGTGACCCAAAAAAACAAAAAAAAACAACAAAAAAAAATATCCAAGTTGAAATCAAAGCCTCGGTAATAGTTAAGAAAAAAAAAAGAGTTTCAGTTCAACTCTGAGACATTCTTTAGACATGTATTCACACACACACACACACACACACACAAACACACACACAGTTACTACTTCATGTAAAAGCTACATGATTTGGGATTGAGTAATTTTACTTACTGTCTCTCTACCTCAAACTTAAATGGAATTTAACCTTTTTCCATACGAGAAATAAACAAAGCTTTTATCTTTTCTTGATGTTTATATGTGTTTATATATATATATATATATATATATATATATATAGTAATAATATTGCAAACCACAGTAAAAGGAAAAAAAAGGCAGAGAAGGAGAAAAAGAGAAGAAAAATGATTGCCTTTTATCTTCAGGAGCAAACTGAGGACATTTGTGGCAGAAAATGTGCACTGGTGAAGGGTGTTGTACACTGTTTGAAACTAAATTATGAACACTTTGTAACTATATATCTCAAAGTGATTCAATTAAAGTATCTATTAAAAACAAACACATTTTTAAAATTTATTGAATATCTAATTATTAAAAAGAGACATATAATTCTTTAAGATAATAGGAATAAAAGTAAAGAAACTCTCAGAACTGTATTTACATGAGGGAGTTAAGGAATTTTAACGGTTATTATATCTAATCTATCATAATAGTAAAAAAAAAAAAGTAGATGCAGGGAAACTGAGGACCTGAAGGAGCCCTGTCCTGTGCTTCTCTGTCTTTCCTGAATTCCTGAAGCTCTCCTCAGAGCTCTGGGAAGCAAACCCCCAAAAAGATTTCATTCTGAAGCTGCCCAGCGAGAGCCAGTGAATAAGAATGGCTGGCTGTGGGGGTTGCCGGGTGGAGTGCTGATTGCTCTAAAGGCGGAGTCTCTGCCCTGCTGTACTTCTTTTGAGGAAACTGGGGACCTGAAGGGAGCCCTGTCCTGTGCTTCTCTGTCTTTCCTGAATTCTTGAAGCTCTCCTCAGAGCCCTGGAAACTGTCACCTAGAGGCCCCAGAAGAGTGCTTCGCTTCGTGGCCGTGCACTCTTTCTAACCAATAAACCCCACCACATCATGCAGGAGAAACCACACTACTAGTGTGACAATGGGGAAAACTCACAGACAAACACCATGCACAGAGAATGAAGATGATAGCTTGGATGACCTAAAAAATTCCAACCATCTGATTAACCTCTCGGATAAAGAACTTAAAATAGTAATATGGAAGATGTTTGTAGAACTCAAAGAAAGCATAGATCAATCTGAACAGAACACAAAGACAGAAATCAGAAAAATCCAAACTGAAACAGCAGATCTGAAAAATATGGTAGCTCAACTGAAAACCTCAGTAAATGGCCTCGACAGTAGGGTAACAGCAGCAGAGGAGAGAATTGGAGTACTGGAAGATGAGAGTCAGAAAAACTCAACACAGCAGAAGAAACTGGAAAAGAACGTTAGGACAAACAATTAGGCAATGGAAAAAGTACTCCAGGAATGCGAAAGATAAAAATAGAAGTCTTTGATAAACTCAAGAGAAACAACATAAGAATCATCGGCGTCCCAGAGACCTAGTTAGGAAATCTTTAGGAGGAATCAACTGTCAAGGACATCATCAAAGAGATACTCCCAGAGTTAAAGACTACATGCAATCAAATCCTGCATACCCGAAGAGTACCAGCTAAAAGAGACCCAATGAAAAACACCTCAAGACACATCCTCATTACAATGACAAATCCCACAGGTAGAGATAGAATACTGAGAGCAGCAAGATCAAAAAGGGAAATTACATTCAAAGAAGCATCCCTAAGATTTACAGCAGACATGTCACAAGAAACTCTCAAGGCCAGAAGACAGTGGTGGGATATTCTGACAACACTGAATGAAATGGGTGCTTCTCCGAGAATACTGCACCCAGCCCAACTCACGTTCAGGTTTGAAGGAAGGATACATAGCTTCATGGATAAACAACAACTCAGAAACTTCACAGATGAAAAACCAGCTTAAAGGAAAAATTGACAGGTCTACTTTAAGACAAGAGAGACCAACAAACACAGCAAACTTATCTACAAAGATGACATTAAATCCTATGACAATCAATTCCCTCTATGTCAATGGACTAAATTCACCAATTAAAAGACAAAGAGTTGCAAAATGGGTCAAAAAGATGAATCCAACCTTCTGCTCCCTACAAAAGAAACAAAAACAAACAAACAAAAAAAAAAAAAACACCTGAATAGTCAAAACAAACATAGACTCAAAATCAAAGGCTGGAGGAAAATCATCCAAGCAAACAACACCCTTAAAAAAATGGGGTGGTCATATTAATATATGATGACACCAACTTTATACTCAGAAAAGTGGTAAGGGACAAATATGGACACTAATCAAAGGGTATGTGCAACAGGAAGAAATCAGATTATTAAACATATATGCACCCAATGAGAGACCAGCAAATTATCTACTACAGTTACTGACAACTCTGAAAGAAGACATCAATAACAACACAATAATTGTGGGAGACCTCAACATGGCCCTATCAACACTTGATAGGTCAACCAGATTGAAACACAACAAAAACATACTAGCCCTAAAAAGAGTAATGGAAGAAAGAGGACGAATATATATATATAGGTATAGATATAGATATAGATATAGATATAGATATATAGATATAGATATATAGATATAGATATATAGATATATATATATATATCCAAAAAACCTGGATACAGATTCTTTTCCAAAGTATCTGGGTCATTCTCCAGGATAGACTACATGCTAACACATAAAACATACCTCCATAAAATCAAGAGGATAGAAGTCTTGCAGGCTACCTTTGCTGACCACAAGGCTCTGAAATTAGATGTGAGTTACAAAGTCACACAAAAGAGAAACTTTAACAATTGGAAATTAAACACCCTGCTACTGAACAACCAGTGGGTCCGAGATGAAATCAAAAAGAAATTCAAAACTTTCCTGGAAACAAATGACAATGAAGACAAAAACTGCCAGAATCTATGGGACACAGCAAAAGCAGTCCTGTGAGGAAAATTTATAGCTCTACGAGCAAACATCAGAAAGAAAAAAGGGGCATATCTGAATAACTTAATGGCGCAGCTCAAAAAATTAAAAAATGACCAACAAAAGGAACCAAAAATAGAGAGACAGAGGAAATAACAAAGCTGAAAGCAGAAATCAATGAAGTAGGAAAGCAAAATACAATCTGAAAGATCAACAAAAGCAGAAGTTGGTTCTTTGAATAAATAAACACGATTGATAGATCATTGGCAAAACTCACAAAGAAAGAGAGAGAAAACTGATAACACATATTAGAAATAAAAAGGGGGAGATCACGACAGATATTGCATCAATCCAAAGGGTAATCAGAGACTACTTTGAGAAACTTTATGCTACTAAACATGAGAACCTAGAAGAAATGGAAAAATTATTGGATACTTATAACCTTCCACAGTTTAGTAAGGAGGATGTAGCATATCAAAACACCCCCATCACTACTGAGGAAATTGAAACTGTAATGAAATATATGCCCCCCCCAAAAAAAAAGCTCAAGCCAGATGGATTTCCTAATGAATTCTTTCAAACCTTTCAAGAGGAGCTACTAGCAATCCTAGCCAAGATCTTCCATGAAATTGAAAAAACGGGAACACTCCCAAACAGCTTTTATGAAGACAACATCACCTTGATACCAAAGCAGACAGAGATGCTGCCAAAAAAGAAAATTACAGACCAATATCCCTGATGAATGCAGATCTTCAACAAAATCCTGGCAAATAGGATCCAATGCATAATCAAGAAGATCATACACTATGACCAAGTAGATTTTATCCCAGGAATGCAAGGATGGTTTAATATCTGTAAATCTATTAACATCATACACAACATCAACAACAAGAAAAATAAAAATCACACGATCATATCAATAGACGAAGAGAAAGCATTTGATAAGGTCCAACACCCATTCTTGATAAAAAAAAAAATCTCTCAGCAAGATGGGAATGAAAGGAACCTTTCTCAATCTAGTTGAAGCCTTCTACCACAAGCCAATGGCAAATATTATCCTCAATGGAGAAAAACTAAATGCCTTTCCTCTAAATTCTGGCACAAGACAAGGCTGTCCACTCTCACCACTCCTCTTCAACATAGTACTGAAAGTGCTTGCTATAGCGATCAGTCAAGAAAAAGATATCAAAGGAATCCAGATAGGAAAGGAAGAAGTCAAGCTCTCACTGTTTGCAGATGACATGATACTCTACTTAGAAAACCCCAAAGACTCTACCAAAAAGCTTCTAGGAACAATGGATTCATATAGCAAGGTAGTAGGCTAAAAAATCAACCTACAGAAATCAATGGTCTTTTTATACACCAATAATGATAGGGAAGAGATGGACGTCAAAAAGGCAATCTCATTCACATTAGTGCCACACAAACTCAAATACCTTGGAGTCAACTTGACCAGAGACGTGAAGGGCCTATACAAAGAAAACTATAAAGCTCTGATCCAAGAAATAAAAGAGGACACATGGAAATGGAAACATATACCCTGCTCATGGATTGGGCAGGATTAACATCATTAAATGGCAATACTCCCCAAAGCATTTTACAAATTTAATACGATCCCCTTAAAAATACCCATGATATTCTTCAAAAAAGTGGATCAAACACTTATAAAATTTATCTGGAACAATAAACACCCTCGAATAGCTAAAGCACTTCTATGGAGAAAGAAAATGGGAGGCATTACTTTACCCAACTTTAAACAGTACTAGAAAGCAATAGTTATCAAAACAGCATGGTATTGGAATAAAGACAGACCCTCAGATCAGTGGAATAGGCTTGAGTTCACAGACAATGTTCCCCAGACATATAATCACCTAATTTTTGACAAAGGACAAGAAATCCTAAGTGGAGCAGGCAAAGCCTCTTCAACAAGTGGTGCTGGCAGCACTGGTTATCCACTTGCAAAAAAGCGAACATAGACCCCCAGTTAACATCATGTATGAAGGTAAAATCCAAATGAATTAAAGACCTTGATATCAGACCTGATGCCATAAGATATATAGAACAACATGTCTGTAAAACACTCCATGACATTGAGAGTAAAGGCATCTTCAAGGAGGAAACTGCACTTTTCAAACAAGTGGAAGCAGAGATCAACAGATGGAAATACATTAAGCTGAGAAGCTTCTGCACCTCAAAAGAAATAGTGCCCAGGATACAAGAGCCACCCACTGAGTGGGAGAAACTATTCACCCAACTCCCATCAGATAAGGGGCTAATATCAAAAATATACAAGGCACTGACAGAACTTTACAAGAAAAAAACATCTAATCTCATTAAAAAATGGGAAGAAGAAATGAATAGACACTTTGATAAAAAAAGAAGTACAAATGGCCAAAAGGCACATGAAAAAATGCTCCTCATCACTAATCATCAGGGAGATGCAAATCAAAACAATGATGAGATACCATCTCACACCACAGAGATTGGCATACATCACAAAGAATGAGAACAATCAGTGCTGGCGGGGATGTGGAGAGAAAAGAACTCTTATCCACTGCTGGTGGGAATGCTGTCTAGTCCAACTTCTATGAAAAGTGATATGGAGATTCCTCCAAAATCTGGAAATTGAGCTCCCATTCGACCCAGCTATTCTACTCCTAGGGATATACCCTAAGAACACAAGAATACAACACAAAAAATACTTTATTTATTGCATCACTATTCACAATAGCCAGGCTCTGGAAGCAACCAAGATGCCCTTCAACAGATGAATGGCTAAAGAAACTGTCGTACATATACATAATGGAATATTATGCAGCCGTCAGGAGAGATGAAGTCATGAAATTTTCCTATACATGGATGTACATGGAATCTACCATGCTGAGTGAAATAAGTCAGAGGGAGAGAGAGATGCAGAATAGTCTCACTCATCTATGGGTTTTAAGAAAAATAAAAGTCATTTTTGTAACAATCCTCAGAGACAATGAGAGGAGGACTGGAACTTCCAGCTCACTTCATGAAGCTCACACAAAGAGTGGTGAGTGCAATTATAGAAATAAATACACAGAGAACTACCATAATCATGTGAATGAATGAGGGAACTGGAAATCCTGTCTTGAGTATAGGTGGGGGTGGAGTGGGATGGAGGGAGATTTGGGACATTGGTGGTGGTAATGTTGCACTGGCGATGGGTGTGTTCTTTACATGACTGAAACCTAATAACAATCATATTTGTAATCAAGATGTTTAAATAAAGAGAAAAAAGTTAAAAAAAAGTAGATGCAGAAAACATATTTTTTCTTTAGAGTCAAAGAAATTCTTGCTCTGATAAAAGCCTTGACTTTTGGCATGTCCTAAGAATTATGATTTTCAGTGTCTTCATCACAGAGCACTTTTGACAATAATATTTACCTTACAAGATTGTGATGAAGTTTAAAGATAATCTATTTTAAGTCCCAGCATGAGCAATTTGTAAAGACTAACCTATTATTGCTTTTAGTTCTTGGAAAGGCTGTTCAATACTAGAGCACAGAATACACAAACACACTGCTCAGGAGATCAATAAGGTCTTACAAACAGATGTTTGCAAGTAATTCAGGATGCTTTCAATACTGAAAAAAAGACCTGATTATTGTTTGTATGTTATGTGTATGTTACTTCAATATTATCTGAAAGAAAATATACAAACAAAGTGGTGGAGACATAACTCCTGTGTCAGGGATTTATATCTTTCATGTGCAAGACTCCAAATTTGATCCATAGCAACATAAGCTACTACATCTGAACCCCAGCACAGCTTTTGAGGAACTGGAGACCTCAGTTATTCTAGACTGAGCATTAAGCTATTGAGCCAAAGTGTCCTAATATCAGAGAAAGAGACCTCTAGGCCTCTTGAACCATTATTGTAAGCTTCCACTGCAGATAGGTAGATAGGTAGATAGATAGATAGATAGATAGATAGATAGATAGATAGATAGATAGATAGATAGGTAGGTAGGTAGGTAGGTAGATAGGTAGATAGATGATAGATAGATAGGTAGGTAGGTAGGTAGATAGGTAGGTAGAGAGAGATAGATAAAATCCAAACACCAACTTCTCATATACTTCCTCTGATTTACACATTATATTTATTTTAAATGTGCTATTTTATTTTAATATTTCTATTTTAGCCTGGAGGTTATATGGAATTGACACATATTATTATAAAAAGGAAATAAGGAGGGCCTGGGAGAGATAGCACAGTGGCGTTTGCCTTGCAAGCAGCCAATCCAGGACCAAAGGTGGTTGGTTTGAATTCCGGTGTCCCTGTGCCTGCCAGGAACTATTTCTGAGCAGACAGCCAGGAGTAACCCCTGAGCACTGCCGGGTGTGACCCAAAAACAAAAAAAAAAAAAAGAAAGAACAAAGGAAATAAGGAATCCTTACATCTTCTCTCTGCTAATCCAAACATTAATTTTATAGTTGTAGAAAATTTTCTATAAAGTAAAAAAATACGACCAATTCATCTCATTTATATCATAACCCTTGACAGTGCATGGATTTGTTTTTTAAAATATATATTTTATATGGTTTTATATACCATATGCATTTTTTTCAATGTTAAAGGACACATTTCAGTGCTCAGAGATTACTTCTGGCTATGTTCTCCAGGATCATTCCTGGCAGAAATTGGAGAACATAGACAGTGCTGAGGGACCAAAGCAGGACCAGCCATATAAAAATTAAGTACCACCTTACCCTCTGTACCATTTCCTGTGCCCATTACATTACTCTCTTCGCAAAAAGAATTTCTTTTTTTTTTTTTTTTCCTATTTTCTTTCCTCCTCTGTTTGGCAGTATCAAGCACCAAAATCAAGGCCTGTGCTCTACATTCTGCCATTGAGCCAGCTGCTGGGCCCTTTGATAGATACATGTTTTAAAACCATTGAGAAACATACAGTGTCTAAATAATTAAAAATAATTATATAATTGGCATAAGTAAAAATGTCTGTGATAAAAATAAAGGTCAAATGATAAAGTGAGGACATATCCCCCTACTACCCCAGATTTCTGGAAGCCCAGCAGCCAGCCACACATTCATCCTATATCCACAGGTACATCAACAATGGCCTAGCTTCACAGTATTATGTAAAATGTCAAAAGAGAACAAACTATTAAAAATCACAAGTAGACCAGTATTTTGAATGAAAACTCTGGGACACACTTGGGAAAGGGGGCAGTTTGAGTCAAATATAACCCTGTCAACCACACCCAAACCCCTCATCCAACCTAAATTCACTGCATTATGACTAATCTCTTCAGAAATGTCATGATCAGAAAATTTTTATATAAAATACACGAATTTTTTGTATGAAATCTCTGGAGTCTTTTCAAAATGTGGGCAGGCAGCTACACCCAAATATAGTAGAAACCCCAGCGCCAATCTGAGGTTCCAACGGCATCAATATATAAATAACAACCCAGTTTCATAGCTTCACAGCTAATCTCAGAGGAGATACAAGCCAAGCCAAGCCACTAAAACTGATTGGCCCAGTTCTACAAATCCTGGAATTCCGGGAGTGAATAGCATCATACAAAGTCACATAAAACCCCCAATACTGACTACCCAGTACAAGCACCTAAATTAAATGGAAAAGCAGCACAGCAATGAACTAAGCTCAATAAACAAAACAATGACACCGAAGACTCAATCAGCAGCAGTTTATAGTAAATTCCCCGATGACTTTCATTATCTCATTGTTTGATATAACAAGTTTCAATATTTTCTTTTACTAAAATATTTTTAGATAATTTTAGTAGTTATTTTGTTGTAACAAATAATATAAAAAAATTATTTTGTGCCTGCTAAAGGAGCTGATTTGGAAGATGGTTGGGAATCTGGGCCCAATATTGGAGGAAAAGTCACACTGGAGGTGAAATTTGTGTTAAAATTTCCATCAAATACCTAAAATAATTGTAAGAATAACTTTGTAAACCACAGTACTTAAAGTTTAACATTTAAATAAATAAAAGTTAAGAATACAACAATTTCAATATGACTATTAGAAGAAAAATCCTAATTTTTAATGATTAAAGTTCTAGTCAAGCATTGCCAAGATAGCAAAATTTTACAATTTTGTAAGAAATACAAAATACTTCTTGTTGGAAAACACATTTTGTATAATGAAGATTATTTCTCACAGCTTGATTTATGCTCATAATATAGGCATATTTTATGAAGTATTATATTATTGCTAATAAAATGTTATTGCTATATAAAATAAAATATTATAATTTTAAATATAAAATTATTTTATAAGTATATATTGCTATATTATTTTTTTGCTAACAGGTTATTATAAGAGAAACAAAGGAGATAGGGCCTGGTACTGATAAATTTCAAGTTTAATCTCCAACACTCCATGACCCCTGAACAGCACTTGGTGTCTTAGAGTCTAACCAGCACCACTGAAGAAACCCCTAAAATAGTCATGGGAAAAGAGATGAAATATGTTTAATTTCTGTTTTTTTTTGTTTGTTTGTTTGTTTTTTTTTGGTTTTTGGGCCACACCCAGCGGTGGTCAGGGGTTACTCCTGGCTGTCTGCTCAGAAATAGCTCCTGGCAGGCATGGGGGACCATATGGGACACCGGAATTCGAACCAACCACCTTTGGTCCTGGATCAGCTGCTTGCAAGGCAAAAGCCACTGTGTTATCTCTCCGGGCCCAGATGTTTAATTTCTAAAGTCTTATTTTTTTCTGTGACCTTAAATACGGGACTTTATCTTGGATAAAAAAAGAATTTTTTAGGGAATGAACATTGTTCTCTTTTATCTTCTATTTGTCTACAGTTTTAAACTAAAAAATTGAATTCAATTGATAAAAATTTAATTCAAATTTATTTATTATTCATTAATTAAAATAGGGTGCTCTGTTCTAAACTCCTCCAGGTTCTTTTGCTTCAACACTATTAAATAAGAGTTTCCATTTACAATGGAAAATTATATCTAATTTTTCAAACAGATCTATACAGACTATTTTCAATAGAGATTCATTTTTCTACCTTTCATAATTCAATAAATGGCAGAGATTAGCCAAGAACTTCTTTACATTTGGAAAGAAACCAACACTGGTAAGAGGTTTAGCAGCTGGCTCTAATGAAGCAAAATTGAATTAGCTCAATGAAATTGAATATATTTTACAAAAATAGGGTCACACAATAGCACCCGTTGGTCTCTTCACTAAATAAACATAATTTTGAAAATATGCCTCACTGTTTATTAAGTTTTGTTATCCTCCCAATACAAAATTCCTCTGAAAAATTGAAACCGTCACTTCTCCAGAACATATAGACTATAGAATTCTGGAATATGACTATTTAACTCAGGAATACATTGAACTATGCTCTAGTTTATGTTTACATTATATGTCATTTTTTATTTTGGCCACACCCGGTGAGTCAGGAGTTATTCCTGGATATATGCTCAGAAATCACTCCTGGCTTAGGGGACCCTATGGGACGCTGGGGGATCAAACCGCAGTCCATCCTAGGCTAGAGCCAGCAAGGCAGACGCCTTATAGCTTGAGCCACCGGTCTGGCCCCACATGTCATTTCTTGAAAATACTTATTGATATCTATGTTAATGAGTGCCTGTGAGGCTGAGAGTACTAATTAGGGCTGATAGTATTGCTATAATTCCAGAAAGTGCCAGGTATTCGTCCATTTGACAGTGTGTTATATGTACTGTTATTCTAAGGAATATTCACAGAAGCAGGACCAACTGGACAGAGCATTTCTATGTACCCTCAACATTTTCAAAGGCTTCTTGAAAATACTAGGAATGTTTTTTTTAATTTAGTGAAACTTGTTTAAAAATTCATTCAACACCTGTATTCAAAATACAATATCTATGTTAAGTGAATGTCATGTCTGGGGCCCTAGATGAATAAAGCCACTTTCACTATGATAAGAAATGATCAATCATCTCTTACAAAAAAAAAAAAATAACTGGTAAATGGGAATTGCAATTACAGAAGCTTTGAGTGTAATTTTCAGATTTAATTCTAAACTCACCAAGCCATATTACAAAACAATGTTCTTGAAAAAGTGCCTAAAAGTTTAGTAGTTCCTCTTTATTATTTTTTAAATTTTTGTTGTGGGGCCATATTTATTGCTAATTAGGAGCTACTGCTAAGTATTATTGATTACTAATCCTTTTTTCTACTCTTGATTGGAGCTTCCTCTGAGCAGTGTTTGGAGGATCATGTTGGGGATTGAATTCAGGCCTTCTGCAGACAAAGCCCATTTAAATACAACTCTTTGTGCCCTTTTATTTTTTATTTCATATTTAATAAATTACTTTATTTAAATATTATGTATTACAGAGTTGCTTGTAATACATTTATTCCAAGACCAATATATTCCACCTTTGTAAAATTTCCTCCACCACCATTGTCCCAAAGTCCCACTCATTCCCAAGTTTACCCCTTAGTAGACATGAAATAATATATTTTACATTGCTTGTTTATAGGTAAGTAGTAATAAAATAATTTTTAAAATACAATAATGGGACAGGAATGATAGCACAGTAATAGGGAGTTTGCCTTGCATGCTACCGAACAGAGACAAACCGGGTTTGATCCCCAGAATCCCATATGATTCCATACTGAGCACAGACCCAGGAGTAACCTGAGTGCAATTCTGTGTGGTCCAAAAATCAAAAAATAAAAATTAATTAATTAGGGGCTGGCGAGGTGGCGCTAGAGGTAAGGTGTCTGCCTTTCAAGCACTAGCCAAGGAAGGATCGTGGTTCTATCCCCCGGTGTCCCATAGGGTCCCCCCAAGCCAGGGGCAATTTCTGAGCGCTTAGCCAGGAGTAACCCCTGAGTATCAAATGGGTGTGGCCGAAAAACTAAAAAAAAAAAAATTAATTAAAATAAATAAAAGTACAATAATAAGAAAATTTGTGAAAAAATGGAGAGCAATAAGGTCATTAAATCATTTTCAGGTTTGCTAAGCAATTTTTACAAGTTGACTTTCTATTAGTTGTTTTGTTTCTGAACATGAAGTGATTTTTTTAATCTATACTTTGTACATTTTTTTTTCTTTTTTTTTTTTTTTTTTTGGGTTACACCTGGCAGTGCTCAGGGGTTATTCCTGGCTCCAGGCTCAGAAATTGCTCCTGGCAGGCACAGGGACCATATGGGGCGCCGGGATTCAAACCAATGACCTCCTGCATGAAAGGCAAACGCCTTACCTCCATGCTATCTCTCCGGCCCCACTTTGTACATTTTTTACACATATTTTTACTTTTATATAGAAGACATAGTGAAAAAGCAAGTTAACACAGTAATTTTAACATCAAAGTTTTATTTTTAACTTACTACAGTGATTCCCCTAAGTCCACTTTAACTACAGTGGCATTGACAATAGGTTTTTCACAAAAATAAAAGTGTCCTCTGGGTCAGAGAGATAGTTCAGTGTGCTGGGCATTTTCCATGCACACAGTTGACATATTTTCAATCTCCTGCACACCATATGGTTCTCTGAGCACCATAAGTCATGATTCTTGAGCAAAGGGCCAGGAGTAATCCCTGAACACTACTAGTGTGACTACACACAAATACACACACTCAGACACACAAGGAACACATACACAAACACACACAAATAAAGAATTTCTTTTCTTTCAACCTCTTAAAACAATTTTTAAATAACCATTAAAATCTACTCTGCAAATATTTTCTGTACCTATGTACATATTTGAAAAATATACTTACATTAACAAGTATATGCATTATAAGCATAATATAAATATAATACAGATGGAAATAGTAAAAGAAAAGAGATGACATGCATATCCTATCAAACAACTGTATGTAAGGCAGACATCTCACAGTAAGAATACAATGAATCTTTAACAAAGGCTTAGTACTTACAACATATTTTCATGTGTGATGGCTTCTTAGTCTCTTTTATAAGTCAATGCATATAGAGTATTCTCAAATAAAAATAAGGAGTAGGGATATTTGCTTGAGAGAACACCCATTTTGTTTGTGTTTTGTACATCACATATCCAGCATGCATTTAGACACTGAATGTGAGTGAGAAGAGATGATTACAGCTGAAAGGCAGTGATTATTTCCTGGTTCATGAGGCCTGTTAAATGTGAATGAACTTGCTTGGACATTAATACATTGAAAACTACATGGAAATGTATACCACACAATGAATGGTGGATACTTTTATAGAATTCTAAATTTATCTTTAAAAATAAGATAAAACTTACTACCTTAATCTCATGATCAAATTGTACTTCACCAAATTTTTTTTTACCCAAGCCAAAATCCTTGGTTTAACAGAAAATATAGAAAAAGAACCACTTATACAAAATTTTGTACTTTTACTAAAATCAGGAGTGAAGGATTCTTTTCATTTACATATGAAATTTTTCTTGGACTTATCTGATATAATACCGCTGTCATTCTCTAGACCAACTCATAGAAAAGGCATTGAAAAATTGTCTTTAAAATACATTTTTTTCCAAATTTTTTTGAAAGACAAGGTACAGAGAGGACCCTAAGAATTTGAAAAATAGAACTTCTATTTTCTCTAGAGCTGGCATTGGATACTGGAAATAATATTTCTGACTGAAAGCTATTCTCTACAACACTCTTCATGTCCAAATCACCTCAAAAGAACTGATTTTTTAGTTTCTTGAAAGCAATCCTTTTAGCTTGTATTCCCTCTTAAGAACTCATTCTCTATACAAAGTACTCGCAAAGGTTAGCTCCAGACAACCTAAAAAATACATCAAAAAAAGGGAAGAGGAAATGAGCAGATACTTCTCTGAGAAAAACCAACAGATGGCCAACAGACACATGAAAAAATGTCCATCATAATTTAACATTCAAGCAGCAATGGATACAGTTATTTAGATTGATCAAGTGTCCAATCAACTACTTTTCATAGATGTCTTTAATAATGTTCTAATGCTTTTATGCAAAGAAATAGAGGCAGAATGCCTTTGGAAGTCATGAACTCTCTCAACAGTGCTCACTATGAGACTGCACTAGTGTTTTAATTTTAATATGTCTATAATAACTCTAACTTTTCTTTTCACAGTGGTTCTTGGGGATATAGATTGTTCGCCTTAGTTTCGCATTACACTGCTATCTAATATTAGAATCCAAATACAGTGCACTCTAGTCTAGACATAAAAATTATGACTGTTCTAAGAATGCTCCTTGCCCAATATAACTTCCAGAAGCCTTTCTTCAGTAAAATTTATTCTCACCAATGATTTGCCAAGAAACTGGAAAACCTTTAAACTTTTCCCTCTGATCTGCTGGCCTCATTTTATTTTGTTGGTTTTGTTTTTGTTTTTGGCCCACACCCATTGGCGCTCAGGGGTTACTCCTGCTATGCGCTCAGAAATCGATCACTCCTAGCTTGGGGGACCATATGGGATACCTAGGGATTGAACTTCGGTCTCTCCTAGGCTAGTACGGGCAAGGCAAATGCCTTACCACTTGTGCCACTACTCTGGCCCCTGGTCTCATATTTTTTAAAGCACTCTGGCCCATTATACATGGGTCACTTTTTCAACTGCAACCTATGGGTCAATCTTCAATGTGTGTGTGTGTGTGTGTGTGTGTGTGTGTGTGTTGTATGCCTCTATGTCTGTCTAATCTGGATTGTACATAATGCCTGTCTATGTTGTCTATAGTCTCTCTTATATATGATTCTTTCTCCCCCCTGCCTACCACCTCACAAATCTTCTCTGTCTTCTCAGCTTCGCACCCATGATCTGTTATTTCTCCCTATCAAACCCTTTTTGCCCTTCTTCACTCCTTAGAACCAGACTTCTTCCTGCCACAGCCAGCCACCAGCTGGCTCCCAAAGCAAAAGGATAGCATCTCAGCCCAACTGGTCTCAGAGCTGCCACCACAGGTCTCTCTGATTCACTCTATGAAGCCCCCATCTCCCTTCACTGTGGACTGTTGTTGTTGCTACCACATTTGGCTCCAGAGAGATTCTCAGCTCAAGGATACTATCTGATCCCTAATTTCCATGAATCATTTTTCAGACTCCTCAAGAACCCATCGTAGGTTGAAACCCTGCTCTAGATATTATACCTACCCCCTTCCAACTATTTCAAAAGACTTAAAGAGGATTTGTATGTTTTCTTTATTTCTTTAGATGTATTTCCTTAATAGTCATATTTCTTAATGTGTATGTCCTTATCTAGAGAAAGCTTTCCCATTCCTTTTATGGATCTGTGTATGAGGAAATTCTAGTAGTTAAGTTTCTTTTGGGATCTTGAGTTCAGTTTAGAACCAGGTAGTAGTGTTGAGCTTGTTATTTTTTACCCCCATATGCACAAGTAGTATCAGGTGACATTGTTCCTTTTTGTATAGGCACATTAAAAATGGGAAAATCTTACATATGGAAAAATGTTCTTATCTAATTGGTATAGGATCTCATAAATTTTATAGTACAGGGGTGCCTTTTACCCTAAACACTTGCCGTAGTGACTTGACTTAGACCTCAGTTTATCGAACATCCACTGTCTGACTCTGAACCTTGGATCCCATCTAGGAACAGGCACGATTTTCTACATCAGCAACAGAAATACAAATTGTTGTGTATGTAAACATTTTAATGAGATTATTATATTACTGACCCTACCCTGATCGGTGATTGTGCCCTACCCTAGGGTGGTACCTGATTCTGCTTCCAACATTGGTTGGTATCTGATCCTACCATTGGGTGGTATCTGATTCTGGGGGGAAAAAAAAAACAAGGGTCTGTGGAAGGTGATGGGCTTTTTGGCTGGAACTGATGCTGAGGTTTTGGACTTCAGTCTTGGCCACCTAATAAAGCTAATACTTCCACAAGCCTGACTGTCTGTGAGCTGTTTACCCACCGCTTCACCTCAGAACTGCAGGCTGAACAGGGTGGCAGACGCGTGCTCCGAGCTGGAGGGGAAAGACCTCATCCTCCATCCCTCCATCAGTTAACCCCATCAAGGGCAACACAAATAACCTAAGTTCCCTTACACATTAGTAGAAACTCGTCATTTGTATGACGTCTGCTTTTCTGGGCAATACATTCTAATACTCCAAAAGCTTATTCATACTATTTTCAGTAGATATGAATTTTTAAGCAGAAGTTCAACTCTCTTTGGAAATCCATTCCCATTTAGCATAATCAGCCTCATTTCTCATCAGAGGATGGTAATTCTTTCGGTAAGTGACTTTGAAGTTCCCTGGAGCCATTTCTGCCTTTGTAAAAGTGTTCTTATAGATGATATCAATGAAAGGGGAAAATGGAGGGCCACAAACAGCCCTCCATACATTTTGTGGCCCTGCCCTAGAGGAATCTTTTTTTGTTTTGTTTTGTTTTGTTTTAGTTGTTTGGGTCACACCCCCCAATGTTCAAGGCTTACTACTGACTTTGCACTCAAGGATCACCCCAACTTAGCCTCCTATGGCCCCCAGGTAAATTGAGTTTGAGACCCCTGCTATAGGGGATATTGCTCCCCTTGTTATGTACCCTTCAGAGTATTCACAATACAATACAATACAAATACTTACACTGGATCATCAGATTTATTTGCTAAATAATGCTACTAATAAATAACTAAATGGGCAAAATTGAAAAATAAAAAATATTTCAGAATTTTTACATCTACTGTACAAATTATTACTCTACATTATTTACACCAGCAAACAGTCAGAAAACTGTGGTACAGGGAGACAAATAATCTTCATTAGGATGCAATTTTACCACTGATAGTCTCTTGTATTAGGCAAATTGACTTAGTCCTATAAGAAGGAAGAAGAATCCTTTACATATCAAGTTTCTTTTGACCAGTCTAACATTAAAAGACCATAAAACACATTAATAGAGGAAAACAAACTTTAATATATAGATGAGGGTGAAGGTCCACAGCAAATTCCAAAGACAGACCAAGGGCAGACAGTTAAAGTTGAATTCAGGTGCCATCTTGAGCCAAGGAATTGGAAAAAGAACTGTGACTTCAAAGGAGAATGGATGTAATTCACATGATGATAGGTATAACAGATGTTCAGTAATTAGATGTTTGCCTGCCACACATATGGGTCATAAAACATTATTTCTTATAATTACTCTCATTATAGGCAAGGTTCTTCTGTCTATATTCTTCTATGGAGTTAGCAAGAAGCGACTGTTTTCTTTTGGGTCTGCAGAGGTTTAATTGCCTTTAGCTAAAACAATATACATTCCAAAGAATTATATCTTTAAGGCTTTCATGAACTCTTCCACTCCTTGAAGTGACCTTGCTATGCACAGCTGTATGGCCATCTGGTCATTAGCCTTTGTCCTTCTCTCCACCACTGGTTCACTCAGCCATTGTCAATGGCTTCTACTATTGCACATTCAAACTCAACCAAAAGAAACAATGCTTATTGGAGCTAAGGATTTCAAACAAAAAAAATTAACTGTTCAATCATTATTTACTAACTTGTGGAAGAAGTTTTAACATTATGTAGAATATAAAATTTAAAAATGTAAAATTAAGAAAAGTGTTTGTTGGCTTTGGCTTTTCAGTCATGTTCCCCCATTAAACTCAAAGCATTAGATCATGAAATCCTATATTTCTCAAACTGGATCATTCTCTACCTGTCTTACAATATATGATTCCCCTGCTTACCCATATATGTATATATATACACACACATATATACATATATATACACACATGTCATATATGCATACTAACTTTTTTGTTTTTTGGGCCATACCGGTGATGCTCAGGGGTTACTTCTGGCTATAGTCTCAGAAATCACTCCTGGCTTGGGGGACCATATGGGATGCCGGGAGATTGAGTTGCAGTCTGTTCGAGGTCAACCGCATGTAAGGCAAATGCCCTATCACTGCACCGTATATATGCATAATATTAACATCTAATTAAGTAGCTAAGGATGTATAAATTGATAGATATTCTGAACTTAATGAGAGAATAGTGAAATTATGGTTAAATTTTCTTTCCACATCATAACAATAACCAGTTGAAATAAGTTCTTCTGAATTTTCTTGTTATCAGAAATTGTTAACCACTAGAATCACAAAGAAGTCAGTTCTGGATAGTTCCAGATTCAACACAGAAATACCCATCTCACTAATTTTATGCACCGCTCCTTTACCTCACTAATTATCATCTAAGATTCCTCTGACCTCTGGGAGAGCAAGTTTTCTTTCATTCTACCATTGAAACAGTTCCAGTTCATACCACATTCCCACAACCAAATCATAGTTGTCTTGGTTTCCTCTTTGTTAAAGTTCCTTCTTCTTCATTGTAAGACATAAGCAGTTCTCATGATTGCAACTTCTTTCCTATCACAGTATCCATTATCTCTCCAATGAATTAATTTTTTTCCCTTCACTGCAAGAGATCTGTCAAAGTCTCTTCATTTCCAAGTCCAGAAAATTTTATTAGTTGATCAATGCTAACCACTGGTTATATAAAATACAAAAATGAAATCCAGAAAGATGTATGTGCAAAATAATTAATTCTATATTATGTGTGATAAGAGGTCAATGAAAGAACCACAAATTTCTACCGAAGTATTGATTTAAAAAATATATGATAGGGATAGGAGAGAGAGAGAGAGAGAATAGCAGGCAGGGCACTTGTCTTATCCACATCTGGCCCAGATTTAATGCTGATCAATCTATATGCTTCCCTAAATGCCATGAGTGATTACTAAGTGCCGGGAGAAATTCTTGAGGACCAGCAGATAAACCTCCCCTCATAAAAAGACAAAATAATATATATGGTAGATTCCTATAACTAAAAAATGAGGAAGAAACTGCACATATTTGCAAGAAAAATACCTCAAATTATATTGCTAAATAAAAATTAAAATGTATGAGTGAGTTAGCTTATAATCATATATATCATGCATATACATATTTACAAACTTTTCTCATTTATAGTAGAGGAGGGGAAAATAACATTTCCTCATCCTATCTTAGGTTATCTGCATGGGGTCCTGTGTATAAGAGTAATTGAATGTAAAATAACACAGAAGAAAACAAATCAAATTTTAGCAACATATGTACATGGAAGTAACATGATATTTGGAGTGGTACATTTTGGCATATAGATTTATATACATGGTGAATACTTTAAAATAATAGTCAAACAAAACATTACAATGATCTTTTGTTTATTTATTTATTTATATATTTATTAAAAGTGGTGCTCAAAATTGAACTCGCTGCTTCACACATATAAGGCAAGTTGCTCTAGATTGTCTTGCTTATTTGATTAGAATCAGCTTTGCTATTCTAATAGGGCCAGAGTCCGAGAGGAATCAAGAAAATTAGCTTAAATTTTATACTCTTACTATTTGCATATTTTACTGTCTTTCAGTTTTATTCTATTCCCATGTCAGTAAAATGTCAGTAAGAAATGAATGAATTACATTAGAGTATTTTATTGTAAAAATACTAACCCTATCAGAGTCATTATTGCCACAATGAGCAG
This sequence comes from Suncus etruscus, assembly GCF_024139225.1. Lineage (NCBI taxonomy): Eukaryota > Metazoa > Chordata > Mammalia > Eulipotyphla > Soricidae > Suncus > Suncus etruscus. Next base: position 21,642,391 of record NC_064860.1, on the reverse strand, counting down.
AATTGAGTTTTAGAGAACACATACTAATAAATTATGAAATCCAACCTGTAGTCCAACAGAATCTATATACCTAGCATAGGGATTCAAGAATAGTTGCTAATGCAATAAAATAATTAAATTGAAATAAACACAGAATTCTAAGTACTTCCATTTGTATTTCTGAGACACTTTTATAACTTGCATTTGCCTGAAAAACAATGCTTTCTTTAAAATCGATTGCCTTTATGCATAGTAATCCCAATTTTTCTAATAACCCCAATTACCTAAGCTTTTGCAGTTCCATGGACTAAATATACTTTGATCTGTATATATTTTTTGACATTTTATGGGTTAGCCATGCTCCCTGGAGGGACATTGTCTCTTTCCGGAGATTGATGTGGTCTGAAAGGTGGGAATGATAAGCACTTGCTGCTCAATAGTGGAGTTAATGCTTGGCCCTAGGAATGGAGAGCAGTGAAGCATTCTGGCTCTGAGGTATGGTGGTCTGCAGCAATCAGCAGTGCCTTTTCTTTCTCAGGGGAAATTTGCATCCAAATGCTCAGTCTACAGGGAACTCCACATTCACTCACTGCTCACTGCTCAAGGAAAACAGCTATTATGGTCATTTCCCTGTCTTTCAAGGCAGAACAAAAAGCAAAGCAAAGAAAAGCAACACTGAACGGGAATGCAGGAGTAACAGAAGTATCTTAATAAGAATATGATTCTACCTTACCTTAAGGTGTACATAATTTGAAACATTTTAATATCTCCCAATTATTATGAGTATCATTTTTCTTATATAAATAGTTCTGACTTAGAGTAATGTTCAATATGGAAGGGTGAGACAACCCTTCTTATTGTATCTATTCTTACTTCATCGAATATATATTTTCTTCTTTGTCTGGCTTGGTTTTAGACAACTTAGTAAAGAGAATTTGAAAAGTTTAGGACAAATTACAAGAAAGGAAATGAATACATAAACAGAAGAGAAGGCTTAGTTAAAGATGTCTAGAATTTAACTTGCAAACACATTTAATGTTGAAATTTATACAGGTCTATTTGTGTTTAGAAACTACAGAACCATATCTTAGACAAGGCAATTTTCTTTCACAAACTGTAAGGAAGGAAAGGTAATTTCCTTTCTACCCTTCTACATTTTTGACTGAGACAATGCCTGCAATAAAAGGCAGATTAACAGGGAGAAAAGCAAATATTTAACAACATGGATACTTCATTTATATCTGTATAAATTGCTAAAATGGTCCAGACTATCTTGAACTAAATACAAAAGATAAATGCAGACTGCAGGGAAGGGTGGGGCTGGTCTGAGCTAGTTGTGGAGGTTACCAGAAAAAGTAACTCAATAAAGATATATTTGATGTGGAGCTATCACTTCTTCACTACCATGAGACAAAATGTCTGATTATCCCCTTTCTTCATTTGTGTGTGTGTGTGTGTGTGTGTGTGTGTGTGTGTGTGTGTGTGTGTTGGGTCACAACCGGTGGTGCTCAGGGGCCATTCCTGGCTATGTGCTCAGAAATCGCTCCTGGCTTGGGGGACCATATGGAACAGTGGGGATCTAACTAAGGTCTGTCCCTGGATTAGCAGCGCAAGGCAAACAACCTACCACTTCAGCCACTATCCCTTTTCTTCTTGTACAGCAAATGAGAAACCCACAGGAAAAATGGTTTTCTGTGTGCAAATACTTCTTACATAAAGGGAGAATAACTGAGTTTTCAGTCTTTCCTATATTTGTTTCTCCTTACAAATAACTAGCTCATGGATATTTTGTGTGAGGCTCAGTATTCAAACCCCCCCCCCCCAAATAGTAAACGAATAGCCAGCTCAAAATATTCTTTAACTAAGAGACTTGCTTGGGGGAAATGATATTCCCATAAAAACAAACATATGGATGTTAGAATAATAATACAGCAGGTAGGGTGTTTGTATGTGACCAACCCATGCTTGATTCAGAGCATGCCAGGAATGATCCCTAAGCACAGAGTCAATTTCTTCTCTCCTTGTCTTTAAACAACATAGCAGTTTGTAGCAGAAAGGATTGCTTTGTTTCAGGGACTTCCCCTAGTAACTTTGAATACCTGCTAAGTAATCCACACTCCAAAAAAGTTTGGCCAGAATAGCACTGGGCTATTGAATTTACTAGGTATAATTCTGTACCTCTTTCATATAGTTCATCTTTTAAAACCAGACTTTGGGAAGTTAGTTTTAGCCACTATGCTAGAAACCTGCTTCCTTAGGTAAAGGAAATTTGTTATTGTTAATCTCTTAATTTACATCAGTATGACACCTAGGGCCAGGCCAGAGAGTAACTACTTTGAAATGTAAAAGTTTCCCTTCCTTTTATCCTCTGGGCTCCTAACTGAACTATATTCTATCCTAAGGTTGCAAGTTACTTAGAGTCATATGTGTTATTTTAAAGATCAAACAATGTACACTGATAAGGTTCTGTGCTTTGCAAAGAAACAAAACGAGAGCATTCCTCTCATAATATGACTGTCCCTTTAACCCTTTATATATTCCTAGCTTGGAGATTAAAGTTGAAACACTCTTGTCAGGGCGTGTTTCCCCATACATTCATTTGTATGGTATCATTTCTTCATATTTTGTACATCGCTGCTGGCTTGTGCAAACCACTCTTCCTGAAGCGGATTCATTAAAGACCAGCTGGCACTGCCGGAGAGAATCCACAAGCAGCACAGTAGCAAGCCCTGAGTACAACCAGAACATAGCCTGCCCCCCCCCCCCAAAAAAAAACAAAACAATCAACCAGATTGGCAGGAGAAAATTCAAAACAGATTAGTTATGAAGTAAAGAATGCTACATAGAAAATAGGACTTATTATTTGGGTGAGGGACTTAGATTTAAGAAAAATGGAAAAGGAATCTGAGGGTTAAAAGAAAGAGGAGAATGGACTCACAGGACAAAAACACCTTGTGCTTTCTAAGATCAAGGCCATATGCAGTTTGCTTCAATAGGTCACTTATGAGGTTGGGAAAGGATAAATGAAGTTTGAGAGTAGATATGGATAATCCTATATCTGAGAATTTTCCCTAATTTCCTTACCTGTCAAAAGTCTAAGAAGGTAATAGTAAAATTTCCTATTTGCCTATTGGACTAACCTCAGCTTGAAATAACCCACATGTCAAAGTTATTTGTCATAGAAAAAACCTATTCTGGATACCTTCAATGTTGAATGCACAATGCTCAAAATTGAACAAGACTGTCATGCATGTCAACTTTAAAATAATAAAACTTTATCTTATTTGCAGAACAGAAAAAATGATATGAGCATGAAGGAATAATTTTCACTGCTTTATGAAGTCTCATTTTGTAAATATGAACGTCTATACTTTTAAACATGGAACCTTAATTGAGTCTTATCCCATTGGCTTTAAAAGGAAAATTAAGCGAGTAGAATATGGTTGAGAGTGGACTTTTTCATAAATTGGAAGCCTACTTCTCTGCTGACTTGGTTCTACCTCATATCCCATTTATCACATACTGTCTTTATTGAGTGTGAGCATGTAAGCTCACACACAAATTGGTGCAGATTAATATAGTAATATAATAGGGTCTCAGCTTTCAAATCATATGACTCTAGTATTGTCCCAAACACCAGGCAAATATGGAATAGCACATAACCCAATGACATCCAAACTCCATGGCTCATTTCTATAAAATAATAATAACATACTGGTATTTTCAGTAAACACTATGTAAGGAGTAAGGGAAAGCATTAGAATACCAAATCAGGGCTGGAGCCATAGCACAGCTGTAGGGTGTTTTGCTTTGCACGTGGCTAACCCAGGATGAACCAGGGTTTCAGTCTCAGTGTCTCATATGGTCCCCTGAGCCAGGAATGATTTCTGAGCACATAGCCAGGAGTAACCCCTGAGCATCACCAGGTGTGTTTCCCCCCAAAAATAGATTAAATTAAATTTAAAGTTAATTGAGATTGAAATGGATTTTAAGGATATCTTACTTTGAAATTTACTGGGACAGGATTCAAGAGTAAGATTAGAAATAAGTGTTATATAACATGCAAAAATAAATTTTTAGGAACTAAAAGCAAATAGTTTTACATTATCTAATGACTAAAATTTCTATATATTACTTATATATGCATATTATATTATTATATATTTTTTAGTACACATATAATTCCAGTCCTTACCTCAATGTCAAATAATTCATCTTCTTCTGGTTTTAGATTGGCTAATGGTTGCGTTCTTTTTGTGTTTTTGTTTTGTTTTTGTTTTTCGTGCCACACCCATTTGATTCTCAGGGATTACTCTTGGCTAAGTGCTCAGAAATCACCCCTGGCTTGGGGGGACCATATGGGACGCCAGGTGATCGAACCGCGGTCCTTCCTTGGCTAGAGCTTGCAAGGCAGACACCTTACCTCTAGCGCCACCTCGCCAGCCCCAATGGTTGCCTTCTTATGTACACTTTATCTTTTTCATATAGTGCTTATTCTAACTTGAAATTATATCATCAAGTTACTCTTAAAATTTCAACTAAAAATAAAGGAAGTCTAGAAACATTTTTATCTTATTATCCTTAGTGCCTCTAACAGCCATCTAATTTTGAGTGGAAATTAAAACAATATTCTAGAATAAATTTGTCTCAATGCATCTCTGTCCTCTTCATTACCAGAGTTCAACACAGTCTAATGTTCTATTTCTAATCATATGAAGCTATATTTACTTAAGCTACCTAATATCTTCTTGTGTTGTATATTTCAGAAATTATAGCTCATGTATTACGAATACATTTCAATGTTTATTCTTGATACCACATATATTAAAGAGATATATTAAAAGAAGAATTGACTCTAAAAATATCAATAGTAGTTTTGGAAGCACTAACTTCCACAATCCAGTTTTCAGTGATATCTGGAAACATATCTAGAATTAGGTACCTCCTCAAGTTCTCCTAAAACCTAGACAGTTTCAATCTACTAAGCAAGCTGAAATAGAAATGTGATCCACATAGTACCCATGTAGTTTCAGAATAGAAGGAACTAAACCAAATACTAGGTAGTTCTTTACTTCTGAAAAGATGAAAAGGAATAAAAAAAAACCTCATGCCAGGTTTCACTCAGGTTCTAACTAGGAAAGGACCACATGTTCACGAGCTTGTTGCTAGTGAAAAGGAAGTCCCGCCTTTACCCCTACCTCACCAATGATTTGTGTTATTGCACCAATGATTTGTGTTATCGTAGCGGAAGTCCCGCCTTTAGCACTACCTCACCAATGATTTGTGTTATCGTAGTGGAAGTCCAACCCTCAAGGAAGTGGCGTCATTCTCTTTTCTTCCACTCCCATTTCCCATCTTATATAAGGAGGGACCAGCGGAACCACGAGGTCTTTTTGCCTCTGCTCTGTTGGGAGTAAGCTGGAGACCCTGGTATACCAAAATAAAAGAATTCACCTGAGCATTTGCCTGAGTCATTGTCCCATCAATTCTCCGCGTTGGAACAGAATTTGGAAACCCCCGAGCCTTACACTTCCTGATATGTCATCTCAGTGATTCCCAGTCTTGTGTAATTTTCTTTTTTTATTTGAATTGGACTGGATATGGGTATAAGGAGAAGTTCCTAATAGATAGGATGAACATTGAAAATAACAACAACAACAACAAATAGATGGTATGTCATTTCCAAAATTAGATTATAAAACAATACAACCTCCTTTTTGCTGGATATATACACCATCTCTTAATCAATTACTATGCACAATTATATGTTGTGAATTATTCATCCATCAAGAGAGTGCACATGGTAATGAACTGAGGGTTGCCTGCATCCAGCAGCCAGTGAGGCAATGAGTTTTATCTCTTTTTTTTATTTAAACACCTTGATTACATACATGATTGTGTTTGGGTTTCAGTCATGTAAAGAACACCACCCATCACCAGTGCAACATTCCCATCACCAATGTCCCAAGTCTCCCTCCTCCCCACCCGACCCCCGCCTGTACTCTAAACAGGCTCTCCATTTCCCTCGTACATTCTCATTATTAGGACAGTTCAAAATGTAGTTATTTCTCTAACTAAACTCATCACTCTTTGTGGTGAGCTTCCTGAGGTGAGCTGTAACTTCCAGCTCTTTTCTCTTTTGTGTCTGAAAATTATTAGGCAATGAGTTTTCTAATCAGCTCAGAAGGAAGAGAATCTTGCCAATAAGCACTGAGTTGGAAGCTGATCCTGCCTCAAGCTAAACTGAGTAGGCTCTAGCTACAGTTGTCACCTTGATTAGATACTTAGGAAAGAATCTTAACTAAACCAAAATCAGGTCCTAAACTTACAGAAATTGCATAATGCTAAGTTGGTACCTTAAACATAGGGGCTATTTGTTACACAGCAATGCAACCTAATACACAAGCTGTTTCATAGAGAAAGGTTCTGCTATTTACAATGAAAAGGGAGGTGTAAGGGCATCACATAGGATGATATAATTTAAGGTATAGTGGTCCATAACTTTTAAATTTATCCCACCTATATATGTATGTATATATATATAAATCCCACTGAATATTCTACTATAAATATCCAACCTAGTAACTAGCATCCAATATTATTCATGAGAATGTAAAAAAAATCACAGTAAGGGGATAAACAGTGGATAGTAAAAACAGACTATGATTCTGATAATGGGATTGGGATGAGAAATTGAGGAAACCTAGAGGTGGAGGGATATTGGCACTTTGGTGGTAGGTGTGGTTCAGTGAATTTGTGTTCCTGAAACATTAATATTAATAATATTACAAATTATGGTGATTCAATAAAAAAGTATCTTAACTGCATGTAAATAAAGAACTCTTGTCAAGCAGAACATTATAAAGAAGTGAAAGATATAGTGTAGTAAAATGGAGAGTTGGACTTCCATTGATTAACTGAATGTATTTTTCTCATGTTAACATTCAATGATACATACCTACAACCTACTATAAAACAATGTTATTTCAATAAGATCGTTGATTTCAAAATGAAAATTGTACATTTAAGCTATACATTGGAAGATTTATTGATAAAACATATATTGGAAGATATTTATAGGCAAAAAAATGATGACCCAAATAGTATTTGGTTATATCCAGCAATGATCAGGGGCTATCCTGGATTGATGTACAGCTTTACACTCTGGTGGTGCTCTAGGGATCAAGCAGTACCAGAGATTACACTCAGGCTAACAGTATGCAAGCATGCTCAGTAACCTTTTATATCATATCCTCTACCCCAAAATAAGTTTATAATTGTAACTTCATTAACATAATAGCCAGCTGTTGATTTTTTCATTTGCTTATGGAAAGTCACACCAGGCAGAACTCAAAGTCTAATCGAGGCTTGGTGCTTGGGAAACCATGAGATTCCAAGGATGGAACCTAGTTCCCCTGCATATAAAGTGAGAATTCTAGCTCAGTGAGTTATCACTTTGCTCTCAAAAATGATTTTTAAATTGCAACTAAATAGTAAAATATTATGTAGTCATTATACACAAAGAGCTAAATGATCATAATATAGTCTCTGGTTGATAGAAAATAGTAGAATTCAAGTATAATAAACTTAATTAATGAATTTATAATAATTATCTTTAAAATTAATTTTTCATTGCTTAGTTAAAATTAAAATATGTTACATATGATTCAACAAATCCATACATAATTGTCTAACCTGGAGAAAATGTCATCTGCATTTAAATAACACCAATTACAAAGGATAGCAGTTGAAATGCACTTAACCTCCCTTTCAATGAAGTAGAATTTGAATGAAATATCCTATAACGGGGCCAGAGAGATAGCATAGAGGTAAGGCATTTGCCTTGCATGCAGAAGGTGAGTGGTTCAAATCCCAGCATCCCATATGGTCCCCTGAGCTTGCCAGGAGCGATTTATGAGAGTAGAGCCAGGAGTAACCTCTGAGCCCTGCTGTGTCTGACTCAAAAATAAAAAAAAAATATCATCTAACAATGTAACATAAAATAGCATGTATTTCATTAATAGTATGAGAAACAATATTATGAGCTAAATAAAACAATATATATTTATGGCACTATATTGCACATATCTTAAAAGTTGATTCTAAAATTCAAATAAACAGTATTGTATTAGGGATATAATGACACAAGATAAAACTATTTGAAAAATGTATTTGAAGGTTGGTAAGATAGTACAGTGCATATAAAATGTTTTCCCCATGGTATTTTATATGGTCCCCTATGAGAATTAATCCTGAGTCCAGAATCAGGAGCAATCCCTGAGCTTGCTGGGGATGGCCCATCCTGACCCCCAAATTAAAAAAATAAAGTAAGATAATAATAAGCACAAACTTAAGAATTAAGTTTGTTCAGGAGTACAGATTCAGGAGTACAGACAGAAATAGAAGATAAAATAATCTTCAAAACTATATTAAGCATGATTTTAAAACTGAGCAGTGACTACATAGATGTATTTTATTATGCTTTTAAACCAGAAGCATATACTGTATATACTTTTAGTACCTTTATTATGGCATATAGCAACTAGAAACAAAAGATGTACATGCTTTTAAAAGGTAGAACACATAGAAGAAAATTTTACTTTATAAAAAAAAAATACTTTCCTTATCTTTGCAAAGAAGAATTTAAGAATTAAATTTAAGAATTTAAGGAAATGGGCCCGGAGAGATAGCACAGCGGTGTTTACCTTGCAAGCAGCCGATCCAGGACCAAAGGTGGTTGGTTCAAATCCCGGTGTCCTATATGGTTACCCCGTGCCTGCCAGAAGCTATTTCTGAGCAGACAGCCAGGAGTAACCCCTGAGCACTGCCGGGTGTAGCCCAAAAACCAAAAAAAAAAAAAAAAAAAGAATTAAAAAAAATAACTTAATCCATACTGTAAAATAATATAAAATATTTTATTGATTTATAGTACAAATATAATATTTTTAAAATTAAGCAAGTAAACAATTTACATTGCATGCAAACCTATGGAACAGAAATTAATTTTTATTTTATGTCTAAATATAATAAATTCATTGTTAGACAACTTTCATACTGCCTCTGTTAATGACCTACAATTTTTAATACTATTTTAAATGAGAAAATAAGCAGGGTACTAAAGTAAGAAAAGAAGATAAATGAATACAAACTTACTTGCATGCAAAATTAGTAGAATATATATTTGAAAGATAAATGTTGTTCCAAATATATTGTTCCATTTGGATTGTTTGGAAAACATTTGAACAATCAAATGGAGTATTCCATTAGAAATATTTAAAACTGTAGTTTCAAAAACTATTTTGTATACATTTTTTATTTTTAACTGATTGCTTTGAGATACTATAGAAACAATCTTTTCACTGAGATACTTAGAATAAATATTAATTCAATTCATATTTTATTTCCAAGCATAAATACAAAGTATTTAATTAATTTATTTAAAATATCAAATATATTTTTAATTTGTGTGATATATGCTGAACACTTTTTGTTTTAATTATAAAGAATGTTAAAATTTGTTTGTGATTATTAAAGGGAAACAGTTATAAAAATACCAGGGACTAACTAGAGTAGGGGTCCTCAAACTTTTTAAACATGGGGCCAGTTCACTGTCCCTCAGACCATTGGAGGGTCTGACTATAGTAAAAACAAAACTTATGAACGAATTCTTATGTACACTGCATATATCTTATTTTGCAATGAAGAAACAAAACAGATACAAATACAATATGTGGCCCGCGGGCCATAGTTTGAGGACCACTGAACTATAGACTCTAAGTGGAGATTTTTCTCTGAGATATTACTGAGATCACTATGAATTTGACAAAACTTCATGTTGTATATCTTAAAAGAAAGCAAAATACAAATTTTATCTATTAAGATAGATTTATAATTTAGAAGCTGTCAATGAGTTTTCTCATTTAAAAAAAATCAATCTGTAAAACTGAAAAAATGAACAAAATTTTCTAATCACTGCTATAGGTTTAATGTCAAGTGTTTCATCATTTACTTCATGGTGTTTTTAGTCAGAAAGTTATTATCTCCCTAGAATTTGGTCTTGAGTATTTCAATCCCATTGTTCTCCATATGTTATACCCATGTTGTTATTATCAATAGCAAGAAATTTTTAATAAAAGGTTTTATACACAATAAACAGAAGTTCAAAGAACTTCTATAAATAAACTTATTAAAACAGTTGCCTATGTTGTAATTCCCAGTCTAGAACAATTTTATTTATAAAATTAAACGAAAATGTGTTATAACCTAATTAAATTAAATTGAATAGATACATAGGATATTTAGAATGAAAGACAGTAATAAAGTGTTCCCAGAGCGGTGGCGCAAGCAGTAGGGTGTCTACCTTGCATGTGCTAACCTAGTACAGACCATAGTTCAATTCCCCGGCGTCCCATATGGTCCCCCAAGCTAGGAGCGATTTCTGATCTCATAGCCAGGAGTAAAACCTGAGCATCACTGGGTGTGCCCCCCCCCAAAAAAAAAAGAAATAAAGAAAAAGAAAACAGTAATGATGCATGATACTTTCACTTATATGTGAAAATTTAAAAACCCTAAATGTTACATAGAATTTTGCCTGAGTATATAAAACTTTGTTATAAACATGTATATTTATATTGCACTGTTTCTGTTATTTACAAGTTATTATAAATAAATCCAATATTTATAGAAATGTTACTGTGTGTAGTTCAAGTCAGCATTTACTATGTTTATTTTTTATTTATTTTGTTTTTGAGCCACAACTGGCAGCACTCAGGAATTACTCCTGGCTCCATCTCAGGGATCACTACTAGGCTCAGGAGACTATTTGAGATGTCAGAGATTGAACCAGGTCTGCCAATTGCAAAGCATGTCCCTGTGCACTGTGCTATTGCCCTGCCCCTATGTCAACATTTTCAAGTAAGGATCATATGGGTGTGCTTGTGCATCCCCAGAAATTCCAAGCTAACTACAGCTGAAAATATATAGCTAGGGAATACAACAAGAAACTGGAGGTGGTAAACAGTTGGTAGGGAACTCTCAACAAAGTGATCATCAGAAGTCCATGCTCATAAAAAGGTTGAGAGATAATGACCTAAATACATTTATTTTTATCTACTATTAATTCATATTTACATTTAATCTTAAATAGCAGAATAATCACACAATGGTATGCACTGACTTTAGACTTGAATTGACTTCATCTTTGTCTTATTAACATGTAAATACAACATGTAAATTAACATGTAAATAAGTCCCTAAGCATATACATATATATATGTATATATACGTATATATACTTGAGGCACATAACCATATATATATGTATATTTATATATATATATATAGAGAGAGAGAACATAAATATATTATTAAACCTAATCAGTTCAAATTAAAGCTAAACATACTCCAATTCTGAGAGCCATTTTGAAGACTTTGCTGAGACCAACACTGAGACTTCCCATAGCAGTAGAAGATACCATACTAATAGTCCAGATGTTCCATTCCAGTTCATTCAGTATATCCTAATATTTTTGTAAAACATTTTAAACTTCAGTTAACATAATACCATAATATTGATATATCTTGATTCTAGATTTCCTGTAATTTCAATAGGCTTGTTGACTTAAGTCTCCACTGGACAAGTCAGTGAATATTTTTCCCCCCAGTGGGTTGTCCTGATTGTTACTCATCAGAGGACATAGCCTTAGATATTCACCAGTTGTTCCAATCATTAGCAATGACTGATTTTATTTGGCATTCAAGAACTCTTGAATTCTTTTAGACTCTTTTTAGAAAACTAAAATGTAATCTTTCTATCTGTAACTGTTATTCTTATACTTATTTAATTAATATTAGCTATTATCCTTATGAAACATATAAAGTATTACTTATAATTTATTCAAATTAAATATATAGTATTATGATAGAGATATCACTGCTTCTTACATGCCTGCATTTATCCTTTGTACTTTTTAAACCACTTTACCTATTACCTTGTTCTTTTTGAGACATAAACTGTTGCAAAGTCTGAACCTATTAAAATCAAGTTCTGAACATAACTGCAGTCTATGAGACGCTCTGAAATCTGGAGCAGATATAACACTCAGAAATGGAAAATGGAAAATGGCTCCTTACGGGCTGCCTTAGTTTCATCCTGTGGATTAAGAGTGATGAGAAAAATAGGCAGAATGGTAGTATAAAATGGCTGCTACCACTGAGCAAGATTTTCTACAACCCAAATCAGGAAAGATGGGCTCTTGCAATGTCTATTCACTGCTATATCTACTCAAAAGAGGTCTTCCATCCTACAAGTAGTTAAAGGAGATACCTATAAAATGTCATTTGGCTGAGTCCATTTGAACAGATTTTCTGCAAATGCAGACAAGTCAGAAAAGTTGGTTTCATTTTATTAGCTACTCTGCCCATTTCCTACACATGTAGAACAGTTAAATAGGGATAAAGATATAGACACCACCACACAACTGCCAATATCCACTCATTTCAGTTATCTGTGATATGTATGCTATAAAAATTGGTTTGGTTGGGATAGTCAGAGTACCAGTAGTATCTATTCTAAAGAACTGTAAGAAATGGTAGTTATCATTTGGCTGCAGAAATTTGTCCTACACTAAAAGACATGTGGGATTGAATATGATTCCTACTTGCAATGCCAAGACCTTGCCCACCCACTGCCCTTATGAAATGGCCATGGGTTTATTGAATACAAGGCAAATGCAATACCTGTTGCATTATAGTATTCTATTTGGTTTTAATCTTCCTTTTCATGATGTAAGAAAAGTCTAGAGAATTACTACATTAAATGCACCATCTCAAAGATTTTATATCACTTTACAAAATGTTACCAGTGTGTATTGTTAGATTAGCAGACCACTATTTTCTTAAAGTACATTTGCTAGAGAAATTTATGTTTTCACATGCCTCAAGGACTGCTTAAGCTTATCTCCATCATATAAAACACCATATGTTCGATAGTAATAATAATAATGATGATGAAAATTACTGCTAAAGGAATATCATATTGATTAATATTTTCCTCTTGCCAGAAAAGTATTTCATTGAACTAAATGTTTATAGTCAGCTAAATATTAAGTATTAATAGTTATTAAAAACATAGAGTTGGAGAATCATTTCATATTTTCAAGGTATTTTTTATTATATATGTAATAGCTATTATTCTAAGTATAGGATCTAGAGAAGAAATAATAAAAATAATAGATATCTCAGATTACTTCTCAGAGATATTTCATATAAAATATGATTTGGTGCTCAAATCAAGATTTGGTGATACAATTCTGGATAATACATATGCTCAATTATTCCTTTAACACTCTTGCTATCTTCTTTTGTGTCTCCCTCTGCTTTTTTTTGGGGGGGGAGTCACACCTGGCAGCACTCAAGGTGTGACTCCCGACTCTGTGCTCAGGAACCATATGGGATGCTGGATTTTGAACCACTATATTTTTTAATCAGCTGCTTGCAAGGCAAACTCCCACTACTGTGCTATCTCTCCGGCCCCTCCCTGTGCTTTTTTGTTATGTTTTGTTTTCAGAACATTTTTTGGCTTTGGGGCCATAGCCAGCAGTGCACACAGTTTATTTTTGACTCTGCCCTCAGGAATCATTCTCAGGGGGCTCAGAAAATCTTGTGAGGTCTGGGGATCAAACTTAAGTCAGTCACATGAAAGCAAACACCCATTGTATTTTCATTCCAGCACCTCTCTGTTTTTAGATTTCTACTATTTTCAGAGGTCATAAAACAATATCATGCCATAAACTGAATTGTTTTATGGTCACAGAATGTTAGGTACATACACACTTATCTGAAGCAAGAACAAATATTCTTTAAAGAATAAATTAGCTTCAAAAAGTTATCACATATAGTTTCCCACACAAACTGAGAAAATGAGTCAAAACTCAGTAAACTCATTCAAAAAATAAAGTACCATGGACAGGTATCTATAGAAGCAAATAATCTACCAGGAAGCTTAGAGAGTGCTGTGCTTCTGTCCTCATTCCCAAAAACCACATGTATAGGTGAGGCAAGTGAGAAGTTCGATTGACTTCATTCATAGCAGACACTTTTGCACTCAGTCTATTACAAACATTATTACTGATCTTTCTGACAACTGAGAAATAGTATCTTTTTAAAATACAGGTTCATCCCAGAGTGAACCACATGCTTATTTTTCCAAAATTTATTCCCTTAATTGAGATTAGCAGCCTTTTATTTTACTGTTATACTTCATTCCTTATCTACTACCTCCTTTTTCAAAAAGAAAAAAAACCACATATTATTTCTTCTTGAGTTTCATAGATCTCCTTAATCTGTCTTATTTTTGCTACATGAGAGGACATTTTTGTAAACTTGGATTTGGGGCCACCCTTCGTAATTCTTAGGGCTTACTTTTGACTCTGTGCTCAAGAATCACTCTTAGTGGAATAAGGGGACCACATGGGGTGCCTAGGATTGAAACAAGATGGGTACATTTAAGACAATTGCCTTATCCACTACACTATCCCTCTGGTCCTGTAAACCTGCTTTCAAACTGCATGAGTGATAATAAATTATTTTTTAAAAAACAGCAATATCTGCATATTCTCCAATGAATTAATAAATTTGTTGTTACACGAGTTAAGGAAGAATGACATAATCTCCATGTCTACATGTAAAATTGAGTCTGCCTCACTTTCAAGAAATATGAGTAGAGGATTATTTCTGGTCTTCCATCGAACTACTATTCTTATGCTCTTTTGTACTTAAAAAAAACCATGAAAACAACAGAGACATCTTTATGTCTTGATGGCAATATTTTTAATCTTTAAAGGAAGCAGGTTAATAGCTTTGAAAGATGAATTTAGAACATTTCATTGTGCTCTCTAATCCTTGCTGTGGGAAAAATATATTTTCCACACGAAAAAGAAAAAGATTGCAGACAAAAACAGGAAAATAACAACAGCTTTTGTTAATGGGTCTGTGGCCTACTTGCTCAGAGCTCTATGACCTCCAGTGCTCCCCTACTGATACTTTCCTTGCTTATTCTGTGTGTTTCCCAAAATGCAGAGCTAGTTAGTGTAATCTGAAAGCATAATAATGTCTTTGCTGTAGGCTTTGTGATTCTTTCCTGTCGCTGAAAGTACAGGTCTGGGAGCTAAGGGACATAGTGACTGTTAGGGAGATGAAGGTGAAGGTTGGACCAAATGAGCATCCAGCTCTAGATAATGAGGTGCCAGAGTGTCAAACGATAGGAACACCTATGTCAATCACCAGAAAATTCTAGCATTGAATAGTGAAAAAAAGGTACATGTAGTCTCGCATTTCATTTTTCTAGTTCTCTGTATTACTGAGTGTACTTGATTCTAGACGAAAGAAAGCATTCATAGGTATTCCCTCAGGCTTTTATATGCTAACATTCAAACTTTGCTGAGAAAAATTAATTAGTTGTAGTATCCATATAGGAGTCAAGAATAGCAAAAAAATTTGGCTGTCATTCATATGTAGGTGTTCTTTCCTGTTTATTCTAGTTTTACAGGTAAATATATATTTTATGTATAAGTATTTGCCTGTTCAGGCTGTTTATTGTCAATGGTTAACAAACAAAAAGATGTAAAATAAAAGAATTTTCCAAAAAAGGGCAAAATTTTCCTTTAGGTATGGTTATGTATGGTTATGTATGAAGTACTTAATATAATAGAGTAGTAAATCTCATGTAGATTTTCTCTGCCTACTGAATAGAAAAGTTCTCATGGAGTAGTACTGATTAGGAGAATTTACCAAAATAGCATTTATTTTTTCTTGATTAATCATGTTAACATGGAGCAAACTTAAGCTATTAAAATTTCCAGGGTGAACACATTTCATCCCCATCTGTCAGAGCTTCCTGGTTAGTTCAGGTAGAAAGGTCAGAGCCTGTATGATGCTATAATTCACTTCTCCTATATCCCAAGGTCTCAAACATTACATTTGCAATCACATAGCAGGGGCACAGACTGACAGCAAGAGCTTGAAATATGTTTGTAGGACACTTGGAATGAAGGAAATGTCAAAAGTGTGATAGGAAGGAAAAGAATGATCCAGGATCTTTTGTGAATCAGGTATTTTGTGAGCTGTTTTCATGGATAATCTAGGTAATCATTGCCCAAAAGTTCATGGTATGAAAGTATGACTAACATGTACTAAGTGTTACATGTTATAAAATGTTACTATAATGTTCACATAACAAAATGTTAATGGTATAAAACATCTACTTATGACCAACATGCACAAAATTCTTAAAATAAACCCTGATCTGAAACTCATCTCTGACCAAAATTCTGTATCATTTCTAGAGCTAAAAATGAGATGAATTAACAATATTAAACAGTAAGTCAAAGCAATCGAGAAGATAAAGTATGAAAAGTGCTAAAAGTTTAAAATAATGTAAACTGGGAACAGGACAAGCTAGTAAAGGGTTAAGTTCCTTGCTATGCCTAAAGTCAATTCCAATTCAATCCGCAGCCCCAAATATGGATCCCTGAGCACCACCAGGAGGGACCCCTGAGAATGTGGCTAAGAGTAAGCCCTGAGCAATGCCAAGTTGGCTCATGAAGTCAATAAAATAAATAATGTATACAGAATATATTTTCAAAATATATAACGAGATGTTGAAAGTTAGTGGAAGAAAAACACAGGTTAATAATCTAGAAAGGTTAATAATTTGAAAATCCATCAACCTAAGAGGACAGTGATCAGATCAAATATCTGAAAGAAAGAGTTGGGTTTGATATATTATAAAGAAGCCATTCTGACCTCCAATTCTGGCCACTTTTTAGTAAGACAAAAGTTAGTGAGTAGATTTGTCTTTGACTTAGCCTTGAAACAATTTAAAGGAAGGAGAGAGGAAAAGGAAGAGGGAGAGAGGAAGAGAGAAAAGAAGAGAGAGAAGCAGATGGGGAGAAAAAGAGAGAATAAGAGGGAGAGAGAAAGCATATTTGAATTAGTACCATTGAGGTACTTATGGCTTATGGGTCAGGAAAATGATGGACTAATGATGAATATATGGAAGTTTAATGAAAAATGGAATACGATCACTCACTATTTATATCCTAAGAAGGAAATGAAGCATATTTGAATTAGTACCATTGAGGTACTTATGGCTTATGGGTCAGGAAAATGATGGACTAATGATGAATATATGGAAGTTTAATGAAAAATGGAATACGATCACTCACTATTTATATCCTAAGAAGGAAATGTCCCCTTAGTATGTGATTTTTGGGGTCTAAGCTGTGAGATGTTCCTACAAGATGAGCACCCTGCAGTATCGTTTTATAATGAGAGCCCCCAACGCTTCTATTTCCTGCAAAAGCACTAGGAGCACCTAGAGAGCTCCCCAACCTATAGAGCCTGGCTTTTTGTAGTGTTTAGAATTGTGCCCTGAATTAAGACGCCTAAATCTCCACTGCCCCACTAAACACAGAGCACTTAGAATACTTAAAATGGGTAACAGCACATTCAACCTTCTCCTTAAAAATACCCAAAATTTCCCTGAAACTCAATGCCCAAGTATAATTTCTCTAGGAGTGGTCATATGAATATGTGGCTTTCTGTATAAAAGAAAATTATAAAACTATGAAGTTTGATGTTGGCCCAAAAGCTTTTTCCTATTTATACAATTTAATAACCACTTTTCTTCTTAGAGCTCAAACCAATGTATCTTTGTTTCCTACAGCATATACATTATCCAACTGCTCCAAATATTCTGTCTTGTTGCAGATAGATGGATTATATTGAGTAAAAAAAAAAGTGCTAATTAATGAGACCAAGATATAGGGACAAAGGGAAAGGTTGATTTGAGGAAATATTAGGCCACTGGCTTTACCTATTTACTGAATTCTTGAATAAATTTGTTTACCCTTTCTCTAAAGCTCAACATTCATATTTTTGCTATAGAATAATACAATAGTATAATAGAATTCAATATTTAAGAAAACCTCCCATATGACCTTCAAATATATTATAAAAAAATAGAAAATTTCTACTTTTCTGAGTTTGTTGAGATTAAATTTTCTTAGAAAAAGCACTAAAGAATGTGCACTGAACAGAGAATATTCTGAACATATTTTACAATAAAAGCAGTACTTAAGAAAATGAGTAATATGTAAAATTGTAATCTATTATTTGCATCTCTTTTCTAAATATTATAATTAAACAGTTTCTATAGAAACCAAAGCAAACAGGATGTTTTTCAAGAGTAGTTTAAGAGAGGACTGTTTGAATTCTATTTATCAAAGGCCAGTCATGTATTTCTTTCACCATGAGTTATATAATAAAATATTAAAGCCATAAGCTTCCATTTCATAAATAAGACAAAATCCTATTTTTAAAATGTTATTTGGTTTCAAAACGTTAGGAAGTTTCTCTGTTGAACAAGGAAATAATGAAAAACTAATGTTTTAGGCTCAAAATTCAGAGAAGCTTCTAAATTTTCCCATTACAGTGACTGGACATAGAGTACTGTGGGTAGGGAGTTACTTTGCATGTGCTGATTTGGGTTTGATCCTTGGCATCCCATCTGGTCTCTCAAGGCCTGACAGGACTGATACTTGAGTGCAGAGCCAGGAGTTATATCTAAGAAGTACCAAGTGTGACCTACAAATTAAACAAAAAATGTGGACCTAAAATTTTGTTAAAAATACTTTTCCAATGATTTATTTGCGATTTTTGTCTCACCTTCATTAAATAGTCATTGGTGCTAAATCTTCCATATTCTAATACATTTTAAGCAAAATTTTAAGGGCAAATTCAAACCTGTGGCTATAAAGCGATAAAATGGATCCCTCTAGAGGACATTTTTATAATCATGTTCAAAAAGAACATTTCTATATCTAGTTCTGTAATATAATCACAATCATATTTTCAAACAGAAACATCCAGTCAGTGTGGCAGAATTCCTCTATTGTTATTTTTATTTATTTATTTTTTGCATTTTGGGCCACACCTGGTGACGCTCAGGGGTTACTCCTGGCTATGAGTTCAGAAATCGCTCCTGGCTTGGAGGAGCATATGGGATGCCAAGGGATCAAACCGCTGTCTGTCCTAGGTTAGCAAGTGAAAGGCAAAGGCCCTACCGCTTGTATCCCTCCTCTATCATTATTTCTGTGACTATATATATATATGATAGCTGGTATTTAAGATAACTCAATCAGGCTTCATACAATGCTAACAAAAACATAATGATGTGGAAACACAACAAAATAATGGTTAGTGATGGATTTAATAATAATAACAAATCTGAGTTTAGCTAGTTGATATTATTATTTAAATAGAACAACGATGCCCCAGTTTTTTAAATTATGGTCATTGTCAGTGGTGTTGGATTTCAAAAACAACTTCCTTCACTACCCTTAATTTTACAAAACAGTTAAACTCCAGCAAGAAGCAATGTCTTTTCTTACATATATATCTGTGAAACCTCAAAGTGGTTTCCTAAGCTCTAAGAATCCCTTATCCTTAAATTTATAATTCTAAATTCTATAATTAATTATATGCTTTAGTTGACTGATTTTACTTATGTAAACTGAAAGATAAAATTTCACACAAAGGTCACCTTGATGTTCAGTGCCTACATTTAAATTCTTTCCCTTCTTACAGATCCCCTTAACTCTTAAAAAATTCTAGAAATCAATCTATTTTAATAGTTTATTGCACAGGGACTTTTTAAAATACTATTATAACAGAGTCAAGGGATAGTTATTTCTTCAAAGAACAAATGTATGGTCCAATCACTTCATAATGAATATAAGTAAGATATACAAATTGAAGGTGGATTTAGCCTGGAAATTCTCTGGGACTGTGAAGGTTATAGTCAACTCTGGGGCCAGAATAATGCACAATGTTAGGGTGCTTGCCTTTCTTGTGGTTGATCCATACCGGACCCTAGCACCTTAAATGGCCCTGCTGCCTAAGCCCATAGGAATGATCTCTGAGCAAAAATTCAGGAGAAAGGCCTGAGCACTGCAGGGTGTGGCCCAAAATGTGCAAAAAATAAAGCCAACTCTTTTAAAAATAAGAAAATAAATGCCTCTATCTTTATTTCTATTAAGAGACTAATAGAACTCAAAAGGTTTCCAGGAATTATGTGGTCAAGTTTCCAATATTTGCATCTTGATCCAACATGTATGTAGGTGGCATTATCCATGTCAATCTTTCTGAACTATTTCTGAACTACTATAACAGTTTTATGTACTAAACATTTATTTTAATGGGTGTTTATATACTACAGACTTATTCAACTAGTAACTTGTTAATTACATTTCCAAAACAAAGATTTGAAATGAGAGAAATCAAATTTTCAACATAGTAAATAAGCTAACCTATACATGAGAACCTAATTAAAATTTTTTCTTCTCCCTTTAAATATGAATCAGTTTTTAAACTTCCCAACATTTTGATATCAAATCAGACTTCTGGTGATTAGAAAGAACTTAGAACAGAAAATCTCAAGATACAAATGAGTCTATTGAGAACTAAACAGGTTGAATAATATTTAGAAAATAACATAGATGTTAAAAGGCCTGTAAAATTTCACCCGTAATTTTATTCATAAATTCTCAAAATAGTTTAGCATAAAAACATTGCACCCTGGGAATGTAGACTAGGTTAATGGGGGCCTGAACAATAGCACAGCAGTAAGGTGTTTGCCTTGCATGCGGCCAACACAGGACAGACCCTGGTTGGAATCCGGGCATCCGATATGGTCCCCTGAGCCTGCCAGGAGTGACTTTTGAGTGCAGAGCCAGGAGTAACCCCTGAGCAATGCCCTGTTTTGACCAAAAACAAACAAACAAAAAAAGAAAGTAAGAAAAGAAAAAGACAAAGAAAGAAAAAGAATAGGTCAATGGATAGAACACTGGTCTTGCAAGCTGGACAGTTTAATATCCAGCCTGGCACAGAGACCCAGAAGCTCTTCTTTTTGGGACCCCTGGCATCACTATGAAGTACATGGCCTTGCCACATTGTTTAACACATCATGTTTAGTTCTGAGAACCAGAAATAAATAATAATAAAAAGAGATAAAATAATAAACCAGAGATGTCCCAAGAACATCTGGCAAGTACAACAACCAATGTGTGTGTGACCCCAAGTCAACACAGAAACAGCAATCAACATAAAGAACAGGGGAATTTCTTTTTTAATTTTACAAAGAAAATTACAGTTTGAAAAGAACCTCTGAACTCAGAGCCTGCCCAGTGCAAGACAAGTGCCCTATCCATAGTATTATCTCTCTGGCCCCTCTTTCATTTCTATTTTGTATTTATAGCCCTGCATGATGAACTTACTTCAGCTCTATTCATTCAGGACCATTATCCAGCAAAAATATATGTTCACACTTTCTTTCTTTTGTCCAATATATCCCTATTGATGAACAGAGCTGTGCATTTCTCTCAGTAATAAACACAGACTTTACATTAGCTTATGTAAATCTGGAAAAAGAAAGTGCACAAACATCAGGAAAAAACTGATGTCATCCAGAACAAGGAAAGATGTACCATATAATAGGTGAGTGAAAAGTTTTAAGAGGAAAACTGTCACACTAATTTATCTCACTGTCCTGAAAGACACATCCTCAAGATGAACTAACCAATTAAAATGCTCGGCAGTTTGGATGGATTGTGAGAGTTTTCATGGTAAGTGAAGCGAATCAGAAAGAAAAAGACAAATGCCACATTATTTCCCTCACATGCAGAATATAAAGAAACAAAAGGAATAGCCAGTAGAAACAAACCAATTATACCGTCAATAAAAATTTTAACTGAGGAACTGAGGCTCAAGGTAGTTAGAAGGAACTTTGGGATAATGCTGGAGGGACATTGGCACTCTAGTTAGTTAGATGGGATAGTAGCATAAAATAATGCTTAAGGTATAAAAGAAGTAGATTCATTGATTTTAAGAGTAACTATGTGAAATAGATGGATTTATTCTTGTAGAATTATTTTAATTATGAGGGCTTATCATTTGTGCTCGCTTCGGCAGCACATATACTAAAATTGAAACAATACAGAGAAGACTAGAATGGCCCCTGCGCAAGGAGAGCTTATCATTAAATTATACTTTTATAAAAAATAGTTTACTATTGTAATCTATGATCATTTAATAAATAAAACTGGTTTGAAAATATTAAAAAGTGAGAAGGCAAGAAAGTTGAGTGGAGATAACTAACAGACTAATTTGGGATAGTCAGTATGGGACCAACAAGATAGGAGGTTCTTGTGGATGGAGAATACGTGTTAGACCAGAGTTGGGAAAGCTTAAATTCTCTTGTTCAAAACTCAGAGTGAGTCATTCTTTTTTCTTATAAGGAAGCCTGGACTTTGATGATGACAGGTTGACTACTGAATCAAATTTGTCACATTTTCTTTAAAAGTTTTGCAGCTGGCTGCATAATAAACAGTAACCTCTACAGACCCTTGATGAATTCTTTGCTGTTGGATCAAATTTACATTTACAGTTATGAATTTTCTTCTCACCAAATAAACCACAATTGACCTCATCATTCTTACATTCTAAGAACTTAACATAATATCTCATCACTGTAGATGCTTTAAAAGATATCTGCAGAGTAAAGTAGATGATGCTTTTTTTTAACATAGCTGGAAGAATTTTGATTTATTTATGACAGTAAGACTTTAGCAACCGCAGGAGAGGAAATATTGGGTGGAAAGAGAAAGAAAATATAAGATAATGATGAGGGCATTGTAAATCTCTAATCTAAAGATCTGGTGGGAGGAATACTATTTAAATGATATGGATTTGGTAACTCTTGACTTCCAGTGCAATAAATTAAGACACTATATTCTATTTCTAAACCAAAAAAAAATCAGTAATACATAGTTATAAATTATGTGCTAATTACTGATGCTGTTGGTTTATACCTTGTAATTTGGTATCAGTTGGATAGTAGCAAAAAAAAAACTATTTCTTGATAGCATGTTCATTGTATCCTATGTAAATAATTCTCTTATTTTCCATTCTTTTTCAAGTAATTCTCCCACAATTGTCAGTGTTCTATGGAATTTTTCTGTTTGTAGGCCAAAAATCTTGTGATATCTCAGCTCAATATTATCCCAATTAAAAAAATAAAATCATTACACATTTTAAAAATTGTCTCCCATTCTTAAAATTCTGTCCTGCATGTAATAAATGTTTCATTTTAATATTTTTCAGGACTAAAAGTTATAGTAGAAGGGGCTGGAGCTATAGCACAAGAGTAAGGCGTTTGCCTTGCGCACAACCAACACAGGAGACACAGTGGTTCAAATCCTGGCATCCCATATGATCCCCCAAGTCTGCCAGGGATGATGTCTGAGCACAGAGCCAGGAATAACCCCTGAGCACTGCCGGGTGTGACCCCAAAACCAAAAAAAAAAGTTACACTAGAAGTAAATAAAAACATGTCAAGACATTAGAAGTAACAGTTTTATAATAGAACGCATAAATGACAGAACTGAAGAAAATCTTATCATGGTGTGAATAATACAAAGACTAAAATCAATAATCTAGGAAAAATTAGAAAATTTACTCAATTATTTCATTTATAATTTAAAAAATATGTGTTTTCTTTGGGGCATACATGTGCCTTTACTTGGGGCTTACTTCTGACTTTGCTCATGGATCACTCTCGGAGGCGTTAGAAGAACAATTGGGGGTGCCACATGCAAGGCAAATACCCTGCCCACCGTAATGTGCCACAGGAGAAAATTAACTTTGCTTTACTTTTCATAAAAACATCTGGGGGGGGCTACTGTAAAACAAATTTCTGTTGCTATTGTTTTTACTAGGGGTATGATATATAAGCACTGCATACTTTCTCATAGAATGGTATCAAAATGTAATATAACATCCCACTGCAAAAAATTTCAACATCCCTTTTTAGCATGATTAATTATATGAGCTGAGAGCAAATAAGAGGAGTCAAGTTACTCTGTCTCTCTCAGTCTCCCTCCTATGTTCTTATCTAAAAGCAGGAATTCAATATTTAAAGGTGTGTGCTCTTTCCTTTTCTAAATACAAGCACATAAGTTAACCATCAAAGTCCAGAGGTGCATCGTGGATTTTAAAATAAACAACATGCAAAAATGAGTCTTTGCTTATCAGAAATGTCCCCAACATTTGCCAACTCATAGTTTCATTAGAAGCTTAAAGGCCTTGATCTTTATTCTGTCTAAATGTTTATTGTCGATTTAAGATACTATTTCAAGTTTAAACTAGTCTTTCCAGTGACTTGTCACTAAAATTTCGTAAGCACCTGGCATGACAGTGAACAATTTGCTGAATTCACATTCCTATTTCTCTTGTAAATCTGGGTGTTGGTACATCTAATGGACAGGGCATCAGGCAAAGAACTTTGGGCGAATAGATGAAGATATGTTCACCAACAGTGCAGCAGATGATCAGATAAAGGCTACTGTGTAAAAAGGAGCACCTGGGATGCTTTGTGTTACCCTTTCTTTCAGGTTTTTGTCTCTGCAGGGATATATGTACTCAAAAAAGATAATTCCCTGAGATTCCTGTGTTCTCTAGAACCCATTCCTTTTAACATCTCCTCTAGTTTGTGCTAATACAACTGTGTTAATGATGACAAATGAGGAAAATAGTTCATGTTACATGTTATAATTTTGGTAAATGCTTTTGCTGACCTTTACAGAAATGTTTATATGTAAAAAAGAGACATGGAGATAAATACAAATCAACACTTTACATTTATTATTCCTAAGCATATAAAACTGAGTTCTGGCCAAGAAAAATTTTATTGTTAATACATCACTAACTTTAGGTTGAAAATCTCAATTAGTTCTTAAAAAGGTTTTAAGTTCTTCTTTCTCTAAGTCTTGGACTATACAATACTCCCCAATTTCCCAATTTTGTTGCCTCTTTTGCACTCTAAGAAAAAAAGATTTAATATTTTTACAAAGAAATTTTAAGTATGAGTCTTTCTTACAAAATATCATTTAAAAACACCTTAATATTTAAATGTCGGTTATCATATTTTATAGTCTAAAATATCATAAAGACATTCAAAAATATAAAGACTAAATATTTAATACTATTGTAAAAAGAGAATGCATCTTCATTTTATTTTGTTTCACTTTGTATTTACCTAATTTTAATTTACTTTTAATAATACAAATTATTGGTGTCAGAGCAATAGCGTAGTGGAAGGGTGTTTGGCTTGCATGTGGTCAACCCAGCTTGTGCCCAGGTTCTACACTCAGCACTCCATATGATTTACAGAGCCTGCCAGGAGCAATATTTTTGTGCAGAGCTAGGAGTAACACCTGAGCATCTCTGGATGTGGCCCCCCCAAAAACAAAAAAAAGTATTATTTAACAATTTCAAATTAAATTTTCATTTTAGTAGAGTCCAACATGTTAATTCTATATGAATGGTAATAATTTAGGATACTGAACTGGTCCAGTTCTGGAAGCTCTGGTTTACTTAGGAGCTCTGCCTTCTGTCATCTACCCTAGTCTCATTTGTGCAAATTGCACTTTCCTTTCTACTAGTTCAAACTAAGAGAATATAATTTTATAAAAAAAAAAAGACTCTTCAACACTTTAGCCAAAATAGCATGTAAAAGCATTGAACTAGTCATCTATACGTTAATAACTTTAGTATTTGTAGCAGCAATATGTGACTCATATAGAGTGGAACATTGTGAGTTCCCAAACAAATAGATTGGTTCCTGACACAACTACCACGTAATTTCAAGTCAATCATTTCCTCTATTGATTTTACCATCTTTGAAATAGAAATGAACATGCGTTAACTTAGAAGAAATTTCTGAACTTGAACTTATGAAGTAACCTTAGTTCAGAGCTGCATTAGTACTATTAATCATTCACATTTCTTCTGTGTCTTATAATAACCCCAAATTTAAAATTAGTTTGCCCATATTGATCTTTCCCCATCTTTTAAAATCTTATAATTATTTAATTATAGTACATCTCCATGAAAATATGTTCTTCTTTCATATGGAATACAAGCATAAATTTTATAAAGCTAGACAATAACTTTTAACATTTTGTGGTAACAACTAAAGTCAATTAATGTTTGAAAAACACTTTGCACAATACATATAACTTAATTATTTTATTTGCTCATGGTATCCACACAAAGCTCTAGGGCACTCCTAGAAACAATATTCAAAATATCTATATATTCTAACTTATTTTACAGACTTTGAGATAAATATACACAAGTTGAAGATTGTGAATGCATACTTCAATACATATCTATTTTGTAAAGTGTTCATTATACTAAGTTTCATTGAAACATCCACCATTTTATATGATTACATTGAGACTATTAAGACTCATATCTCATGAATTATAAATTCTTCAGAATCTAGATAAAGTCATGAGGAGGTATTTTAGATAAACATTACTCACTGGGAACTACAACACAAGACTAAATGCCTAATATTGTGTACCTATGGCAAGGGACACAAAAAGAAAATAAGGCCAGAAAGGGACAGGGCAGAAATAAGTTCAATAAATTTTGGTGGGGTCAGAGAGATAGCACAGTGGTAGGGCATTTGTCTTGAATGTGGCAGACCTGGGAGAGACTCACTTTGACTCCTGGCATCCCATCTGATCCCCCAGACTGCCAGAAGCAATTTCTGAGTGCAGAGCCAGGAGTAGAACCTGAGCACTGATGGGTGGCCCAAAAACCAATCAATCAATCAATCAATACATAAAGTTTAAAAAAAGAAACATTGGTGTAGAAAACTATATTCTGTATATGACAAAAACGTATAACAAAAATCTTATGCCCTTTGACCAAGAACATCTCATTTTCTCAACTTCTCAGTCCAGGGTAACCACTATGCAACTGTTTCTATGAATTTGAATTTTTAGCTTTCACATATAAATATGAAAACATAGGTTTTTCTTTTAACTGACATATACAACTTAGCTAATGATCTAAAGTGCCCATTGTTTCAAATATCAGTATTAGCTTATTAGGGGAGTGCATAGATAAGTCAGACTCAGAAGTGCTCTAGGCTTATTATTATCATTTTCTGAATGAATTATCTTATAAAATATACAGTAAGAAGGTTTTGCATAAAATTTATACTTGTTGCTTCTGCACAAGATGCCCTGTAATAATTTTGCTCAAGGAAATGCAATTGCTGACAGACCACAAAATAAATATTGTCCTTGTCTGTAAATGAAGCTGGTAAGGTCAGATCCCAAGATGTAGAAGTCACTGATGAGGGCAGAGTCCCTGGATGTAGAAATCACTGGTGAGGACAAATCTTGAGCTAGTAGATCACTCCCAAAGAAATCTCCACCAGCCACTTTGGGAGAGCATTAGCAGTTTATTGTATGTGGGAAATTGATGGATATATTAGGGGGAGAATAAGGTGTGCTTTCTGCATCAGCACATCACATCAGTAGGATGTGAGAAGGGATTAAAACAGGGTGTGTGCTTCTGTGTTTTTGGAAGATAAGGTAAGGGTATCAGGGAAAGCAAGGTGTGTGCCCCAGGTGTTAAAATAGGGCATGTGCTTAAGGTGATTAGCTAATAGTTGTCCACATAGTTGTACCATTTAAGTAATTTTCCATTTACCTACCCCTTTCTTCAATTTCCCTTTCCTTAGCTGCATTTTGATTTTCCCAATTTGCCCCTTATTTCTGTCCCAGTTTTCCATTTAAACTACTATATTTCAGAGGGAGAGAAAGAGCATGGAGCTTGTTTTGCATGCTTCCAATCCATAGTCATTCTATGGCATTATTTGTGGTAACTTGAGCCTTACCAGGACCAGAATACAGAACCAAGAGTAAATCCTGAGTACTGTCAGTTATCACCACAAAACAAACAAGCACAAAATCAAACACAGATTCAGTAGACATTGTTTTAGCCAAAATGTGCTTGTTCTTGGATTTCTCTTCCTTAGTATAATTGTTTAAATAAAATCTGACTGATCACCTCAAAAGAGAATCTTTTCTATAACTCTGGCAACCTACAGAGCAATTAGATTTGGGTGAGAAAGACAAGCCTTTGAACAACCCCATTCATTGGCCATTAGATGAAGGCTGCCCTTTGGAATCTCCAGTGAGGAGTTTCCTTCCACCAGAGCATATGTACACTCTCAGTAGTGAGAAAAGAGAGCTCTAAAGTGTAGTTATGCAGGAATTTCACTGCAACTCAACATAAGCAGACACCTCTCACATATTTCTTAGTTCTGATCGACCAGTTCACTTCTCACCAGAGTCATTTAAACACTAAATATTCCTTTCCCAAATGGACTGGAGAAACCATTTCAATAAAGTAATTTTAAACTAATGAAAAATAAAAGTTGTTTACTTAAACTACAAAGTATCTTGAAATTTAGGTGACCTAAGTATTCTCTTGAAACATCTAAATGAACTTGGTTATTGCTGAAGATCCCATCCCTCTCAAACCTCAAGGCTATAAAATTTAAAAGAAATAACTAAAAAAACAAAGCCTCTACAGTGTTCTTCTCCCTAATGGTTTCATTAGCATATTTAAATAAATGCTAACCCATATGTTTCCCAGCCTTTGTTATAAGTGCTGGAAATTGTGTTCACAAAGCATTTTGTCAAATCTATTGTAGCTTCATCAGTCTCACACAGCTGTAGAGTTTGCTTCAGGTAATTCAATTAATGCCTGCTCCACTTTGCATGTAAAAAGAACACCAAATTGGAAGAAAAACACAATATAACAAAACAAACTTGATATATACAACAATACAAGTTCTATTTTTATAATAACAGTGGCTCATTAGCTCCTAAGTTCAATTGAGTTCCAAATTCACAGATAGTAATAGTCACTCCATGAAGAATGAGATATGACCAAGGCACAAAATGTAGGTTCAAGACTGTTCTTTCTTTCTTTTCTTTCTTCTTTCTTTCTTTCTTTCTTTCTTTCTTTTTCTCTGTTTCTTTCTTCCTTTTTCTCTCTCTCTCTTTCTTTCTTTCTTTTTCTTTCTTTATTATCTTTCTTTCTTACTCTTTCTCCTTTCTTTTTCTTTCGTTCTTTCTTTTTCTTTCGTTCTTTCTTTCTTTCTTTCTTTCTTTCTTTCTTTCTTTCTTTCTTTCTTTCTTTCTTTCTTTCTTTCTTTCTTTCTTTTTCTTTCTTTTCTTTCTTCTTTCTCTTCTCTTTCTTCTTTCTTCTTTCTTTCTCTCTCTCTTTCTTTCTTTCATTCATTCTTTTTTCTTTTTTTCATTTTTGTCTTTCTTTTTAAAACAAGAAAAAAAGAAAAGTAAATGTAGGTTCACAAGCAGTGTTCAGAAGATTTTATTTTGAGGCCCAGCGCATTCACCAAGTACTTCTATGATCTTGAGAGAGCAATTTCATGACTTGAAATTCATGTTGAGATATGATTTGTTTCTATCAAACATTATTTTTGCAAGGGTAAACTGGAAAAATTTGTAAAAATGTTTTGAAAAATACTGTGGCCAAAACTATTTGATATGGTAATGCCAGAATTAATAAGAGTCATCTCATGGGGCCAGAGAAAGGCACAGGTGTTAGGACATTTGCCTTGCACGTGCTAACCTAGGACAGACCGCGGTTCTATCCCCGGTGTCCCATGTGGTCCCCCAAGATACCTAGGATCGACTACTGAGCGCATAGCCAGGAGTAACACCATGAGCATCATTGGGTGTGGCCCAAAAACCAAAAAAGAAAAGATTGTATTAAATTGTTATTATTTTTAATAACTGTGATTCAATTCTATGTAACTTATTTTTTTATCTGAAAATATTTTGAGAGAGTTTTAGGAGTATTAGAGCATGTACCTTCCATGTATCCAACACATGGTTGATCCTGATACCACATGTTTCCCCTCAAATACTGCCAGATACAGCCCTGACAGCCATTGAATACTGAATGTGTGGCCCAGGAAATCTTCATCCCCACAGGGTAAAATATCATCTCATTCATGCATTGAACCACAGGAACTTATTATACTTACCCACAGTATTACCCACAGGGTATACTTTTTTTTATGAATGAGACAATATTTTACCCTGTGGGTAAAAATTATACTTCACAGGAAGTATAAATATGGCCCCCAAGCTTCCTGGATATCATATGGAAGCCAAAACACATAATCAGTAACTGGGTCCCTGCTAGACAAAGGAAGAAGTAGGGTTGGAGAGAAAATAATCAGAATAATTGTCTTCTTTTTTTTAATATCTTTATTTAAACACTTTGATTACAAACATGATTATGGTTGGGTTTCAGTCATGTAAAGAACACCCCCCTTCACCAGTGCAACATCCCATCACCAATGTCCCAGATCTCCCTCCTCACCACCTCTCCCCACCTGTACTCTAGACAGGCTTTCTACTTCCCTCATTCATTCTTATTGTTAGGATAGTTCTCAATGTAGCTATTTCTCTAACTACACTCATCACTCTTTGTAGTGAGCTTCATGAAGTTAGCTGGACCTTCCAGCCCTCCTCTCTTTTGTCTCTTTAAAATTATTGCAAGAATGTCTTTCATTTTTCTGAAAACCCATAGGTGAGTGAGACTATTCTGTGTCTATCTCTCTCCCTCTGATTTATTTCACTCAGCATAATAGATTCCATGTACATCTGCATAATATTCCATTGTGTATATGTACCACAGTTTCTTTTGCCATTTATATGAATAATTGTTCTCTATAGTTGAAATCCCCTGAGTAATGTTAAACAGTGGAAGTCAGAGGCAGGAGGGATGGAGGGAAAAAGAAGTTAACAGCCATAAGACTTCTGAGAATATGGGAAACAGGTGCACTAAATGGCACATCAACACCACTAACTTGCACAGTTTTATAAATGTTATTAGCTAAGCTAATATAAAATTTAAAAGAGAATAAAGTATAGAAGAAACTTTCCTGAACAATGAAGCTAAGAATTTTGCTGCTGTAGGAGAGTGGCTGAGGGTGAAATCAGCCAATGCTGAGATCTTGGCAGGTGGATTAGGGAATACCAACCAGAAGAACTTTATTTTCTGACTGTAATAAGGCTACTCTTGGTCAGGGAAAATTTTGATATGTTGCTTTAAGGAGGCAGCTGAAAGAAATCAAAATGTAAAACAGCATAAAAGAGGGCTGGAGCAATAATGTCAGAATTAAGTACATGCCCTGTGTGCAGCCAAACCCTGGTTTGATCTTCAATTGATAGACCAATTGATAAATTGCTAGCATTGATAAATGAAGATCTGAGGCTTCTGAACTGCACTAGGTGTGGCCTTAAGGGCTTTAACACTGCTGGGATGCCCAGGGAATCCCCAGCACCACAGTGCCTGAGCACTGAACTGCAGCCATGTAGCCAGGTTGGTGGGAAAAAAAAACCTGGAAGGGATCCCAGAATTTCCTGAGCACCACTTGGGAGACATCAGAAATAGCAGAAAAAGTGAAACAGAAATAGAAATGATTTTCTAGACTACCTGAGGACCATTTTTAAAACAGTCAAAAGACCATAGATATGACCTATTCCTATCCTATGAAGTGTATAAATTTTTTTAATAGGCATAGCACAAAGCCTAGGATTGCATGATCTGTTAGCAGAACTCTTAATTGATCCAAAATTGGAAGTTGATATGGGGAGTTGCATAAGTATAAAGAAGACATTGGGGAAAAGGTGATCAATGGTGTATTTGTGTTTAACTTCTGCCTGTTCACAGATGAATTGTTTTTAACCCATATTATGCCCATTCTCTTTGCTGAGTTCAAACAACTTCTCTCTTTCCAGATTTTAAAAAAAAAACTAAAAATCAGAAATAATGCATTTTATTTTGCTTTAATATTTGATTTAAAGTGGTCCAGACGAGTCATCTGTATTATGACAAGCAAAGATGGTAAGGGAGGAGAAAATATAGCCAACCCCCAGTGGTCTCAGTACCATTAAAGCAGAAATGAAGGTGAAAACCTCTATATCCTAGTAAGATGGGTCCCATGTGAAGGATGGGATTGCACAAACTCCAGAGCTAGAATAGGAATGAAAGGTTTAGCCCTGCATGCAGCTAACTCTAATTCGATACCTATCATGGTTCCCCAAACACAGAACTGGGAGTATCCTCTGAGCACTGTGGCCCCAAACCTGCCACCAAAAAATAATAATGGAATTGTAAAAGCATGCCTTCATAATGAAAATACTCTATGCTTATACTATTTTTACAATTTATTATACAATAAAATACTAGTTTATTGTACTGGACAAACAATTATTATTAAAAAATAACAACCGAGAAAAAAAGTGGATGGGACCCAGTGGCTAAGCAGTCTCAGGAGCATTGAGTGGAAATTAAAAATGGTTCAAACCTAAATATCCAAACAAAAGTCAATGACAATAGAATCAAGAGACCCTGAGTACAACAAGCCATACAAAAAAGGGCCTGTTACACTAGCAGTTCAGGAGACTAAAGGTGGAGTATGGGAAGCATGCTGATAACTATGGTGGAGGAACATCAACACTGGTGGTGGGAATGGCCCTAATTTACTGTCACTATGTACCTAAAATACAACTGTGAAAGACTTGTAATTCACCTTGGTCTCAATAAAAATTTTAAAAATAAATAATGAAAAAACCTTGGTTTCAAATACTGCCTGTTAATAATACATCTATTGTGATTGTGATAGAAGTTTACGAAAAACATGCTTTGATTAATTAACAGATATTCCTGCTCTCCGAAAAAGGGCCAATCAACTCTTGCCTGCTCTGAGCTCTAATTCCTGCTATATCTTCGCCCTAGTTACCAAGAGAGTACTTGGGTGGGAGGAAGCTAACATAACAAGATCAACCCACCAAAACCAGGAACACCCACTCTCACTTGGATATTTGCCTTTTCTTAACTTATCTTTCATAAAAGTGTCTTTTTATCTTTCATAAAAGTGTCCCTCCCTAACATATTTTGTATTTACCTTTCTAATACTCCAGCAGATAAAAAATATACACATAGACTAGTAAATGTAGACAGAGATATCTAATTATAAAAAGACATAAAATTATAGAGACTTGGAGAGGTAAACATAGATTGATATATAGAAAGACACAGAGAGATTATGCATAGAGAAACAGGATGGATAGATGTGGCCATCTGGATATCCTATGTCTCCACCAATCTTCAAAGGCCTGGAGAGAAGCATGTTTGTTCTCTTCACATCTGTAGCACAGAGCTAAAATAGCTCCAAGTGGGCATTTGGCATTTATGAACAAATGAACACATACCAAGGTATCATAAAAGTTATCAATAACCTAGTGTAATCTGAGGCCTCCGAGTGTTTTGGGGAAAGCTAGTGGTGATTTAAAGTTCAGAGAAGACAGGTTGAAGTAGCATATATGTCACCAGTGAATGAAATAGAGATTTGAAGACTCAAGCATGAAGTCAGCACGGCAACAACATCAATCCCGCATGGTATCAGCAGGCGGCGCTATAGCCATATGTCCGAAAGTGTCCCTCAAGGTCTTAACAGAATTTTTCCAACAAGCTAACTCCAAATTTACAGAAGGAAAAAATCTTATAGAGCAGAAAGCAAAGATTTTCAACAATATCCGTCAATATTTTCATTGTCTCTCATGGAAGAAATAGTCATGAGGTTCAAGGCTATTCTTACTAGATTCTCTGTTTATCATTACATTGTGTGCAAATAGATTTGGAACAAAAGCAACAAAAGTAATTTCTTTGTAGAACAATTCAGAACAGTTTCTTTCATTTTACATTCTTGATGGAGACCGTAGATTGGATGCCTAGTGCCTCAAGGCCACAGAGTTTCCAGTCCACAATAGAGACTTTATATATAAAGGGTTGCCTGCACCATTGACAGATGTCTTGGAAACCAACACCTTCAATCACATTTCCCATATATATATATTATGAAAAATGTCCGCAAACCCTTTATTTTGCCTGCTAGGAAATGCAGCACTTATATATAATTTTCATGCCATTCTTTGCTTGAGTTCACTTAAGTCTTCCCTATTTGGGAGACCATGGATTAGGAGGAAGGGGATTTAAATATCTCAGTCACAGAAACTATTTGGACATCCTGGTGATTTAAAATGCAATTGGAAATTGCATAGCGTGCTGCTTACGAGCATAAGTTTCTGGTATCTCATCAGCTCTGTATTAAATTAATGTTTAAATACAGCCCTGTCATTTTTTACATAGGTGAGCTTTTAAGCCATGAATTTGATAAAGTTGAGGGTTTTCAAAAACATCAGGGAAAGTGAGGAATATTACAAAGGCCCAGATATTCAATTTCGAGGCTTGAGCTCACCTTCATTCATAGTAGCTAGGTAATTCTATCTTTACTAAACTTTGAGTCACTGGTTTAAAATCTAAAACTAGAACTCATGCATAAAATAGAGATGTTAATAGCATCTGCTATTGGCAAGGTGACTAAGTGATTTAATCTGTCTATGCAAAAGCCTCAGCCTGTAACCACTCATATACCTGAGATATAATTACTTTCTAGAGTTGTTGCTTTGTAAAAATCTGACTATTCCTCTGTGAAATTCTTCCTACTTGAGAAAAGGAAGGTAATTGTGTCTTCTACCTTATATACAAAGAACAAAAATTTCATCAAAATCTAAAGATTAAAATTAGAACTATAAGAACCAGTGAGACTTTCCCTTATGTTTGGGGAGAAATGGGCTTTATATAAGTATAAAAATTTGTGGTAACAAAAATTTTATTTTACCATTATTCTGCTTTGTTTTGAAACTATTGGTTTTTCAAGGTACCATAACAAAGAAGTTGTAATGGTTGTACATGTCTGGGAGATTCCAGAAATAAGGATAACTTGTTTTTAATATACTACTGCTAAAATGATGAAAATTTACGGTTGTACCTTATTAAAATGAATACTTTTCTTTTTTCTTTTCTTTTCTTTTTTTTTTTTATTTGTTTGTTTTGGCCACACCTGGCAGCATTCAGGGAATACTCTTAGCTCTGCTCTCAGAAATTACTCCTGGCTGTCTCAGGGGACCATATAGAATACCGGGGATCAAAGCCAGGACCATCCCAGGTTAGCCACAAGCAAGACAAACACCCTAGCACTGTGTTATCAAAATATTTTGCAAGGTTTATTTCTTAACTCCACCTTTTTGGAACATAAATTGTCATATATCAAAATTTTGATAGGATGTGCACTCATTTAGAAATTTTTCTGTTTAAAAGACATGCACAGAGTCAGAGATATAGTATAGATGTCAGGTTGTATCTTGCATACAAATGGCCCCTATTTGATCTTTAGTACTGCATATGTTCCTCTGAGCACTGCCAAGATTGATCTGAGCATAGTCAGAAGTGAGACTTGAGCACCACTGGGTGTGGGCTAAAAACAAACAAAAATAAAAAATGTAGGGGCCGGGCGGTGGCGCTAGAGGTAAGGTGCCTGCCTTGCCTGCGCTAGCCTTGGACGGACCACGGTTCGATCCCCGGCGTCCCATATGGTCCCCCAAGCCAGGAGCAACTTCTGAGCGCATAGCCAGGAGTAACCCCTGAGCGTCAACGGGTGTGGTCCAAAAACAAAAAACAAAACAAAACAAAACAAAACAAAAAAAATGTAGTTTCATCTCATCTGCCTGTTCGTACTTATTTTAGGCTGTGGCACATCTTAAAATTTTAGTTAAGGGAGAAATTACAAGTTTCAAAGAGCTAAATGTCAGAAAGCCACCACAGAAAACAATAAAAGCACAATTATTCTAAAGTAGTAAGTAAAAGATTTAGCTGACCCAGTTCTCTACATATTGCTACTATTTTTCTGAAAAAATATCAAAGAATAATATGCATCTTTTTCAGAGTTTAGATTTGGAGACTAACTTTTTTAAATCACCCACTAACAAAGTCATTTTTAAATTAAGACTGAGGTTTAGATTTTACCTTTCAACTTTAAACCTCGACAATTGGGGCTATTCAGCTTCAACCCCACCTGTCTGGACTTATATTTTCTTTGCTTAAGTAAGTAATTAACAAGAAAATTTCTTTTTTCTGTAATCTTCATTACTAAGCCCTAACACCCTGCTTTCTGTTGCCTTCAAGACATGACTAAAGTCATAAGATCTGTGTTCACTCTTTATATCTTAATTTAGATAATGTATCTTCACTTGATGGCTATTATAATAGGAACAAATGCACACACAAATATTTTAAGCAAAACATTACATTTTTGCCTCTGTCAAAAAATTTCTCGATCCTCACAAAGCTAAAAAATTTCAAAAATTTCAAAACGGTATTTACTCCTTCATTCTCCCTCCTCTGCTCACATATTTTGCCATCACATTTCTATTTATAGTTGATAATTATCTTTCATTAATATTTCTAGCATCTTCTCTCCTAGAACATGGCAAAATTATAGTAATGTACACATGTTAAGTCTATCTTTCTTTCTTTTTTTTTTTTGCTTTTTGGGCCACACCTGGTGATGCTCAGGAGTTACTCCTGGCTATGCACTCAGAAATCACTCCTGACTTGGGGCAATGAAAAGCAGTCCGTCCTAGATTAGTGCATGCAAGGTGCCTTACCTCTTGCACCACCACTCTGGCCCCTAACTTTCATTTCTAACCTTTTATTCCTTGTCTGAAGAAAATTTTCCAAAAACACTGTGTCCATGTTAGAAATGTTTGTGATTTTCTTGGTGCATCTAGAATGTACCCTCCAAATTATGATAGTCCACCTATTTAAAAATTATACTGATGGCACAGTATTTCTAATGTTTATTTTCAATTTTTATTAATTTTCTCATTTCATCTTAGGAATATAATAAATTTTCCAATTGTGTTTATAAATCGTACTTGCCAACTGTTTCGAAATTTCAACAATTCATCAAGCACAGTGATTACCCTACATTTTCTCAGATAAAAAACAGAAGTCAAACAAAATTAAGTGCCTTTTTTCAGAGACCACAAAGTGAATAAGAAGTACAAGGATAAATCGCAAGATTTTCACTTAATTTTACTCTGTTTTCACTGTCTTTCTCCTTATCTATTTCTTTCAAGATTGCAAAGTCACCAAACATTTCTTTCCTCTCCAAATATTTATTTAGACCTCGGAAAATCATGTTCAAAATTATCAGTTGAGGTTTTTTTCGTATAGACTCAAGAGTTAATACAGTTTTTGAATCCAAAACTAGCTGAACATCATAAGGAAAAGGCCATCATTAAAGATGGAGATGGCAACAGAGTCCGGAATTTCATTAAAATTAAAGAAATAAACAAGCAAAGTCACACTGCAGATAATCTGGTAAATGAAAATGGGTTTAGACATCCATGTAAAGTTTAATAAGGCAAAACCAATGACTAGGTGGTAAAAACTCAGAAAACTCAGTCTTAGAGTCCAAGATAAAGGGTGAAATTGAATAATTCCCAGTGAGGTCTCCTTACACATTCTTGGGCCAATTTCTCTGTGAGCACCTGAAAAGCAATTTCTGGATGTACCTTTTAATTCCAAAGACAACAACCTCTCAGATTAGGTACTGCTTTATGCTCTCATTTAACTGAAATCCATTCCAAAGTCCCTATCTCCAAATACTTTCAAATTGGGATTTAGAGATTCAACATATGAATGGGGGTTCCATATTTAGTCCATACCCTAAATAATCATTTAGATGATCTTTTATATGTTAGCATTTTAAACAATGTCTTTAAAAAGGAAATGATTAGCATTATCTTTGCAAGAATTCTAGGAAGTGCAAGCTATAATCAAACCCACTTTGGACAAAATAGGCATTATATGAGGTTCTCTTAGATGTACACAGGATAGGAATCTAGTGTGCTTTTGATCCTGGTACTTCACAGCATCCTGAATCAAAATAGGATGCTTTTTTTATTAGACATAAACAATACCATGTTGCCAAAGCTATCACAAGCACTGTAGAAAACCTTGTTTTTATATATGTATATTTAATACAAATATATAAAATATACAAATATATAAATACAATGATATATTTGTAGTAAAAGAAGCCCAGTACCCTAAGTCAAATCCTCATGTTAATAAACATATGAACCTTGTATTAATATTTTGTATATACAGAAATATTCTCAATACAGAGATTCCATATTTATTTCCTGAACCTGTAATTTCTTATTAGATTATTGGTCATACTTCTATTGTTCAGGACCTTGAAGAAAATTCAAAACACAGGAAATTCTTAGTGAGCCTTTACAACTGCACAAGTAAAAGATTTATAGTCTCCATATATTTACAAACATACATTGAAACCCAGATGATATTATTTCTAAATAAAATATTCACCTTCAAGGGATCAACTGTAATGACTTAATAAAAATATTTGTCATTTTGTTATGAAACTCATTAAATATTTAGAATTCTTATAAATAAATAAAATGAATATAGCTAAAGTACAAGAGAAGTTTTCCAGGAATATTTTAAAGTAATATAATGTAGATTAATGTGATTATTACTACAAAACCACACAGTTTAATCACAAAAGTAAAGAGTATTTGATCTCCATTAAATAAAAAGTAGCAAGAAAAATAAATAAGTTATTCTTTCACTAAGAGTCAATAAAGCAACAATAAAAATTGCGAATATATAATCCCCTCTGTAAGAGTAGGAAGAGAAAAGATAATAGCAATTGATTTTGTAGACTAGAGAGTAAATGAAAAAATGATAAATGATTGAGAAAGAAGAAGAAGAAGAGACAAAAGAATAGAAGATAGAACCCTATAAACTTATTTTAGCAATTGGGAAAATTAAAGAACTAAATCAATATATATATGTAAATATATATAAACATATATATAGCAAGAAAGAGAAATTTTGCACTGTTTTAAGTAACATTCAGGAAAAATATTCTCAAAGCACTTAAAAAATTTATTGTCTCTGTTTCAAAAATTCAGAACAGTAATCTTGAATGTAAATTTGGTTAGGTTTCTCTGAAAATAAAAGTAATTATAAATATATGCATTAAAATATTTTACTATTGGTCAACAGTCTAGTGAAAATCAAAGAATTACTAGAGTTCCAGAAATAAAGACATGGTTAACAACTAAGAGAAGCAGAGCATCAAATAAACAAACAAAAATCAATAGTATCAAAAAAATCATAGTTTAAAGATCTACTAATGTCCATATCATGAATTAGATCATTGCATCTTTTTAATTTCAGTATAAACTGCATATAGGACATTCTGGCAGGTCCAAGTGCATTAGAGAGGAAACAAGGATTTAAACACAATTTGAAATCAGAATACATTCTCAAATACAGCACAAGAGTTTGAAACCAACATCCCAACATCATGAAACAATCATCTCTATGACAGAATTCTATGTCTGAATTAGAAAGCCACTGGAAAATTGACTCTACATAGATAGGGCAAAACAACAACAAAAAAGATACGGGAGAGATGATGAGGGACAGAGAGGCCAGTTCTCTGGGTAGGATACTTGGCTTGCACACAGTCAAAAGAGTTTGATCCCTCTTACCCTATGGTACCCTGATTCCCTCCAGGAGTGATCCCTAAATGCAGAACCAAGAGTAAGTCCTGAGAACCACTGAAAGTGCACCCTCAAAAAAAAAGGCAGGGAAGATATATAAAAATCTAGGATTCAACGTCAGAGAAAACATAAAAGATACTCCAAAAGGTGGAGTGGATAGGTAGCTCAAAGAAGTTGTGTGTCTCACAATGCATGAAGACTCAGATTTAATCTGTATATATAGAGAAAAATTCAAACAATTTTTCATAGAAATATATGATATTACATTTATTAAACTTGATAAGTTGATTTCTTAGTCACTAAATATGCTTGTATAAGTGTTTTGATAACAGTTCATTATTCTCAAGTATACATTACTCAATATATTAATGTATATTAAAAGTTATGCAAACATAGCTAAAACATTAGTTAATTTCACAGATGTCATATCAGCAATTAAACTGCTTTAAAATACACAGACACCTAATTAACGTCACTTTTATTATTTTTTATGAAGTAAACAAGAATTTCAAGCTATGTATAATCTCTATTGGAATGTGAGGAAAACAAATTCTCTTTTTCAGAATCCTCAATAACTATAAGTTTTCAATGATCACAAAATCACTTTTTATAAATATAACATCAGAAAACATAAAATACTCAGTAATTTATAATATCAAATTACTCTATGTTTGATTTAAATTCATTAACATTTACCATAATAATAATAGCTTACCATGAGTATTTATATATTTTTATAGTTTTATATTTATTTTTCTCTATATACATAATTTGTATAAACTAACAAAAAACAAGGTTTATCCTGCAAACCATTTTAACTCTTTGGTTGAAAGAAGGCTGGTGTGTAATTCTAAGATGTTATTCCAGAGATCGGTTTTTGGTCCAACCTTCTACTGATGCTTCAAATCATTTTCATTGAAACACTTTCTCATTTTTTGTAAGATGTCATGCATCAAAAATGTAAACAGTTCCTGAATGGTATCAAGGCAAATCATTTTTTAAGCAATTAATATTGTCAATATAAAATTTCATAGTGCAATTAAAAGGCTAGAGTACATTTATTTGATTTGAAATAATTGCACACAGATTCAATTAGAGAAGCTAAAGGTACCTCCAGGAGGAAGAGTTAAGTATTTTATAGGAGAAAAATAGGAAGTTGAGGTAAATATAAAGAAAGGAATTGATGTGTGTTAATAGATTCTTGGCTACACGTAATTGGTCACTGATTCTCCGACTGTTCCTGTCCTTAGGCTAAAGTTCCAAAATCAACAATTCTCAAACAATTGTTTACTTGGTATACTCCTTTTGAAGTGTAACAGTTTTATTTAGAAAAATAAAAAGAGAGTCAGAAAAATAAAGCAAGAATGGAGAGAGAAAAAGAGAGAGAATGGCAGGTGGGCAGTAGAGAATGCTATTTGAAAAAGTCTTAAAACAATGGGTTTGGCTTAGTTCAAATACTTTGGATCATTTCAAACAACAACAAAAAAGACGTCAATTTTTTTTTTCAAATGGCTGTTCAATTCCATTGTTTGTTGTTTTGTTCTGTTTTGTTGTTTTGGTTTTTGGTCACACCCAGCAGAGCTGATTCACATCTCTACAGCTAAGGAATCGCTCCTAGCAGGGCTCTGGAAACCATATTTGGTGCTGGGGATAGATCAAGGGTCAGCCACATGCAAAGCAAGCACTCTACCCTTTGTACTCTTATTCTCTCTTCCAATTCTACTTTAAATAAGTTCACAGAAGGCAACTTTTCACAAAGCCAAAAAAGGAATATTTCCTCAAATAAGAGGTGGATCTGAGTCTTGACATCACTGTCAAGATGGTAGGCTGGTCAGTGAGAAGAATTATGAATTTTCTTTTAAATTTCTGATAAAGGAGTCACGGGGATAATGCAGTGGGTAGATTGCCTTGCACAAAACTGACTTGGTTTTGAGCATTAGCACACATTACATTGACTGATTTCCTGAGCCCAATCAGACCCTGGAATAAGCCCTGAGCACAGCTCGGTATGACTTCAAAGCCAAAAAAACAACAAACATTT
Organism: Suncus etruscus; assembly: GCF_024139225.1. Classification (NCBI taxonomy): domain Eukaryota; kingdom Metazoa; phylum Chordata; class Mammalia; order Eulipotyphla; family Soricidae; genus Suncus; species Suncus etruscus. Next base: position 21,600,901 of record NC_064860.1, on the reverse strand, counting down.
TCTGCTGAGAGAGGCAATAAGGAGGATGTCCTTGGCAGTAAATTTCAAAAAATCATAAACCAAGTACTAGTTGAGAGACAAAAAACCATAAAAAAATGAAATGTTTGGACAGACAAGATATTATCTGAAAAGGTATCTCCTTGCTGCCAACTCAGAACACCAGTTTCTCCCTAAAGCTAATTTTCAGCAGGAACAATGCCCCATATAAAAGAATGAAGATATCTGCAGATGTACTAGTCTTTCTTCACTTTGACAACTCTCAAGCTACAATTCTTGACCCAAACTGAGTAGTTTATAGAAGACACTGCATCATCACTTTCCTAAAACAAGTCAGAGCTCCCACTTGGGAATGTGCCATTTTCTAGTGGTATAATCTATTCTTTTCCTTTAGGACTGGTCTGCTTTCCTGAGATATCTGTCCTCTCCTTTAAACTTATATCTTCCTTCTTCAAACACTTTCACTTCACTCTGTCTCCTGAAAATTTCTGACAAACAAAATAGACCTAGAAGTAAAGTGGATAGTCAGATAAGACCCTCTTCTCATTCTTCTGTAATCAGCATTATATCACCTTAACCTGATTAGACCACAGCACCTTAGAAATCTGGGTGGCAGAGACTGTTTCACAATGTGAAGATCAACTGGGTCACTTGGCAATAGCCTGACATTGGCAGAACCTTAGTGCTTATTTTGCATGAACTCTATCAGATCGAATCAGACAGGATTCCTTCCCCTCCCTGACCTACCCCAGTCATAATGATGTAACACAACCAAGTATAGATCAGTGGCAGAACCCAGTCCTAGCCTTTGTAAGGCCCTTATCTTGATAAATATTGAATGACTCCCCTGAATGCGAGAAGCATGCTAGATGTTCTCAACCAACTTTGGGTATAGAGCAATGACCACAGAACTACCAATAATCTTGGTGCATATTAATCCCCAGAACATTGCTAGATATGCCCCCATCCTTTAATTTTTCTAAAACATGAAACAGATTTGTCCAAAGAAAAGAAACAGAGAAAAATGAAAATGTATAATAAGGGTAGAAGGGAAACTTGTAAAAGATCCACTGCATCTTGCTAGGGTGGTATAGCTTATATAATAAACTCAAACTAAGCATTAAATTTGTTATTGACAATTAATTTTAGACTAGTATTTAACATTTCCTTTGCTTGACATATTTTTTTCTAAATTAACTGCAAAGAATTTGTCTCAACTATGGTATTTGTCTAATTAAGTATTATTAGATTTTATGGAGTTCGATCATTGTTTCTTCTGCAGTTTTATTTATGTTAACTATTTGCAGTAGAATCACTGGAGCTATAATTTTTTTGTTCATAGTTTTCCTACAGAGCTTAATTCTAATGAATTAATCACTTCTTGACTGTAAATAATTCAGGGAGAATGTGTCATAATATTCTCTGATGTGATTTATTTAATTCACATTGTTGAATTTATGGAGTTAGTTTATAAAAAATATGTCAAATCAAATCTTCAATTAGTTTTCCCCAAATATTTCCTGGAACTTTCTATACATGTGTTATATTTTTGTGTATCATTAACAAATCCTTCTATAGAATTTTGCAGTTTTCTTCTCAGGGTGTTACTATCAGTCTGTTAAAAATGTCAATGCCAAAACATATTAAGGGCTTTGGCTCTGTCTTAAATAATTATCAGTACATTTTAAATAATGGGGGACTTTCAAATAAATCTGTATAATGGGCACAGTCACTGCTTGAATAACTTTTCTCATGCAAGTGATGATAGAATTTTTTATGTTTAAAGGATGCTTCCTTTTTTAAGCAGTTTATGTATTGATTGATTGATTGATTAACTAGTTTTTGGGCCATATCCAGCGATTCTCAGGGGTTACACCTGGCTCTCTGCTCAGAAATTCCTCCTGGAAAGCTTGGGGGTCCATATGGGATGCCAGAAATTGAACCTGGTTTATCCTGGGTCAGCCACAAGCAAGGTAAATGCCTTACCACTGTGCTATCTTTCTAGCCAGTAAAGGATGTTTCTTTAGACATAATAAAATCTTGACAGTCTGTCCTATATTTCCTTTTGTCAAAAGTATTCCATGCATAGGATAAATGACTCATAAGCACAAAGAGCTATTTTCATTTGCTTTAGGAAATTGGTTTTACTGCAGTACAAAATAGAAAAGTTATGTGAAGATAGCAAGAGGGTATAAAGCATTAAGATATTAATCAATTAATAATATTAAGGTATCAATGAATTTATAAAAGTGAGTTCAGTCCTTGATCTGGATTTCAAAAATATGACCATCCAATTAGAGTAAAAATTTATTGTACCTTAGACATACAAAGGTAAAAGCTAATGTGAATTTTAGTAATAGCTCACTGAAAACAGGGCTTTCCAAACAGCATTATTTCCTCTGGTGTTAGATATAAGGTTAAATATAGAGACATCTATATGTTAGATAGAGTGCTAGATATAGAGCTAGATATTAGTGTTAGATATAGTGTAAGATATAGAGACAGCCAAGAAACAAATATGCTTAACTAGAAAGACAATATGAGGAGAGGGGTTGAAAAGGTGATTTTGGGAATCTTAATTACTATCAGAATCCAGGATAATTGATATATTGTTCATTACACACAATTAATTATCTGTGTGCCCATAGACAATAAAATGAGTTAGAAAAAAATAAAGCTAATAGATTTCATATATTATTTAATATTACATAAAATTTTAAAGGATACCCAAATTCTGTGAAATAAAAATATATTTTCAATGAGAGCCAAAATTTTCTAGCCTAATATATTATTCATAAATATTTTTACTTATAATAGCTTTATTTAAGCACAGGATTTACATTTACCACTACTAACCGCTGACAGTAACTCAGAGAAAGGGAAAGCAAATATTCTATTTAATAGCTGGTGAGCTATAATTATTACAATGGGTTGTTTTTTAGGAAGTTAAAGTTATTATAGTGTAAATAATACTACAACTGTGATTTAGAACACAGTTACGAGTTTTTACCCTGTTACTAATTTTTTTTTTCTAAATGAAAACAGCACTTATAAACTAATGCCCCTTGAATAGAATCTAGTCAAATCTCTAAGAACTAAGGATTAGGATAAGCATTCTTTATTTTTTTTTCTAGAGAATCTCCTCTTGTTCAGAGACCGAACCCCTTGAGTTGAAAAAAGCAGTGCAAATAGAGGTAAAATAGTACCACTTAAAAAAAAAAAACACACACACAGCTTCAGAAGCCAGGAAAATAACTCAGAAAGCTGGCATATATGCTTTGAATGCAAGAAGCCAGAGTTCAACCCCTGACATAATATGTATTACTGAGCAACATTAAGAGTTCCCCCCAATCACTAAGCTCAGATGCTAAAAGAGTTCTGGATCTAGTGTTCACTTACAGCTAAAAACAAAATAATCACCCTTCTGCAGTTTCCAAAATGTGTGGTCCCAGATTAAAATAGCATGGGACCTTAACGCATATGAGCTGCCTAGTTAGTGTAGAGTATGCAGACCAGCAATGGAAAGACAGAAATTTTCCCACCTACACTTTTCATTTTTAAAATCTTCACCTATATGCAGCAACTTCAATCTTTTACTAAGCTTCAACAACTATGAGCCGCGTGAACAGAAGTTTGTGTGTAGGTCAAATAAATGTCAAATCTCAGGTTCACATCACTTATTCCTTGAAGATTCTATCTCTGTCTCTTGGCTTCAATGTCAGCCTTATTCTGAGATGGTGCCAAGACTAAAGTGAAAGTGCTTTTCCTTATCAACTACTTGATTGAAGAAGCTTTCTGGGTTGGGAGAAAAGTTTGCTTTTCAGCTCTGATCATTTTAAATGTTGGTTGCTCTACACTAAATTAGTTAATTTCTATGTGTTGGGTGTTCCAATGTAATTATTTAGATATCTAGATATTACTGTGCTTTCTTCTGAAGCTATTACTTCAGAAAATAAAAAATTAAAAACCTGAGATAACCTGAAGTACATTTTTAAATGTATTTATATCATTGCTTAGTAACATGGTCATACTAGTGCTACAATTGATGTTATTGATATTAGAATGCTGTCATTTTAAACCAATTTTTAAATTGAAGTGTGCTCTTAAGAAGAAGAATTCACTGAATGTTGAGTGGTATACATGATATTCTCCATACATAATATAAACTTTTGCTCTGAGAAATAAATGCAACATTTTAGGTACCTTGTGTTATTTCTAGAATCTCCAGGTAAGAAGCAAGCAGCTTGCTCACTGTAGTCCAGGAGAAAAATAAATTGCAATTTTCTCTCAGAGGAGAGAAGGCTGGATTGAAAAGAACCATATTTCAATAATTGAATTTCTCTTTCACTGAACTTAACACCTTTCTACTTCACACATCTGTGAGCACTGCAATTATCCAAGGCAGTTTGGACAAGTGTCTCTGGAGCTCAAAATACAGATAGCCTACCTCCAGTAGAAGACCAAAGTTCATGTCACAGAGATATTTCTCAGTTTATTTACTCTTATTTTGGTAAAGAAAGATTTTCTGAAGAGAAAGGCTACATATAAAAATCAAGATGCCCTATCACAAAAATCAATGAACTATCTGTGCCCTGTCCCTTTTCTTTGAATTCAAATACATATATGTCACTTAATCTGCACTACCAACTTGGCAAACATGGCATGAACTGCCATTTTTTGTTCATTTATCTATTGAGGCAGGGCACACTTTGAGGTAGTCAGGGACTATTTCTGTTATTTTATTCATCAGCCATTCTGAGGAGATTATAGGAAGTGCCAGGGATTGAACCAGGGTCTTTGTCATGCAAGGTTGTTGCCTTAATCCCTGCACCATTTCTCTGACACTAAAGCTCCATTACTCAGCTGGGTAAACAAGGGCAGACATGCACTTTGGCTTGTGTCTAGCCAGCAGGTGCTGGAGTTTAATCCCACATCACACGGTGGTCTCTTTGCCAGGAAACAGCAGTGACTTTCCTTTGGAGTGAACAAAAGCAAAGGATTCATTGTACTACATTTTTATGAGCAAAATAACCTGAACTTAATAGAAAATCAGAGAAGTGTGTGGAATGTATTAACTTCTTTCAACAGCAACGTGTTCCCAAAAGGCTTTTAACATTTCTAGAGTTGATAAAATGAATAAACAATTCAGGCATTTCTAAAATGGCATTCGAAAGAAAATGATCACCCCCCCTTTGGAAAGTTAGCCTCTTAAAAATGTCGAAGATGTATTACAGTATTATAATTTTAGCTCATGATAATTATGTTGCTTTATTTCAACCTGCAGGCAAGTGGGCTTGGATTTTCCAGTTACACTATCTATTAACCTTTTCTGCACTCCTGGCCAACTCCTCAACCTCTGCTACGTTCCTTGAGGCAACGAAGGAGAAATTTTCATATGAAGAGTTGAATTGCCTCATACAACGTCTATACTCTAAAATCACTGTGGCCCTTTAAAGCCTGCTATTTATACCTCAATTTTTCCATTTTTTCAAAAGTTCATATTCACAGATTCCATGGAATTCCATATTTTCACACTTCCACTGCCCTCCAACTTCTCCACATACACCTCCATTCCAGTAACATTTACCATCTTAAGACCTGCAGAAAATCTCAAAATCAGTCTGTTATCTTCTTTTACTGTACCAAAACCTCTTTCTCTGAACTGTCTCTGATATTTCATCCTCCTTTTAAATGTCAACAAACATCAAAGTAGTCTGAGAGTACAAAATAATAAAAACAAAACAAACAAAAACAAAACCCTGTGCTCAAATAGATCTAAATCATTTTACATACTTAGTTTCAAAGTTGAAGGTATTAATTTTAAATTTTACTGCTATTATTTCTTTGCTGAGATTCACTATGTCTAAACCATTCAGTAGTGACTGGATATCCTCACAGTCAAGTAAGAAAGAAAAAATTAAATGCAAAGGAAAAAAATGCATGAAGGAAAGGAAGAAAAATACATTTTATTTATTTTATTTTGTTTTGGTTTGGTTTTGGGCCAATACCCAGCAGCACTCAAAAGTTACTCCTGGCTCTGTGCTCAGAAATTGCTTCTGGTAAGTTTGGGGAATCGTATGGGATGTCAGGGATCGAACCTGGGTCTGTCCCAGGTTGACAATGTGCAAGGCAACGTCCTACTACTGTGCCATCACTCTGGTCACACATTTAATTCCTTAATTATTAAAATTATTTTAATTTCATAATTCACAATAGTCTGAGACAAAGGCAATTCTAAACTGCTCTTTGTAAAAATCATTGACCCTCTGCCCTTTATTGACACAATTTTCAGTTTATTTTTCTATCATCTTCAGAAAGGTCATGCCACGGTGAACACTTTCTCTTTCCTCACTATCTCCAGTTTAATATAAAAGCACTACATATGCTTTGCTTAATTATGTCTTTGAAGTTTATGGTTAACTTTGACATTGCTAGTATAACAATAAAAGTAAGAAAGCACCAAAAATATTTTGAAAACCCCGAAAAAATGATTCTCATTTGGCCTATTGCTTCTGTTATAGAAAAATATTATTCAACAAGCCCCACCCAATATTTAAATTTTGTAACTAAATTAACAGAAATCACTTCCAATTTTACCCAATTTGGGAAACCTGCTCTAAAGAAACATTATTCTACCCAAGATATTTTACAAAAGCATGAAATGTAAGTTCTTAGATATAAGCCCTATAGCCTAGAGTGGATTATAACGCCTTCCTCCAACTTTTAACTTTGATCATGATTTATTTATTTCCATCTAGACCCCTCTAGATATTCCTCACTATATAAGACAAGTCTCCCATTTATTAGAATTTTCTAGCCCCATTAACCACAAGTATGCCCATCTCTTTACCTACGCTGCAGATTTTGAACTACCATATCCAAGCAAAGACAGGTGAATTTTGAACAGGAGAGGAAATTCTCAGTTCACTATTGCCATCATAACTTTTGAGATCACCAAAGTCATATCTCAGGTCTAGTGTGTGTGGTAATCTTTCTTCACTGGGTACCATATCCTTCCCATTTGTCTCAAACTAACAATCAGTTCCTAGCTTCTCATTTTCCAGAACTGTTCATCCTTCTTCTTTCACACAGCCTGTGAAGGTACCAAAACCTTTTCTTTAAGTGCCCACTCTTTCCTTGATGATTGCATCCAGTGTTCTGTTTAAACAATAATACTTTCTCAATTATCACACATCATAGTTAATACGTCAAACCTGGATTTCATAATTAGCTGTAATGTACCCATTTAAATTCTCCACTTGGAAAGCTAACAGATCTTGCAAACCCTCACATCAAATTGCTTTCTCATTTTCCACACACAGTATTCATACCCTACATGCTGACACTCCAGTTGTCCTTCTTGTTCGGATGATGACTCCTACATTTGCCTCTAGAATGCTTGGTACAATTTCTCTGTACTCATTTTCTTTTTCCAATTTTTCTCATTAACTTATTGTGTTATTAAATTGTTTATTGCATTTTCTGTCGGTAGCCTGTATCCATAAAGGAACAATAAGTCTCCTGGGGATTTCTGCTTAATAGTTCAACTTTGCTGCACAAAAGCTAAAATGTCTCAAGGGGTTTTTACATAGAAATTTTATATGAGTGATTTTTATATAGACTGCTCATGTATTAAACTTGATATTTATTAAAACCTCGGTATATAGCTGGCATGTATACAGCAAAATGCATCCCTTTCTGAACTAGAAAAGAACTAAACATTTATTTTTAAGCTCATATATATAATTTTACTTCTATGCACTTCCTTTTTCATACATAGGTAAGGTAAGCAAGATCAATTGCAGAAATTAATCTTGAAATTTAAATTTTGAAGAATTTAAAGCCTTTGGTATAGTCCTTAAAAATTTATATAAGATACTTTGTCAATAAAGAATATCCCATATCATTTATTCATTAAAACATATAATTTAGTATTTTTATTATATCTATAAAGATGTTCAAATACCACCCAAAACTAATTTTAGAACAACATTATCTCTCATTCTTCTATCCTTAGTCTAGGAACTTGTAATGTCATTTCTACTCTATAGTTGTATCTATACTGGAATTTTAGTATAAATGGAATTATAAAGCACGAATGTTTTGTGCCTGGATTTCATCAATTAGGCATATATTTGTTTATATTTATTGAGGATACAGCAGGTGTCTGCATGTTATTTTATTTTCGACAGTCTTTAGGGTTTTCTAAATATAGTTTCATGTCATCTGCAAGCAGTGAGAGCTTGGCTTCTTCCTTTCCAATCTTGATGCCCTTGATACCTTTTTCTTGCCTAATTGCTATGGCAAGAATATCCAGCACTATGTTGAATAGGAGTGGTGAGAGAGGGCACTCTTGTCTTTTACCAGATTTTAGAGGAAAGGCTTCAGTTTACCTCCATTGAGAATAATATTTGCCATTTTTTGTGGTAGATAGCTTTTACTATATTGAGAAAAGATTTTTCCATTTCCATCTTTATGAGATTTTTTTTTTTGATCAAGAATGGTTTTTTGGGGCCCGGAGAGATAGCACAGCAGTGTTTGCCGTGCAAGCAGCCGATCCAGGACCTAAGGTGGTTGGTTCGAATCCCGGTGTCCCATATGGTCCCCCGTGCCTGCCAGGAGCTATTTCTGAGCAGACAGCCAGGAGTAACCCCAGAGCACCGCTGGGTGTGGCCCAAAAACCAAAAAAAGAAAAAAAAAAAGAATGGTTTTCTGGACTTTATCGAATGTTTTTCTGCATCTATTTATATGATCATATGGCTTATATATTTTTTGGTATGGTGTATTATGTTGATTGATTTACACATGTTCAACCATCCTTGCATTCCTGGAATGAACCTACTTGGTCATGGTATATGACCTTTATGATGAGGCATTGTATCCTTTTTGCTAGACTTTGTTGAGTACCTTTGCATCCCTGTTCATCAGGGATATTGGTCTGTAGTTTGTTGTTGTTGTTGTTGTTTGCAGAATCTGTCTGGTTTTGTTATCAGGGTGATGTTAGCTTATAAACACTATTTGGGAGTGTTACTTATTCTTCAATTTTGTAAAAGAGACGGAAAAGAATTGGTAGTAGTTCCTTTTGAAAGGTTTGAAAGAACTCATTAGTGAATCCATCTGGGCCAGGATTTTTGTTTTTGAGAAAACTTTGTATTACCATTTTAATTTCTTCAGTACTGTTGATTCTTCTTGGATATTATCTTCCTGGGTATATGGGACTCTAATAATTCTTATATTGTTTCTGTTGAGTTTATGAGAGACTTCTGTTTTCATCTGTTTACATTCTATCAGTAATTTTCCATTGTCTGATCATTTGCTTTAAGTTTCTTTTCCAATCTATTCTACTGTATGGCATTGTTTTGCATCTCATCTTCCAGCTCGCTGATTCTGTCCTCTGCTTCTGTTACTCTTACTACTCTTGGAGAGTTTTTTTTTTTATTTACTTAGTTTTTTGGTCTGTTATTTCACTTTGGAGTTTTTTGTGTTCTATCTTTGTATTCTGTTCATCTCTATCTATGCTCTCCTTGAGATCTGTTTATACCTTCCATATATCTACTTTAAACTTCTTATCTGAGAGGCTAACTAGGTGGTCAGTATTATGGCATCATCAGAGCTGCCATTTCCATCCTCTATGCATGATATTGTCCTGCATTGTTTCCTTATTGACATACTTGTATGTGTTATGGTGAAGATCATTGGCTAGAGGATGTGTGCTGGGGAATTTCTTGGTTGCCTCACCCAGAAAATCAAGAAACCAAGCAAGGTGCAAAGCAGGAAACCAGGCTAGGAATAAAGTAGAAAATCAGGGAGGGAGCAAAGCAGGAAACCTATCTCACAACATTTCATATCAAAGTATATATGTCCATGTAATAAGAAAAAATTTCAATACTGTTAAATTTACACCAACAAATAAATAATTTTACACATTCATAATCTAATAAGAGCAAAAATATTGTTTATCTCAGAAATGGTTTCAGGTTTCTCTAAGTTGGCAACAAGAGAGGCAATAGTTTTGTTGCCAACTTAGAGAAACCTAAAACCATTTACAAAGAAAGACATGAGAGATAAGAGAAATAGTACAGAGTGTAGGTCACTTGCCTTGCAAATGATAAACCCGGGTTCAAGGCCAGGGACCCTACATGATCCCCAAATCCCTACCAGAAGTACTCCTGAGTGCAGAGACAGGAGTAAACCCTGAGTATTCTGGGTATGGTCCACAAACAAAAAAAGGACATGAGAATATTCATATGTATATGTAATTTATATTTTCTGATGGCAATAATTTCTTCTAAATTATTCCTGTAAATCCTACAATTTGTGTTGCTTCCAGTCACTTACATAAATGGTATGTCTTTGCACTCAAAATTACCCATCTTCTACTTATACTCTTGCATTATATATGACCTAATACTTTGTAAATAGTAAATAAAATGCACATAAATAGCTGTTATATTCTATTGTTTAGTGACAGATAACCAGAAAACAGTCCACATGTTTAGTACAGACCCAGTCATGTCAGCCCTAAAATCGTGTGGCAAGCCCTGTTGTTGTGGGTGACCAGGTAGGTATTAGAAACATCAAAAATGATGCCAAAGAGGCCAGAGAAACAGCACAGAAGTAGTGCTTTTGTCTTGCCATGTGGCTGACCCAGGAGGGACCCAGTTCGATTACTGACATCCCATAGGGTGCCCTAGTCTTTCTGGGATGATTTCTAAATGTAGTGTAAGGATTAACCCCTGAGCACTGCTGGATGGGGCCCCCAAACCAATCAATCAATAAATAAAGCTTGAACTTAAAAAAATGATGCCAAGTTGTGTGGACAATAAAATTGATCCACTTGGCTCCAGCTAGCTTCTGTAAAGATTTATTGAGAGCCAACTCCTTTCCAGGGGTGCCAACATAAATTAAATTGTTTAAAAATATTCAATAAGGGACTGTAGAGATAGCATGAAGGTAGAGTGTTTGCCTTGCATGCAGAAGGATGGTAGTTTGAATATAGGCATCCCATAGGGTCCCCCGAGCCTGCCAGGAGTGATTTCTGAGCATAGAGCCAGGTGTAACCCCTGAGCACTGCCAGATGTGACCTCCCCCCAAAAAAAAAACCAAAAAAATTTATTAAACTAAATTTTACCCTCTACACAAATACCAAATGATTACTGTTTTACACAGTTAATTATATATTTTCAAAAGCCATTTGTTCTGTCATGAAAATATAAAACAGGGTATGTATACTTTGTATACATATTTATATATTTATTGCTTATATGAGTGATTGTAGGCAAATGGATAATTTCTCTGGATGTCCTTTTTTTTTTTTAATATAAATTTTTATTTTGATCATAGTGGCTTACATATTGTTGACAATAATATTTTAGGTACATATTTGCATAAAATCAGGGGGGATTCCCATCGCCAAATTGTCATCCCTACGCCTCCGTTTCTATCCTACCTCCCTTTTCCTTTTCCCTCACCCCAGGGCGGCTAGAATATGTGGTCCCCTCTGTATCTAACCCACTACTTAGTAGTCTTGCACCTGTTTGGTCCTGATGCCTCCCTTATTTTCCCCTCTATCTGGAGTCAGGACTAGCTAGTTCAAGTTGCGTGGTTTTGTTTGAAGGAGAAAAAAGCAATAAACTGGGGTAAGAGTCTAATACCCCGAAAATGGGCGGAGTCCTTCTAAAGGCTCTCATTGGATGTCCTTTTTATAGAAAGGCACCGAAATGAAAAATGTCAATGTTATTAGAAAAAATGACTAAAAATGTTGATGTGTAATACTGCTTTCCAAGAGCTATAAATCTTAAATAATAAATTAATTAATTTGTCTGCTAAGGAGCAGTTTTGAGTTTTTATTTTAATACATATATTGACTATTTAGAACTATTTTCAAAGGATGTCAAGCATTTATTTTAGGTTGTTAAATTACTAACTCAGTAAGTCATTCCTAATCTCTTAGTACAGAGTTTATTTTAGATATTATAGGGTTTTTATAGACAATGAGGAAAAGGGTATATTTTTAAATATTTTATTTTAGATATCACTCAGGTATTTATTTTATTACTCCTTAAATTCTACATTTAACTATATACACTAATAAAGTTATATATGTTATTTGCAAAGTTATCTAAAATTTTACTTTATCTTTTATGTCTATTTACCATATCTTGTAAATTTGATTTCTAACAGTTTCTCAACATTCTTTCTATTTTAAAAATTTATAACTGTGTAATATTAACATTAAACCCCTGAAAAATGCTATCATGAGCAATTGATATAGTATGTATTACAATTAGGAAACTAAGCATGTGGCTGTGTAGGATTCTCTTAATATTTCTTCTGAGTCCCTAATAAATTGACAGGGAAATCTCAGAATGTTATAGGTAAGGACCAATCTTAATTGAGTATCTGCACTCTTTTTATTCCTGGATCTTCCTAATCCTATATTTGTAAGTCCATGAATCTTTCCTATATAAGACTGCCTGCCAAAAGAACAATATGAAAATGGCAACATGTTCTGTTGTTTATCATTTAACATCTGTACATACAAATTAACTCATCTGAGCAAAGTGTGGAGTAGATATAACATTGGAGCTGAAGACTATGATATTCCTATTTTGTATTTTGTGAGGAGAGAATGTTAGCACTCAGGAAATAGGATTTTATTTCACCCCAAAAATTGTCTCTTCACTGCCCAAAGTCCTGTTATAGAAAAAAATATACAAAGATGATATTTAAAAATGTGCATGCATTTATTTGTATGCATCCACTTTGGCATAAATAATTTGGAGCCATTTTCATGGCCTCAGACTCTTTGATATTTGTTTTACCTTCCCTTTGACACTATGGTCTCATTACTAGTTTTCCACTTCATGTGCTCTATTTCTCACAGTTTGGTTTCATCCCAAATACTTCTAACTGTGCCATAGAAAAATATCTGGCACATGAAAAATGCTTGATAAATCTTCGGTTTTGTCATCATTGTCCTCCATCTTTCTTTTCTTCATAACCTTTGCCTTCCACATAGCAGTTAAAATATTCCAAGTGCTGAACTAGAGAAAACCTTAATTCGCTGCCCAGAATACTAAGAGATGTCCTTCCCCTTAGTCCTCAGAACACATTTAACACAGGTCAAAGGGTTTAACAGATGCTATTACTGCTTACTTAGAGAATAGAAGAGGTACTTTTGGTCTCCTGCTTGGTAAAATTTTCTTTTCCTCTCCAAGTGTGAAGGACAATTTTGTTGTAGTTTTTCCCCAAGAGAAAATATCAACTGTCCAAAACTCCTTTCGATCTTTCTTGACCATGGCAAAGAACTTTAGCAAATTACTGAATACAAACAAATCAACTTCCCATCTCAGCTCAAGCTTATCATTAGTTTAAAGCTTGACTTTCCCAATTCAAAGAGGTGAGGGTTGGATAATAGAGCATTCCACATGCTATGCAATCCATGCTAAGTAATTTATCAAGATGATACAAGTTATATTTGCATTTTCTGGTTCCATTCTCTTCACTGTTCATTAAATGTACATTAACCTAAAACTATCCCAGGCTATGAAAATTTAGAAGATTGTGATAACATATCATTAAAGTGACAGTAAATCAGCAGGAATATAATGTTAGATTTTCTAGTTCAGTTGCCTTGTCGACTGTAAATATGGACCATTCTTGCATGGTTATCTTTTTTTGAATACCACCAACCTATCTTGAAGCCTGTCCTTAAAATAGTCAAATGAACGCAAATTTAAATGTGGAGGTGACCATATTGTCATGATGGAAATTATAGATGTGGAGGGGAAAACCTAATTACAGTACCTAATTTGAAGCAATATTATTTCCTACTGCAATGCTCTAATCTGTATTTGTGAGAATACTAATGAAGCCATTTATTGACATAGCCTTTCTCTAAAGCTACTCAGGCTTGTTTACTACTGCAAATGTTGCATATTATGTGGCTTAAATATATAAAAAAGGAAAGGCCATGAATTTTCTGTAATTAGGGAAGAATTCTGATTATGAATCAGTATTAAGGAACCATGCTCTTTATGCACCTAAAGTTGGTCTTCCTAACTTATCTGATTTTTATTCCTCAGGAAAGTTTTTAAAATAGGTTGTATGAGTGTAATTTAATAAAATAAGAAAAAATACCCATAACTTTACTCCAGTTACTGATTCCAGTTTAGTGTATTTCCTTGTATGTCTCATGTTTGTAGTTTTCACTATTGCAGTTTTGAGAGAATTTCAGTGCTATTTCATATTCAGTTATAACATATGAATGAAAACCCAGGCTAAAAAGAGTGATTAAATAATAATTCATGGGTTATTCAGAGGCAAACATGTGGGTGAATTGACATTCTATGATCTTGTGGAAAAACAATGAAGAAAGATTTTTATAAATAGCTCTCAAAATCTATATGCTGTGAAGCCCATAAATTATGGATATTAGTTCTAGTGAAAAGAATATAGTTATACCATTCTCTAGAACTTTTAAAAATGAACCACTAGCAATTTTGCAAGAAATCAGTACAAATATTTATCTTTGGTCATTTGTGCAAGTGGAATACTCAGCAGTGCTCAGGGCTTACTCTTGGTTCAACACTAAGGGATCATTCCTAATGGGGAAAGATTTATATGCGATGCCAGAGATTAAATCCCTGTCTGTAGTATGCAAGGCAATCACCCAAATCATAACACCTAAGTCTTTTAACAACATACCATCTATTATTAATTTATGCTTAAAATGTGAATCCCAGTGTCTTCTCTAAATTATGAGTAGACATAATTATCAGTAGACATAAAGTGGAGTTAGCAACACCCAGATGGAAGTGTTATTGTCATTAAAAAATAAATAACACTGCCTAGTGACTAACTGGGTTCTTAAATTTTGCATATAAAATTAGCAAAGAGAACTCTTAAGGCTTAGAATATTAAAGTATTTTTACTGTACAGTTTCTGGTGCTGAGAATGTATCTCCTGAATGTTGACGGATTTCTTTGCTTTCCATAGGTGACATCTCACATCCTGTCCCCAAGGTCTTTTCCCCTTTCCAGTGGACTCATGTCTTCCTGGTCCAAGGTCTATGGTACTGTAGTATTTCTCTGGAGCTCTGAGATCACCCGTCAAACTCAGAGATTGAGGCTCTTTGCCCCGACTCTCCTCGGTTGTCAGGTACTGGGGTAACAACTGTCAGTTCCCACATTCTGGTCCAGCACAGGTGAGTGGGTCAAGTTTTAATGATCTGTCCCCTTTTTATTTGTTTACTATCGCCTCTCTAGTCATTTCATTATTAGTTTGACTGGCTGCACTCCTTCAGTGTAAGGGGGCATTTAAATCATCATATAGATTAACTATATCTCCTAAAGCCCTCCCCACTGGCCTCTACTTCCATCCTTAAAGTTTTCACTCATCTTTACACAACAGGTTTTGTTTCCAGAAGTCTGCATTTTAAAGAATGGGTATTCCTATCCACCCATTATTTTTCTGTTTTATAATAGCAGAATAAGGAACTGGAAGGAAAGAAATGAATTCTAATATTTTATGTGCTTTTTTTTGCACTGCATTCTTCCCTCAGGTTTTTGGAGAGTATTATTATTATTATTATTATTATTATTATTATTATTATTATTATTATTATTATTAAATATTAGTGGACATTAGTTTTAAATTCTAATACCTATCTTAAAAAGGAAATTTTAGAATCTCTGCTAGATATCTATAGCTTTTACTATTTACCTTTAAGTTCACATTTAATTATATATATTATTCCATAGTCTCTTTTAATCTAAAGACACAACAAGATCCTGGCTTGGGGGCCATATGGGACACTGAGGAATTGAACTTCAGTCTGAACTAGGTCAGCTGCATGCAAAGCAAATGCCCTACTACTGCACCACTGCTCTGGCCCCTGAGATTTCTTACTTTAAAAAATTTTTGTGACTTTTGATTAAAAGATACTATGGAATAATATATATAATTAAATATATAAGATGTAGTGATATAGCACATTAATAATTTCCTCTGAAATATTTCCAGTCTAATAATCAATGAATAAATTTGAATGCCAGACCAGTAACTATTGGGGATATTATAGAGGGAATTCCCTTGGCCTAGGAAATACAGGGTTTTTCCACACCTGAAATATACTGTCATGGGATTAACTATAGACTCCTTGCATGATCATTTACACTCCTTCCGGTGCTTTCGTGGTGTATGGAATACTTCTGCTTCATCATGGATGGTAAAATCAGACCTCTGTATCTAGAGATCTTGGTGACTGTGCAGCTTAAGGAACGGAGCTGATGGTGAAATCTTTCTTTGTGGTTCTAGCAGTTCTGCTTCTTCAGTATCGTTTTAATCCATCTTCTGTAGTTGGTGGTCTTGGTCATTATGTTGCTCCTAGAATGGAGCCTGGGATAAAGTCTTTCATTATGTTTCCGTAAGACCCATTCAAATGTGGTTCACTCAGTCAGACCTCTGGAATTGGAGATCTTGTTTGTTGAACAGATTGTAGACCAAAAGCTAGGCTAGCGCTTTTAAGTTGCTGTTGTTGTTGTTGGTCCCTGGATGAGTACTGTCCAGTCCTGGTTGTAATAGCCAGTCATCTGTAGATAGCGATCTTGGTTTTTGCACAGATCAAAGGGTGACATATTTCCTGATTTTGTCTTATCGTTGGCTGATGAGGAAGGACAACTTGCTCTTAGATCAAGTTATTCCCATTTCCTCGTTGTCAGGTTATCAATTTAGAACTGGTGCATGTTGGCATCAGAGCAGCAATATGAATGTCCTGGAGGGGATTTTGCACCGGAGCTGTTGTTGGAGAACTCTGTCGTTTCTATGTCTGGGATCCAGGAGTCAAGGCTGGATGATCGGTTCTAGTTTTCTAGAGTCTAGTTTCTACATGACATATGTTCAGGGTGGGAGATGTCCCTGTGTTGTAAACAAGTATGAGTCTTATTCCTAGTAGATAGGAGCTGTTTTTACACATAAGATTTCCCCTTTGTTTAATATGTCTTTGCAGGAAGAAGTGGTGCTACATTATATTGTTGGTGGATTTGGGGATGGAGAGAGAAGGAAACAGACACCCGACAAAAACTAATAATATATATGCTCACACATATCTAAAAAAAAAAGTTTCTTTTTTTATAAAAAAAAAAGATTAAATAAAATACATAATTAAAGGAATAAAGTGGGGCCGGGAGAGATAGCATGGAAACAAGGCATCTGTCCTTTCTGCAAAAGGACGGTGGCTCAGATCACGGCATCCCATATGGTTCCCCCATGTCCACCAGGGGTGATCTCCAAGCATATAGCCAGGAGCACCCTCCAAGTGCCGCCAGGAGTGACCCAAAAGAAGCAAAAACAAATAAAATCAATAAATTAAAATAAAACAAAACAAATATACCAAACCAAAATAAAACAAACAAACAATAAAAAACTAACAAGAATAAAAAAGAAAAAAAAACAAAGAAAAAGGGAGGAAGTGATACAGGAGATTACTTTATATTTGGGGAGAAACAGGATAAGAGGTAGTGTTATATAGGTCTATACTTATGATGAAAGTATAGGCTTCCCCATTGTCTTTTAAGATTTCCTTGTGAGGTGTGGGGTCCAGACAGGGAGTTCTCGGGTAGAGTTCTTGCAGTGGGGGTCCTTTGGAGATAGTTCCGGTATCAAGCCATAGTCCACATTAGGGAGAGGTGACTAGGAGGGCCACACTGCATGAGTCAGTCAGATGTTGGTTGTATTTTCTTGCCGGGAACGAGGTGAGAGTTTGAGTGAGTGTCTCATCACTTGGGTAGTGGGTACTGGCTTATTGGGATAGGAGGTGGGTCGTGATGCCTAGTGGATTAAGAACTGAGGGTGAAGAGTTATAATGTGGTGGGGATATCGGGGTGAGATTGAGGGGTGAAGGGATAGTCGGATTTCTGGAGGAGGGAAAGGGAATAGTATATAGGGTATAGGTATAGGATATTTGTGGTTTAGGTTTGTCCCTTAAGGAGGATTCCTATCTCTGTGTGCTCCTGCCCAAATAGAAACATATTAAAGTCAGCTTAGCTGTATATTAATGTAGAGAGGTGAAGAGGGCAAGAAGTGCGTTGAGTACAGAAAAATAGGTAAGTATATTACTTGTAAGGAAAGGAAACTAATAGATCAACTTTGGGATATGTATAGGTTACGTGTCTCGAGTACTGACCATTGTGTTAGTGAAGTCTATCTATATAGGTGTTTCCTCCTTGCAGTATTGTCCACAGCACCCTATATGTCAGCTTTCCTTTCCTATAGAGGGGGTAAACATGTGGTTTTTATTTGACATAGATTGAATTGATGATAGGAGGAGAAAGTGGAAGAAGAGGGAGACAAGAAGAGAGAATAGGAAAAACAAAACAAAATAAAACAAACCAACAATCAAACAACAAAAACACATATATGAAGTAAGGAGAAGGGAGGGTATAAGAGCAAGAGAATGTTAGTTTGGTTGAATGTGTCCGATGCTTAGATCCTGTGTTAAAAATCTGTAGGTCACAGTTGTTGCTTCGGTGATCAGGCCGGTCATGTGCTTCAGGTCCTAAAAGAAGACATAATCTATACATAAAGGGTATGTTAAAGAGTTTTATCTGGCCATTTTCATGATTCAAGCAGAGTATGGTGCCTCGTTTGACTGAGCATTGAGGTACCATTGTAAGATGTTCACCCTTTGTTTCCAGGAACCCCTATGGACAGAAAAACTGAGAGGTTATTTTAAATGTGGTAAGGTTGAGGCATTCAAACATAATGTTTTGAGATGTTTCCATTGGACTCAGTGATTTCCCATCTTAATCTTTACCTGTAGTCCTGTATAAGATCCCTACTAAATTATTATGGGCCTTTGTAGTAAAGTGATAATTACATACCTGTTCTCTCTATGCTGCTGTTTCTGCTGTTGCTTGTTTCTTTATGATATAATGTGTAGTCAGGCTTTGTGTTGTATCTCTTCCCTTTATTTTGGGCTCTCCTCCCCAGTATATGGTGATTATTACAGTGTTTGATCTTTCTATCCTGTTACACCCTGTTATTTAATCGTGGGGTATTGGTTGTATATCTGATATATTCTTTTTTTTTTTTTTTGGTTTTTTGGGCCACACCCGGTGGCGCTCAGGGGTTACTCCTGGCTATGCGCTCAGAAGTCGCTCCTGGCTTGGGGGACCATATGGGACGCCGGGGGATCGAACCGCGGTCCGTCTCCTAGGCTAGCGCAGGTAAGGCTTACCTTACCTCCAGCGCCACCGCCCGGCCCCTATCTGATATATTCTAGGTACTTCAGAATAGTACTATAATTCTGTGTTTATCTTTTGTCTTCTGGCTTGCTTCGTTTAACATAATATGTTCTAGGTCCATCCACATTGCTGAAAATTCTGTGATTGTATCATTTCTGACTGCCATGTAGTATTCCATTGTGTATAGATACCACATCTTAGTGATCCACTCATCTGTTGTTGGACATCAAGGTTGGTTCCACGACTTGGCTATTATACTGAGTGCTGCGATATATAGTGGGGTGCACACATACTTTAGGATGAATGTTATTCCGACTTGGGGGTAGATACCTAGGAGAGCAATTACTGGGTGAAATGGCAACTCAATTCTGAGTTCCTTGAGCACTCTCCAGACTGTTCTCCATAGGTGTTGGACTAAGGGGCATTCCCACCAGCAGTGGATAAGAGTGCCTTTCATATTGCATCCCCACCAACAGAGATTGTTCCCATTATTTTTGATGTGAGCCATCCTCACTGGTGTAAGGTGTTACCTCATTGTTGTCTTGATTTGGATTTCCCTAATGATGAGTGAAGGTGTGCATGTGTTTGTTAGCCATCTTTCGGTCTTCCTCAGAGAAGTGTCTATTCATTTCATCTCCCCATTTTTCTATGGCTTTATTTGGTTTTGGGGGACTGAGCTTTCTGAGTGCTTTGTTTATTCTGCGTATCAGCCCTTTATCTGACATGTTGAGTGTGAAAAATTTTTCCCATTCAATTAGCTGTCTTATTGTTTTAAGTTGGGTTTCCTTCACCATGCAGAAGTTTCTTAGTTTGATGTAATCCAATTTGTTTATGTTTAATGCAAAAACCCTTGCCATTCGTGTTCCATCCTCGATGACTTTTTTAATATATAGGTCTTTGAGTGTTCTGCCTATTTTTTCCTCAATAAAGTTTATAGATTCTGATCTAATTTCAAGGTCTTTAATCCATTTTGAGTTGACTTTTGTATAAGGAGTGATATATTGGTCAATTTTTAGTTTCTTGCAGATGGTTTTCCAGTTGTACCAACACCATTTGTTAAAAAGACTTTCTTTGTTCCATTTCAAGTTCTTGGCTCTATTGTGAAATATTGACTGTATATCTGAGGATTTATGTCTGAAAATTCTGTTTTAACCCACTGGTCTGAGGCTCTGTTTTTGTTCCAGTACCATGCTGTTTTGATCACTATGGCTTTATATTATAGCTTCACGTTAGGTAAAGAGATGCCACCCAGCTTCTTGTTTTTCAGTATCTGTTTGGCTATACTGGGTCTTTTGTGGTTCCAGATGAATATTATGATTGATTGTTCTAAGTCTTGAAAGAAAGATGCCTGGATTTGGATGGGGATTGCATTGAATCTCTATAGAATTTTGGGTAGGATAGTGATTTTTATTATGTTGATTTTACCTACCCATGAGCATGGGATGTTCTTCCATTTCCTTAGATCCTCTTCAATTTCTTTCTGAAGTGTTTTGAAATTTTCCTGGTATAGGTCCTTCACTTCGCTTGTAAGGTTGATTCCTAGGTACTTGATATTTTTTGATACTATTTTAAATGGAATTGTATTTTTAATCTCTCTCTCCTCAGCTTCGTTATTTGTATAGAGAAACGCTACTGTCTTTTGTGTCTTGACTTTGTAGCCAGCCACTTTGCTGTAATGGTTAATTGTTTCTAGGACTCCTTAGGGTTTTCGATGTATATATCATATAGTCTGCAAAAAGAGATAGTTTGAGTACCTCTTTTCCAATTTGGATTGATTCCCTTCTCTTGTCAGATTGCTATTGTAAGGACTTCTAAGATTATATTGAATAAGAGTGGAGAGAGTGGACAGCCTTGCCTAGTTCCTGACCTTAGTGGAAATGCTTCTATTTTTTTGCCATTAAGGATAATGTTGGCTGTGGGCTTTTCATAGATTGCTGTAACTATCTTGAGGAAGGTTTTTCTAACCTTTTAATGGGAGAATTTAGTCCATTAACATTTAGGGAGATTATTGACAGAGAGGGCTGTTGTGCAGTTGTGTTGTGTAGGGTGGTTGTTGTTACAATCGGGGGTTTAGATTGTGTAGTTCATCTCTGAGTAGGTCATTTAGGATCTTTTTTTTTTTTCCACAAATACTGCAAGTTCATTTTTGTTTGAGAATGTTTTTAGGCTTCCATCCCATATGAATGAGAGTTTTGCTGGGTCTCATAGCAATCAAATTTAATGAGTTTTTTGTGAAAGGCAAGATTATCTAAAGAATAAAAAAAATGTAAGCAAAAATTAGACATCTATACAAATTGTCCTCAGATACTGGCTCCCTCAAATCACAGGTCTAAAAATTACCCTCTTCTGATAAGATATTGTATGGTCTTAAACAAATTATCCTCTTGTCTCAGTAGCCCCTTCTATAAAGTAAATTATCTTCTCAATGATTTAGATCATTGCAATGGTAAAAAAAGTATTTGATATATTAATTTTTAAATATTACTATCATTCCATTTCCATTCTATTAGAACAAAAGTTTTATTAGAACAAAAGTTCCATGTTTGGGAAATTGTGTGAAGCCAACTTTGGAACTAGGGCTCAGGGCTACTTTTTTTGACTACTCAAGAGTGACACCTGGCGTGCATGGGGAACCATAAATATGGTGACAGGACTACAACTACAAAGATATAAAAGTGAAATATATTTAATATAAAGTAATATATACACACAAAAAAGTAATATATACATGATGGAGTCACTATTCTTTATGCCCACTTCTTAAGTCAGTCTCTTAATGTAATTTTGTTTTTAATTAGCAGTATATATATGTACAGATGGATATATTTATTCCATTTCCTTCTTCAAAATGAAGTTCTATTCATCTTACAGGTCAATTCACAAATATTGTTTAAATTTTAACAACACACATTGTTTTTGCCACACCAATTAAGCCACTTTTTTGTTTGACTAATCATATAAATAATCTGACATGTCTGCCATATGTTCCCTGAGGAATGATGGTTTATATTATACATTAATGTTTCCCTACTTTAGCTGCAGCTATAAAGACACTTAGTTTGTTCTCATACTTGCTTACACATAAAAAAAATCACCAATAGATTCTATTTACCTTATCTGTTTTTTATTTGTTTGTTTGTTTTTTGGTTTTTGGGCCACACCTGGTAACACTCATACTCCTGTCTATGCACTCAGAGATTGCTTCTGGGTTGGGGGACCAAATGAGATGCTAGGGGATAGAACCACTGTCCAACCTAGGATGGCTGTGACCAAAGCAAATGCCCTACCACTGTGCCACCACTCTGGCACCTATTTTCCTTATCTGTAATATGCCAATTGTTATTGCTGTCACTAAAATGTACAGAATTCATTTAGATAGGTCCTGGAAATAATACTAGCATATAATTACTTCCAATAAATGGTAAATTCTATGAACATTTATTAATATTATTATCATTTACTTCCTCATTTTAATGCCTAGCATTATACTGTCCACTTTATTTTTAACCCAAAAATACATGTTATGTGAATGATCCTTTTATAACTGCTGTATTATGTTTCACACTATTACTCTTTTATTCTGTTTTTGATAATTATAGTACATGACTTCATTTTGTCTCTAATAAGTACTAAACTATACTTTAGATAAAATCAAATTAATAAATCAGTGATCTAATTTAAATAACTTTGAATTGTATTTGAAGCACATATGTCATAGTATATTATTTTTATGTGGCAGACATGCTATAGTTTTTCTCCAGTAACTAAAATATAACTTTGATGAAAATAATAACAATTCAACATTTCCCTAAATAACACAACTAAACAATATGAATATGGTCCCCTGTACCTTTTCCTGGTTCTGGGCATCTGCAGCATCCCAAGGTCCAAGAACATTTTATCATTTGTTCCTGGCATTGAACAAATAGCTCAGTTAACATAGAACCACTCATAAAACTCCTACCAAACAAATAACATTTATATTAAAACAATATACTTTCAGGAAATTTATATAACATCTATGCAAAATCCAAACAAAATATTTTAAGTGTACACCAGAAAAAATTCATTTGAGATGATGGTGAAAAAAGTGAAAGATATATCTAAAGAATTTACTATATACATGTCAAAGGATAAGTAATCAATCTATGTGTCCATAAGAAGTTACAATTTTGTTTGGCAAAATTCAACTGAAAATATTTCATTGAAAATCTTTTCAATGCTGGTGATATTTCTCTGTAGGCTGCTAATATATTCTAATGTCTGGATTTCTAGAAATCTGCCTACTCATATTAAAGGTAGTTTCAGGTTGTGATTTCCATTTTGCTTATGTAAAACTGCTCAAGTGTCTTTTCTAACTCCAATTTAGAGTTTCCTTTCTTCCAAATACATCTCCTTATGTCTTTCTCCTGTCACTCCAAGAAGTTTTCTCTCCAGATATTTTACTAAAAATACTCAGGTTTAGAAGCCAGTTCTTTATAAGAAGACTTTTATATAAATATTGTTGCAAGTATTGAATATAAAATACTAATACTAGAAATAGAAAATACTAAGACTATACTTTCAGGGATCATGTCTATAGTATGTTACTAGAGAAGTTTCACTGATTGTTTAGAGCATCTGAAGCCACGAGGAGGAGCCAGATCCTCCTCTCCTGAGCGTGAAGCCGGCTCTAGGTGTCGCTTCTGCGGCTGCCTTTTGCCATTGATGATCCTTCTTCCCTTCCTTTGGAAGGAGTAGAGGGAGAAGATGCAGTCTGAGTGGTAAAAAAAAATAGAAAAAAAAAATAGAAAATACTAGTGATAGGGGTCAGAGCAATGGTGAAGCAGTAGGGCATTTGCCTTGCACGCACTGATCCCGGATGGACCAAGTTTGATTCCCCCATGTCCCAAATGGTCCCCCAAATCAGGAGAGATTTCTGAACACATAGTCAGGAGTAACCTCTGTCACCAGGTATGGTCCAAAATAAAAATAAATAAGAAAATTCTAGTGCTATAAAGAGAAATAGGAATTGCACTATAAACCCAGGATGTGACTTGGTGGCAAATTAGTTCAGGATCCCTTATTTGCAGCTCTAGATTCTCTCCCTAGCATCATGAAAAGTGTAATTCACTCCCTATGTTATCACAAAGTAATAGTCTATGATGATTAATAAACAAGTAATCCTTGATTTAAACCCCAAAATATCCAGAGCTACTCAATACATTAATCCAGAAGTAAGATACATTTCTAAAACTGTTAGAAGAAAACCTAGGAGAAAATCTTCATAAAACGAGAGTAAATAAAAAGTGTCTTAAATGCCCTAATAGCAAGATGCCCATATCAAAAAATAAGTTAGATTGCATCAATATAAAAACTTTCTCTCAAATGCACTATTAATAGGGTAAAAAGATAAACTACATATGGTTAAATATACTTTAAGATTATCACTAGCATTCAGAATATGCAGCAAATTCTAAAATTCAACCATAAGGGAAAAAAAGACCTGATTCAAAAACTTAGTCAAAAAAACTTGAACAACTATTTTGTCAGTGCAGCTACAGAATGAAAAATGATCACATGAAGAGACATTCAGCATCATTAACTGTTAGGAGAATTTGTGATTTTTAACTTCTAAGCAATGCTTTTTTACCTTTTCCCCTGAAAGACTTGAACTTTTCCCAATGTAATTACTGTAAGATCAAACTATTCAAAATTCCTTTTCAGAATCAAGGCACTTTAATTTTGTAAAATAAAAATACTTCTAAGAAAAAAATGTGAATATCTAGCTGTAGACCCCAATTACTATGCTAGTTTGAGTACATACTTGTAACTAGGATTAGTTTTTAGACGGATAGAACTGGAGGGTATCGTGCAGAGTGAAGAGGTCAAAGAATAAGGGACAAAGAATGATTTGTTTTTATCAATTATAAAACACAAGGAAACATAAAAATGGGATTAAATATAGCCAATGATAATATACTCTGTGATAGACTTGAAGATTTGAGTTTAGTGCAGTGGTATATTTAGGGGTTTAGAGAGTAAATATAATCAGTAATGGAGGAACTTTAATACTAACAATACACAGATGTATGTATTACAGAGCAACAATGTGGTGTCAACTATATGGTGGAAGATGGAAGCACTACTGGAAGTACTGGAAGTACTAATTTAAAAAAATCACTCAATATTTTTTATCAAATTGAATATGCTAAAAATACTTTCTTCTTTTCTATAATGGGGGCAGTGCTCAAGTACTACTTCTAGTACTACATTTGGGAATAACCCTAAAAGTGTTCATGGAATTATATGTGGCTTGGGGGTCCAGCTGGGTTGGCTACACTTCAAAGCAAACACCTTACCTGCTGTAGTGTCTCTCTAACTTTATTTCTAATTGTTACAACTAATATCTATCATTTCATTATTTGAAAAGCCAAAGTTCAGAGTATAGTTAGACAGAGAGAATAAAGATGTTGATATTTATTTTGAACTTATTATAAGATAGTTACTGTCCTTCATTTTCATTAATTTATCTTACAACAAATTTACAAGTATAAATATCATATTGAAATGTGAATTATTTAATATTATATAAATAAATAGTAGAGTTAGAATTCTAACACAGGGAAAGTTTAGTGTTTCAAGGTCATATTTAACTTATTTTCTGTAGTTCATGTTGCTAGATTTTTTGATGTTCAACTTATAATGCAAAGTTTAGTAGAATTTAATGGATAATGCAGAGTTTAGTAGAATTTATTGGTTTACATTATGCATAAAATAATTATTTCATGCTAGTTACTTATCAAGTCTTTTAAAAAAACAACCATCCACTTTTCTATATTCTATTATGTTTGGAGGTCATTCTCTTGTGCTCACCAGACTCAAGTCTGTTTCACCAGTGTGTTGTAAAAGCAGCATTTCAGTAGGTTAGAACATATGTTAATATGTGAGACTATTTACCCTAGTCTTACATAGCTATATTGTTCTCCTTTAACATCCAAAAGAAACATAAATACTATTTAATATTTTAATTACAAAAAATAAGTAAAACCTCTCAACTGCATAAAATAGCTCAATACATATGAAAAATTAAGGAAACTGTGAGGTTTTTTTTGGGGGGAAGGACAGGTGGAAGAGACATATCCAGAAGTGCTCAGGGATTAAATTTGGTCCTATATCATGAATCTATGTCTATAAAGCAACCTCTCGAACTCTAATCTTCTCTTTTCTTTTATATAATTTCAAATCACCTATTAATAAGTTTCTGAATGAGTTGTAAATTATGATTCAACCAGAGAGTAATAATAAGATAATTATTGATTTTATGGCACTTGAAAATGATCATATAAAAGACTTCTTATTGAAAGACTGCATAGCAGGGGCCGGGTGGTGGCGCTGGAGGTAAGGTGCCTGCCTTGCCTGCGCTAGTCTAGGATGGACCGTGGTTCGATCCCCTGGCGTCCCATATGGTCCCCCAAGAAGCCAGGAGCAACTTCTGAGCGCATAGCCAGGAGTAACCCCTGAGCGTCACAGGGTGTGGCCCAAAAAAAACCAAAAAAAAAAAAAAAAAAAAGAAAGACTGCATAGTTGATCATCCATCTGCATTAACAAAGTCTTGTATGAATGAGATATAAAAGTTTTCTTCATTTAAAAAATTTAATTTCAAATTCCAGAAATTACATATTCCACAAAAGCTATTTTAGTCATATCCAGAAGAGATAGAAACCAGTTCACATAAGACTCAAGATAACTGAAGATACCCATACAACAAAAACTTGCTCATAATAGACTCAAAACTTCAGTGTTTTTCTTACTGTCACAACTGACATATGAATTAATAATGAATTTCCTCTTCTTTAAAATAAGGTTTTTCATTACCAGAGTTATGACACTCACATTATTTGGTACCCATATGCACAGCATATTTTAATACTTTTGAAGGCATAAATTTTAAACATAAGATTTGTAATGTTATAAATTCAATTATCATTCTATCAGCCTTCTCTCTTTTCATTTAGCATTATATAAATACTATTTAACAGACATTCTAAATTTTAAGATAAATTTAATCTGATTGGATAAAACTTGAAATACGTTGAAAATTAAGTGATTGTAGAATGTAGAATGGTATAGAAATATTTTTCTAGATATCAAATTTTAATTGAGTATGTTATTTTCATTATTGATATATATCACTACACCTTCATTTTCTTTATGAATTTTGTCAACACACATTAATGAAAATGTGTTTTCACCATATCCATACCCTGTATTGTTTAGCATGCATTACTTTAAAAGATTTCTCAAGGAATATTTTTAGATATATTAAGTATTTTAGAGGCTTCTGTTATATACTTTCTGAAATGTTTGCCTAAAATCCTTTTTATAAGAACTTGTTTTAAAAATAATTACTACACGTAATATAGAAATAGTTTTACAATATTAAATTATATTAAAAGTCCTTTACTTAATTATGGCACGTTGTTATTTCTCATTTCATCAAACATTTTAATAACATTGTGCTTTCATTTTCATTTTCCATTTGATAAAAAATATCACATCACATATTTTGTGCAATTATTGCTAGATTGTTATAGTGCAGTTAAGATTCATAGACAAAGACCAAGCAAAGTCATCTGTCCTCTCAAGTCTGTATTTGTGCCCTATTTAAGAGAATGTCAAATGTTTCAGGAACAGTTTATAGAATATAAATTTTCTTGCTAACTGCTAAAAGGAATTTCAAAATCATATTCTGTGTTTTGGCACTGTAACATTTAAATCTAGGTATGTTCGTTAAGCACACGACAGAGCTTGGCATAAAATATCTAGAGTTACATTATCCATATAATTTTACTATCAAATGAAAAACAAGATAATTTAATAGATTCCATTTACTTGGTGCTGTACTTTATGCATATTCACTAAGTATAATAAAGCATTTAATTAAACTGAACAGGGGAGTTTTGATTAGCCAAAGGACCAGAGCTACTACAAGACATGAACTCTTTGAAGCTGGCAGAAGATCTTAGGCTTTGGGAAGTAGACTTTTTGAATAGTTATTTTTATATAAAGATTTTCTGATTATAGTAGTTTGAGGGAGAGGATCTGTTTGCATCTCCTCTGATGACTGTTCCAAAGAACTTGGAGACACAGAAGAGGGAGAAATATTTGAAAAATTTTGTGACTTTACTGTACTTTCACAGGAATAGACCAATAGAACAGACATAAAATCAGTATCAATGCAGTTTAGCTTAATAATATTATCAATCAACTTTATATAATCACTAACTAAAAACTCCATTCTCTCCAGCATAATATGTATTGTTTTTAATTTGACAGGGACTACTATACTCCAGAATAACACACTGAAACCAAAATAGATGACAAATGTCAGCTCTCAAACTATTATGAATAAAGTTTTATAGAAAAAAGATAACTGGAAAAGTCTAAAGTATACATGTAGTATCAATCTTTTAATTTTTTAATTTCAATTTTTAAATCTTCTATATTTTAATTTTTCTTAGAATTTATTTCTTTGACCCATATATTATTTTAAAGATTTAAAAATTAAAATATGTAAATGAATATACATGAGTAAGAAAACAAAACTCCACAAAATCTATTGGATATGGTAAAAGAAAGCCTTGGAGAGGCTTGTAAATAATGAGTGCATACACTAGGGAAAAATAGCAAAGACTAATTAGAGAAAATTAAATTCAAGGAAAACAAGAAAAAAAAAGACACCTACCCCTAGAGAACTCGGGGCCTGGACAAAAGCAGCCCTGGGAGGAAGGACGTCCTGAGGGACTTTGAGGCGTTCCACTGGCCCATCCCTGGCCCATCCATGGCCTCTGCCCTTCAGTGGGGCATGGGTGTGGGACAGGTAACTTGTGCTTCAGAATTGGTAACATTCCCTGAGTAGATGACAGTCCCCTGAGAGAAGTGTGTCCTTAGGACTCCCTGGGTGGGTTTGGGAACCCTGAAGTTAGTTGGACAGGCCTTTGCCAGAAGCAAGCGCCTCTGAGGATGATTTGTTGATTGGCAGGGCACTGTGGGCTCAGACAGAGCTGCCCGGGGTCAACCTGGACTCCTGAGAAGAAGTTCTGCTGTCTGTCCCTGATTTTCACCCTCCTTCCTGCAGAGAAGACTGTTTTACTCAGAAGGGGAAAGGAGGAGATACATGGAGGAGCCTGATGACTGGGTAAATATTCTCCTCCTGCATCAATTAAGGGCCAGGGGCTGCCTCTCCTGCACCTGGTGGGGGAGCCATGGAGACAGAGTGTGGGGGACTGGGGCATTTGGGGTACTATGACGTTATGGATCCTGGATCCGAGGCTAGGAGGGGAAGGAGATGCTGCTCTCTTCCCCCTCATCCAGCCAGGCCCCAGGGTCCTTTTCTTTCTCCCCTTGTGGTACATCCTTGTGCTCTGTGTCCTCTGCAGAAACCTGGGCAGGCCACAGGACACCACTGGCAGTTGCCACTCACAATTACTGAACTTTTTTTTTTTTTTTTTTTTTTTTGGCTTTTGGGTCACATCTGGCACTCAGGGGTTATTCCTGGCTCTGAGTTCAGAAGTCGCGCCTGGCAGGCTCAGGGATCATATGGGATGCTGAGATTTGAACCGAGGACTGTCCTGTGTTGGCCGAGTGCAATGCAAATGCCTTACCGCTGTCCTATCGCTCCAGCCAGTTCCTGAGCATAAACTGTCCCAAACCGCCCTCCTCTCTCTGGCCCTGGGATGCCCCTCTAGGGCATCACCACCATGTCCCCCAGGTGTATCTTACACCATGGATTTCCTCCCTCAGCAAGGACCCCCCCCCTCTTCTGCCACAGCCTGTCATACCCCTTTCCGACCTCCCCACACCACCCAATTCGGACATACCATCACCACCTATGCCACCTCTTCAGCCAACAACCCATAGTTATATTTCCTCCACTGAGTTCTATGAGCCAGGCAATACAATCATGTCCTACTTCAATCTCAGAGGGTCCCAGTAATCCTGCCCGTGGGCTCCCAGTGACTATGGACAATGTCCAACATAGTCCAGGCCTTGGTTCAGGCAGGGACTGCAGTCAGCTCAGAAGCCTTTCCATCCCAGGCCCTAATGGCCCTCACAGAACACTGCACGCTCAAACTCCTCTGACCACGGACAGTGACATCTCTCTGGCTGGGAGGGAGATTTGGATGACTAGGATGCTTAGTGGAATGACCAGCTATCCAGCTCTCGGTATAGGCCACTGGGCAACCAGAGAGTTGCTCTACAGGGCTGCAGACATGGATGTTATGGGACACGGCCCAAGGCACCAGTGATAGATCTTCACAGTACTCTGCCGGTTGGCGGGTAGGGAGAATTAGCAGATCTGGATAGTTTGAATGCTTCTTGGAATCCCCTGCAATTCCTCCCTGGCACAGACCACCGGGCAGTTCACACATTGGTCTCCATAGCAACACAAATGGAGTTGAGCCCCCAAAACCCTGCTAGGGGCCAGTTCTGTAAATGGCTACTATCATGTAGAGCCACCCCCAGGTGTCTATCTGTTAATCATCCCTTTCTTCCTCCTGTCTTCAGACTCCAGTTCTTCATATACCTCCTCATCTTTATCATCACGATCTCGCCAAAACCTATTACTCACATTTCTGCATGTGTTGTGTTGCTGCTGCGAGAGTGCTGGAGATAGAAGCGACATTGAATTTATGAGACACAGTAGGAGTCAATAAAACAATGAACTTACTGTGCTGGTTTTCTAGACATTGTGTGGTGTGGTGGGGCACAGGGAAGATGGGACATGAAACAGCCCAGAGAGCCAGAATGTTCCCTGGAGCTCCTTGGTTAGCAAATACCTGGTGCCCCTCTTCTTCCTGTAGAAGTTTAGGGTCATCTCAACCTTTAGGCCAAGGTCTGTCTTCAAATGTTCTAAAGCCTTTGCTGGAAAAAGAACCAAGGATGCAGATGGCTCTGGAGGCAGGTGTGACTTGATTAACATGAAGTTGGGGAACAGAGTAGATATGGGATACATTGAATGTATAGGTGTAGGGGCAATTTTTTTCTTTCTATTTGCCTATGCAAAATATTGTCAATCTATGTTTTTTTAAAGGCATCTGCCCTTTTCTTAGAATCCTGGAATGTGAATTACTACAGTCAATTAGAGAGACATGTTGGATTTGTGGTCCTACCCTAATCAGTATTCATACTCTGTCCTAGGGTGTGATCTGGTGATGGGATTACTGTATTCCTCCCCACTTGGTTGATATTCCTTCTCCACCCTAGGGTGTGGTCTGGTTCTTGCTAATAAAAGCCTGGGTTTCAGGAAGGCAAGGGTTCTTTCGTCTTCCTCCATTAAACTACTCTCCTTCTTAGGAGCAGAAGGCATGTGTGGTAGGATTCCTGATTTGAGTGTTGAAGTTCCTGAACCTGTACTTGCATCCTTTCACTATGCAAATTATTTCCTGCATAGACATTTGCTTCCAGAACTGCATCTCTCCAGATCCTAGTTTGAAGCCTAAGGATCCCCTCACACAGTATATCCAAGTCAAATGAAATAAACAAACAAACAAACAAAAACCAAAAAAGCAAAAACAAGAATCACTACATATTAGAACAAATCTCTGATTTTCCTAAATCTAATTTATAACTTCTGTTTTAAGCAACAGAAAGCTAAGGAAATCGATGTTCAGTAAAAGGTGGATTTCCGACAAACACACTGACTTTTAAATTCCTTTGCTGAAAATTTGGGAAAATAATTTAGCTGACAATAACAAAAAATAGAAGAAGAATCCCTTAGATTGTTTTAGAATAGAACTTTTATGAATTATATATATATTTAAGATAGCTTTTATATATATGTGTTGTCTACACTGTAGAGAAATAAAAACTGTGAACGTCTGAGCAGAATTCTAAATTAGTGACACCTCTCTGGAAATACAATTAAGTAAGTTTACCTTGAAATGAAATTTCAACACAGCATCAAGCTTTGATGATTATTTCATGCCAAGGGATGCTTTCTTTTTATTAAAAATAATTGATGAAGCATGAATTTAATAATTTATCTCAAAAAAGAACAATCAAAATTAAATCCCATAGAGACTTGCATGTTCTCTCTTGTTAATGTTTTGTAGGTTGAATAACAGGCTAAAACTTGTGAATTATATTCCAAATCACTGCTCCAGTTTCCTCTCAATAATAGTGGCAGAAGAAATTTTAGATTATATTTTATGATATATGTATTTTTAAGACATTCATATATCTCCCCCCTGTGGGGTATGTATCAGTAGATCCTGCATAGAAATCTAAGAGATAAATTGTGAGGGAAAGAGCCAATTATGTTAAATACCAACATTTTTTCAAGCTTATCCCTCAAATTGATTTAAGTATTCAAAACTAATGAATAAAAAGGAAATACAACCGATGTTTTTATGATATGAAATGTGATTTTTTTCTTTCCTGGAAACAACCTCTCATTTCTTTGGTAACAGAGTAACAAAAGTAGTAAATGCAGTTATAAATTTCTGACCATTACTAATCTATCAAGCCACAACAAAGGAACATATCTGTTTGTCAACAATTGGATCATTCCTTTCTGGTAAAATGTCTTGTCTTTGCTTACAAATATTTAACCTCAGTGCTAGGGATCAAGCTCAGAAATGATTTGGCAGCAATAAAAGAATTACAAAATAGTTCAACACATTTTTAGCTGTAATTTGAGATTATTTTTGGTTTGTTTTTTACTCTTGGCTCTGAACTCATGAATCAGTTCATGCAATGGTCAGAGAACTATATGAGGTGATGGGAATTGAAATGGTCAATTTTGTACAAGTACTTGTCTTGTTCTGGCTTCTGTAGCCTAGAGTGTACTAGCACCAAATAACTCATAAGCAATTGATGATAAAATAAATTATTTAGGGGCTAGAGCTACAGTAAAGCATTAGGGCATTTGCCTTGTATGTGGACAACCTGGGACATACCAGGGTTAGATCCCTGGCATCCCATATGGTTCCTCTGAGCTTGCCTGGACCAATTTCTGAGCACAGAGCCAGAAGTAACCCCTGAGCACGGCCAGGTGTGGCCCAAAACCCCAAAAAATAATTATTTATATATTTACATGTATATATGTATATAATTATATGCATATATAATTGTTAATTTGGGAGTTGTGGGATTTTTCAACCCACAGTACTGCTGTGCATAAAGCTTTGTTTACACCAGAGTTCTCAGTATCTGCAGTCAGAACTTCCAGTTCACTTGCTGTAAGCTTTTAATTTTTTTATTATTCTACTCTGCACTAACTAATTTTCTTCCAAAGGCATCTGGACATAACGTTACATAGGCTTTGTGTGCTCTGCCCTAAAATAACACGATTATTCCTATTAATTCAAATGTAAACATTTCATCAAAATCTAAGTTATATATATATATATATATATTCTAGTATATTTATACATATGTATGTATATATTATTCCAAAATATACTTATTTCTGTGAGGCATCACATAGCTCATGGGGAGCTTATCATTAGACAAGATATAACTTATAATGAGATAATAATCATATATATTTTTTGGTTTTTGGGGTTACTCCTGGCTGTCTGCTCAGAAATAGCTCCTGGCAGGCACGGGGGACCATAGGGGACACCAGGATTCGAACCAACCACCTTTGGTCCTGAATCGGCTGCTTGCAAGGCAAACGCAGCTGTGCTATCTCATATTTCAATCACCATTCAGGAGGTAGCTTGCCATCCAATTAGCTTTTGAGTCAATTAATATATATTCTTTTCATCTCAGAGACTATGACAAGAGTCAAGAATGGTAGGCAGTAGTTCCCTTGAACAACATATATTTTGTCATTTTTAAAAATATATAATATACATTTCTTGGGGCTGGCACTTTGGCACTAGAGGTAAGGTATCTGCCTTGCCAGTGCTAGCCTAGCATGGACCGCGGTTCGATCCCCCAGCGTCCCATATGGTCCCCCAAGCCAGATGCGACTTGTGAGCACATAGCCAGGAGTAACCCCTGAGCATCACCAGGTGTGGCCCAAAAACAAAAAAACAAAACAAAAAAATTTAAAAAAATAAAAATATATAATATACATTTCTACTAATATATAATTTTTCTAGATCATGAGTCCTCATGCCAAAGAAAATTTGTGTGGCATTGAGTTAAGACAGTTTTCCTCCATAGAAGGAAATTACAGTGAAAATAGAAAATGAAGCCTGAATAAAATGTATCAGAAAACCTGTCCACATTAAAGACATTGTAAAAGCAGAAAATTAAGTAAAGGAAGATGTCCTATGCCTTCTCACGCTGCAGACTGACTTTAAAATAGGAGGGAATTTTCTTGGAGGGATTAAAAATCCAAGGGGCTTTAATCTGAATAGCTTTGGAAAGCAGTTATAAAATGCATTGTCACTTAGAAAATTAAGAGAAATATCCATAAATCTAAATGATAACATACCTAAAATAAATGAGAGAACAAAAGCCTGATTTAATATCTCTAGCTCTCATTGATCATGACATTCACATTGCTTGACATTAGTAATGCAATATTAATTATTTTCATTCTTCTTTTGACGCCAAGCATGGTTTGAAATTAGTTTGATTTACTTCTGACAAAAAGAAATGTTGGATTCTTTTGTGTGTGATTGAAGACAAGTTACTAAAAAAAATTCAAAAACAGAACTATTTTACTTTTATCTTAGATCTGTGAGAAACTCCTGAGGAACTTATTCTGCATGACAGAGATGTACAACTTGTACATTGAGAGGGAGGCAGCGAGTTGGGGTGAAAGATATTTCTGTAAAATTTCTCAAAATAAATACTCCCTGTTAAAAGGAGATCTATTGAACATCTTTTCATTTCCCTACTCCATGGTGCTCTGTGTATTTGGAAAATGTTAGAGTAGAATGGCACTGACCTACTACGCTCTGCCCAAAGTGGGTGATAGGAACACAGTGGCAGCAGGTGAGAAACTAGATTGACCCGCAGGGATCAGTAGTAGGCTGGATGACAATTGCAGGCACTTTGGTTGTTAAAGAGGGGGGGGAGGGGGGAGTACTAAATGAATGTTTTTTCTTCCAAGGTTACAATAGAAATCTCTGACAATGAAAGAGGAGCTTTAACTGTTTTGAAATATGCTTGGGAACAGACAAAAGAAAAAATTAGAAAGCTGTATCTCTGAACACAAATCACAAGCTATCATCCTGCTAATAATTTTTAACAACTGTATTTGAAAAAGGGAGATTTCCCCCAACCCATCTATAATACAGTTATTGCTATTAGGTTTAATAGCAATCGTTACATCTGTTTTATTAGATCAGAATAGCCCAGGAATTACTACCTGTTTTATTCAGTGTTAGGCATTGCTTCTAGGTTATACATTAAGGACATGTTTAATAATGCAGGTTTCTTGGTTACATAGAACAATAATTACAAGGTAGAGGAAAAGATAAGTTTATGAAAATAAAGGAAATATAAACAAGATCTTGTACCATTTAGGAAGGAAATGAAAGGAGAGAGAACCCTAATTTAAATTATACAAATGAAATGACTATATCTATGACACCTTTTCTTTTTTTAAAACTTCAATTTTTTATTTATAATTTTTTATTTTAATCATAGTGGCTTACACATCGTTCTCAGTAATATTTTAGGTACATATTAACATCGAGTCAGGGAAATTCCCACCACCGAATTTTCCTCCCTTCACCCCGTTCCAGTCCTGCCTCCCATAGCCTCCACCTCACCCCCGGGGCTGCTAGAATGACTGGTCCCCTCTGTGCCTAGCTTACTACTTAGTGATCTTATAGTTATTTTATCATGATTCCTCCATTATATCCCCCTCTAATTGGGAGGTGGGACTAATTAAAGTTATGTGGTTTTGTTTGAAGAAGAGAAAAGTAATAAGATGGGTAAAAATCAAATATGCTGAAAATGGGCAGAGTCCTTCTAGGGGCTCTCATCCTCAGTTGGTGAGACGAAGGGAAAAAGGAAGGTGAAAGACCACAACAATATAAAAAGAAGTATTTTATGAAATATCCAGTGAGCACTACAGCAATAAATATAGGCACCACATACTTGCCACGGTCCTGATATAAAAAACATGACAGAGCACAAAACGGAAGAAGAGAAAAGATGAAAGAAAAAATAAATAATTAAAAATGAAGACAACTAGTTCAATATTCACACCAATTCAAAGAAATCGAATAAAACTAGATAGATAAAAAAAGATTATTTTGTGCTTTTGTCTCTTTTTTATATATTTATTTTTCCCTCCTACATAGGCACAGAAAACATTGGGGTCATTCTAAAAAGAATTCCCTTGGCCTAAGAGATACAGGGTTTCTCCATCCGTGGAGTATATTGTCATGGGATTAACTATAAGGTCCTTTCTAGTTCATTTTCTCTCCCGTTGGTGCTTTTGTGGTGTATGGGAGACTTCTGCTCCGACTGGGTGGTCAAGTCATATCTCTGCTATGACACTTTTCTAAGTTCATTAGCAGAATGCACCCCCAATTTTTACTTCAAAGTGAGATTTAAAAGACTAACTATTAAATCTGGAATGAAGATAATTTTTATTTAAAATCAGAGTAAAATATTTGAAAGCTTGAGTTCAACACAGATTGTTTTTAGAATGCATGGGTTGCAGAAACTGAGGTACCACAAGCAAAGGGCAAAGCACCACAATAATAGAAGCTTTAAAAGAATCTCAAGGTTGTGATATAAAAATGAAAATATTATTGAGATTCCAGAGA
This sequence comes from Suncus etruscus, assembly GCF_024139225.1. NCBI lineage: Eukaryota > Metazoa > Chordata > Mammalia > Eulipotyphla > Soricidae > Suncus > Suncus etruscus. The sequence continues at coordinate 21,563,928 of NC_064860.1, read as the reverse complement.
TGTTTTCCCTGCAAAAGTCCCAGCAACAATTTTCTTACTCAACTTGGTCATGACTCCCCAAGAACTCAAGTGGTGGAGACCAGTTCCCATCCTGTGCAGACCAAATGAGTTTCAAGCAAGGACCTTAATCCCTCTTACTATATATTTGGCCCCAAATACAAAATTTAATGAAATGTTTACATTATTTATAAGACAATATTTAAAGTTTTAAGCTGCTGCATATCAATCACTGAAATATGTAACACATTATTTTAGTATAATATAAAACTGAACTTTATGCAAAAGACTACGTCCAAAATAGTAAAAATCAGAGATTGGAGTAATATTATAGTAGATAAGATGTTTTACTTGCATACAGGCTGACTCAGGTTCAATACTTGGAATATCATACGAGATCTCCTTATAATATCTGTATATCTGTACTACCTCTTCACACTTTCATAATGGTCTCAGTTGATATCAATTAGTAACCACAAATAACAGTACTTTGGAGAACATAATGCTACATTAATCAAGGGGGCCATAGAGATAGCACAGTGGTAGGATGTTGGCCTTATACGCAGCTGACCCAGGATGGACCTTCGTTTGATTCCTGGCATCCTATATGGTCCCCTGAGCCTGCCAGGAGCAATTTCTGAGCTCAGAGCCAGGAGTAACCCCTGAGCACTGATGGATAAGGCCAAAAAAAAAAAAAACAAAAACAAACAAACAAAAACAAAACAAACAAATAAAACAAATAAATCATGCTATACAAATCCAATAAAAATATTAGTTAATAAAGTTAAAATTGAACACGATATTTTCTAAACATTTAAAAATTTATTTTAAAGTCTGAAGAAAACAATGCTTAAGCTACATTAAATTGTATTGGATTTCCTCTCTTAAATAAATTCTTGTTTATTTTAAATATTAACAAATGTCAAGGCCGAAGAAATAGTACAGGAGGTAGGGTGCTTATCTTACACACAGTCAAATTGGGTTTGAATTTTGGCATTCAATATAGTCCCTGAACCTGTCAAGAGTGGTTTGTGAGTGTAGAGCCTGGAGTACTGCTGGGTATAGCCCCCCCAACAAAAATAAGATCTACAAATGTCACAGAAACAAAATGTAAAATGCTTTATTGGATAATTCTTTACTCAAAATTACTTCAGAACAAGAATGAGAAGTTTCAAAACTTTAAAAGTTGTCAATAATGATCTATAATATCTAGGAATATGCCATCAATGTCAATTACACTTCATGACATCTCTGATAATTGATTTGACAGGCAGAGGACTAAAGTCACTTCCTGACAAAGGAGACCTGAGTAATTGGATCTTGATGCATTATTTAACCCCAGGAGTTCACAACATACATCCAATTTGTCTCTTTCTAAACTATTGGCTGGTGATTACAAGAGACTGAGCAATTTTTTTTTCAGTTTCAAAACATCATTAGGTACAAGTCTCATTCATTATGACTAGGGAAGTGACATAATGAATATCCTTTTTTATGCACTCTCAAAGGAATTCCAGTAAATAGGTTCATGTTGGTGGAAGACAGCTTCTTGGAGGACCCAGAAGAGTTGTATTGTCATCTGTATTAAGAATGATGAATGATGTAGGTGTACATCTAAAACAAGATTAGAAACATTTGAGTAAAAGCAATTATTAAGTTGTAGAGTGAATTGTGGGAAGAATTCAATTATTTTCAATATGTTAGCTTTAGTCTCATTCATCAATAGCAATCTACTCAACTTACTCACCAAATGTCCAAAGTCATTAGGTGCATCTTGGTGAAATCTGCTATTATTTACTTTACTTAGCAGACAAAATGTCTGCTATGGGGACAGGCAGAGGGGAAGGCAGAGGGAAACGGGACATTGGTGACAAGAAATGTGTACTGGTAAAAGGTGTTTTACAATATATGACTGAAACTCAATCATGAACAATTTTGAAGTGAAGAAAACTATATTATGAACGACATTGTAAATCTCAATGTTTAAATAAAGTAATTGAAACAAAATAAAAAGTGTCAGTGTCATCACAATTTTACAAATGAGTAAAGTGAGGCTGATGGGTCTAGTTAATATATTTATCATTAGAAGATGAGTTAAATGTTTTATTGAGAATATAAATCAGGGCTCTTGTTTTTAGTTACAAATATGATCTATTTTTTACTCAAAAAATTACTACCACCTCATATGTTTTACTCCAAATATTTTAATAATTATCAAGCAATTGTTAAGCATTATGACTTCTAAAACATGTAGCATATTCCTTACCCCAGGATAGAAGGTAATAACAAACACAGAAACAATTTTTCATTACGAAACTTCATTGTTTAGAAATAGCCTTAAGAGAAAGTCTATGGAAGACTGGAGAACATACAGGTTTTTTCTTTAATTCACCTGTTATCACTCTCATATTATTAGTGAATTCTATTCATTACACTCAATGAGCAAATATTTTATCATATTTCACTCCCTATTTTGGTGGGAGGAAAGTATTCAAAGTGCTACTAAAGTGATCTTGAGATCCCTCCTAGATACACTCAGCCAATAGAGCCTGAGGTTCAACCTTCACAGTACGAAGTACGTTCAACAGGGGAGAAGGGGACTGCATTTCTGAGTTGTACCAGGCAATTCTCAGGGGTCCAGGTTGTGTGAAGCATAGAATATAAGTCAGTGACATGCAAAGAATATATCTTAGCTCCTGTACTCCCTCTTCAACCCCTCTTTGTATATTTTACTTTGATATCAATGTTCACCCAAGGACCTTTTTTGTTTTGTTTTGTTTTGGGCCACACCCAGTGGCTCTCAGGGGTTATTCCTGGCAGTACACTCAGAAATTATTCCTGCTAGGTGTGGGCGACCATATGGGATGCTGGGAATTCAACCCCAGTCCACTGCATGCAAAGGAAATCCCCTAACTACTTTGCTATCACTCTTGGTAAGGTTCATTTCTGTTATGGGATCCTATCCAGGACAACATAATACCTTCCATGGACATGTTCCTTTATATTCCTAGCATTTTGCAGGTCAGTTGATTCCCTGTCTTGTCATGTTTTCAGTGATTTTGATAAAAATGAGGAAAAAAGACCAAGAAATTTGTAGCATTTTCAGAAATTGAAACATTCTATTGAAACATTGTCACATGATTAGATTAAAGCTATGAATTGTTGGGCCCTGAGAGATAGCACAGCAGCGTTTGCCTTGCAAGCAGCCGATCCAGGACCAAAGGTGGTTAGTTCGAATCCCGGTGTCCCATATGGTCCCCCATGCCTGCCAGGAGCTATTTCTGAGCAGACAGCCATGAGTAACCCCTGAGCACTGCCGGGTGTGGCCCAAAAACCAAAAAAACAAACAAACAAAAAAAACCCAAGCTATTTATTGTATGAATTGTTTTAATCTAGTCAGGCTACTATAACAAAATACCCTGATAAGGTGGTCAGCAAAACTGTAGGCCAAATCCAAGATCAGAGTTCCTGTGAGGCAGCTGAAGACTCTTCAGAGTTATAGATTATTATAGTGACAGGGAGGAGAATATGAGGCTATTTTTCAAAGGCAACAACAACAAAAAGGAACCAAAGTGATAGTACAGTGCGTAGGGCCTTGCACACAGCCAACGTGAGTTATATCGCCTGCATCCAGGCAGCCAGGAGTAATTTCTGAGCAACACTGTGTGTGGTGCCAAAATCAGTCAAACAAAATACCAATAACAACACAATACAATAAAACAGCATTAATCCATGGAAACCCAGGATTTAAGCTCATCGCAAAGGTCTCAGTGACTAACACCATGGTCTTTAGAGTTGGAATTTCAACAAATGGAGTTTGAGGTGACATACACATTCATACCACAGGCATTTGAGAGTCAGTTTATATCTATTTTTACCTATGACATACCACACATCATATATTACATCAGTCATGATGTTGACCTTCACCAAAGCAGTAAAAACCTTTGTAAATCATAAAAGCAGGGTAGTAAGTATTTAAAATAGATTCAAAACAGCAATACCCAACAATTAGAGTAAGTAAAATGAAAGGTAAATCATACTAAGTAAATCCATGCTAATTATGTATTTATCTTATCACTTACAGAAAAAAAGATGTTAACAATATCCTGTGATTCTAAATGCACCTGTTTCTTATTTTTAGTGCAATTTATGTTGTCGTATTACATTTTTGGAGCTTAGCATCGTTAGTTAAACATCTTTTATTTTTGGTGAATTTAGAATTTTTACATTATAAATCATTTTTAATCCATATATATCTAGTAACACTTTTTTTGTGTGTGGTTTTTGAGTCACACCCGGCAGCGCTAAGGGGTTATTCCTGGCTCTATGCTCAGAAATCACTCCTGGCAGACTCGGGGACCATATGGAAAGCCAGGATTCGAACCGATGACTTTCTGCATGAAAGGCAAATGCCTTACCTCCATGCTATCTTTCTGGCCCCAATTTTTTTTTTTTTTGTGGCTAGTAACACTTTTCTTAAAGTATTTTTATAATTTATATAATTTAAATTTATTGCATATAACAGAAAAACTAACCCAACTAACCATGAGTTAGTTTTTATATTTTATACAGCTATTTAACTATTTTACTTTATTACATTAGTATATTATATACATACATCTTTTGAAACATACATAGAGAGGTTTTATTATTCCTTAGTCTGTGAAAATGCTGTTATATAATTGTGACAGGAAGTTTTAATGTAATTGTTCATTTTTTATATCTTTGTAACTTAAACAGCCCTCTTCTTTATAATTGTTTTCTTGCTTTTTTGAAGGGAGTGAGTAGTTATAAAATTTAAATTTTTGTTTCCCCTGTATATTTTATTACAAAAAGTGTTTTATTATTATCATTAGAACACAAAGGATGACAACAAACTTCTCTTAATTTATTTCTATTTAAACTTTATTTATTGATTGATTAATTAATTGATTGGTTGTTGGGTCACACTCAGTGGCACTCATGGGTTGCTCCTGGCTCTGCACTCAAAAATCAACTCCTGTAGGCTGGGGGACCAGATGGGTGCCAGTAATTGAACTGGGTCCCTCCGGAGTCAGCCACATGCAAGGCAAATTACGTAACACTGTACTATATCTCCAACTCCACTTCTCTTGATTTATAAAAAAATTAATTTTACTTTACGTAATTACATTCTTTCCACAGGTTATCATTTACTTCCTGCTTTTGTTACATATATTTTAATTCTAGATAGACTTTAAACCCAAGAAATTTTTTGTTATTATTGAATAAACCAGTATTTATTTAAAGATTGTTTCTAAATTACTGATTTTACTCTCAAATTTAGATGGTCATGCTGAAATTAAACTGTTATTTTCAGTTCAGATATTGTATTTATCTTTAGAATTTTTGGGGTGGTCCACAGCTAGTGTGCTCAGGGGTTACTCTTAGCTTTGCACTCAGGAAGCACTCCTGGAGGGTTCAGTAGCCATATGAGATGGCAGGAATCAAACCAGGGTCAGAAGAGTGCAAGGCAAATGCCCTACCCACTGTGCTATTGATCCTGGCCCAACTTTGGATTTTTTTATCTGTGTCAAACCCTGCAGTGTTAAGGATCATAGAATGAGTCCTAGTTATGTTCCAGCAGGTGATATGACCCTGGCAGTTTGATACTTTGATTTGGTAATGCAGTAATCAAGTCCACCAGTAATTATAAGACACAAGAGCTATACCAGACATTGTGTGAGTCTTCAATACTTGATGACCCATATATTGAGGGCCATGTGGTGATAGGAAGTGAACTCTGGGTTTGGTTTACAAATTACAACTTGGTTCCAAAACAAAGATACAAAACAAAGATCATCCCTGGTTTCTCTGTGTCTGTTTGTTTAAAACTTGATTTGAACCAAAATAGAGGTTTTTCTAATTTAGCATGTATCAAAAAAAAACTAGGCCAGAATAGATCAGGAAAAGCCTTCTGCCCTTTCTACCCTGCCCAAGGGTGGTTACTGTACACAATAAAATACTACAGTCTGGCAGGCATCTCTTTTTCAGCTTTAAGAGTCAGATTGGTACCCTGTCATGCATATTTCACTCTCAGCTTTGTTTGGATAATTTCCTGCAGCGACCCTTGCTTTAGACTTTCCCTGGGTGGAAATATGACATTTAAGGCCATTACACCATGGGCCTCACATATGCTACATATATGCTGCTCTGCCTATCATCTCCCAAAGCCCAGTGAATAAAGACATAAGAGTGGACATAATAAAAATAGCTTGATATGGGGCCGGAGCGGTGGCACAGAGGGCTAGCCTTGGACAGATGTGGTTTGATTCACCTGCATCCCATATGGTCCCCCAAGCCAGGAGCGATTTCTGAGCAATTGGCCAGAAGTAACCCCTGAGCTTTACCGAGTGTGCCCCCCCAAATCTTGATATTATCCCATTAATTACATCTGATAAAACAGAAGTATCATGGATCATTAAAAAGTTGTCAAAGTATTTTACTCTTTACCAAATGCTTGTTCACCTGTTGAACAATATGAATATGTATTATGTCTTACTAACAATATTCCCTATCTGCCTACTATAATAATTTTGTAATAATAAAGTTAATATTTTATTTTGTGATGGACATAGATAGAAAAATATATTTTAGAGGAAATTAGAAAGATAATTTACCATATTTTGAGCCAATATAACTAAAGTATACCTCTTTCATAGAAAACTTTCTATAATTTCAGATCATTATAAATACCAGACAAGTATTGCATTTCTCATATTTAAAAAAAATTATAATGTTCCTTTGGACATTTCAGCAATAATATTTCTTAATGGTTACTATAACTTTTAATGGCTTTAATTAAAAATTTAAGTCAACTGCAAAAGATATAAAGTAAATTTCTTTGGGAAGAATTAGTGAAGAAATAAATTACTTTGAGGAAAATTGCTTTTAAATTATAGTCAAATTAAATTTATTTGCCCTTCATGTAAGTCAGTCTTCTGGTGAAACTGACTGAATTTGGTAACTTTTTGTACTTTTCATAAGGAAAATTTCATACAATTCAAGGAAATAGGAAAAAGTAGAAGATTAAAATAACTTTGTAAAACTGAAATATCCAAAGCATTAATGTTTGCTGAATATAAAGAATGCATTTTTATCTAAAATGGAAAATATGGTAAAGGCTAAAATAAATCATATTAAAGACACAATATTCAAAAGGATATAATAGATTACTCAAGAGGTAAAAAATTACTGAATTTCTTTTATGTGCAAGACACAGCTGTCCTTTAATAAAAATCCATTAAGTTTAAACACTATAGCTAGCATTTTACATTAAAGCCACATAAAATTTCTATGAAGAATAACAGTAAAATTTTATTACTGTTAGTAAGGAAAACATTTGTTTTCAAATTCCCCCAGTCATTATAAATGAACTAGACTTAACCCTATATTTTAAGCCAGACTACATATTTTATCTCTATGAAATACATGTATCCCCCAGAATATTGCAAATTATTTTAGACAGTTACTTGTTGTTGCCATAAAGAAATTTATTTCTTACTAATATACTATTATCTTGAGTTTATTTAAACACTATTTTACAAGGTTGTTCATACTACAGTTTTTTCCCACAAATGAAGTTCATGATTGAATTACAAATATACAATTATAAAATCCTTCACCGGTAATTATTTCCCACCACCAAAGTCCTCACATTCTCTCTCACCATCCCTGATGCCTCTTCCCTTTCTCTGATCCACCCTTGTCTACATCTGAGGCAGGCATTTGACTTCACTCTCTCTCTTTCTCTTTCTCTATCACTCTCTTCTTTTTTGACACAGTGGTTTTTTCACTACTGTTAATGAAGGAGTGCTATGCATGTCAGTTTACCCCCTTTAAGTACCTAGTTCTTGTCCAGAGTGATCATTTCTATCACTTTCATAGGAGACACTTCTCTACTCTAACTTTACTTAATACTCTTTGTGGCAAGTTTCCTAACATGCATCCGTCCTCCTAACCTTTATCTCTATTGCTTCTGGATATCATTACCCACTGTCTTTTATTTTCCTTACATTTCACAGATAATAAGTGAGATATATTTTATGTTTATTCCTCCCCTTCTGACTCATTTTAGTCAGAATAATAATCTTCATGTCCATCCATGTATAAGAAAATGTCATGATTCATTTTTCTTAATAGCTGCATAATACTCCATTGTGTATATGTACCAGTTGCTTTAGCCACTCATGTGTCATCCAGCACCCGGCTTGATTCCAGATTCTGGCTATAGTAGTTGTATATATATATACAGTTGTTGTAAAGAACATAGTTCAATGCATAGTTGCATAGTGTTGCAATGAACATACGCATGCAGACGGTAATTTTGCATTATGTTTATGTGTTCCTAGAGTATATCCTTAGAAGCGGTATTGCTGGATCAAATTTACAGTTTTTGAGGAATATCCATATTGTTTTTCAGAAAGGCTAGAATAGACATTTCCACAGACAGTGAATGAGAGTACCTTTCTCCCCACATCCATGCCAACACTGGTTGTTCTTGTTTTGTTTTTTTTTTTTTTTTGTGATGTGTGCCATTGTCTGTGTTGTGATGATACCTCATTGATGTTTTGATTTGCATCTTCTTGATGATTAGGGTTTTGGAGCATTTTATATGTGCCATTTGGCCATCTGTATTTCTTCTTTGAGGACATTTCTGTTCATTTATTTCTCTTATATTTTGATGGGGTTAGATGTTTTCTTCTTGTTAAGTTCTGGCAGTATCTTCTATATATTAGATATTAACACTTTATAGGATCGGTATTGGGTGAATAGATTCTCCCATTCTACGTGTTCTAGACACTGTTTCCTTTCCATCATAGCCTTTGTATCCTAGTAACTGTTTCCTTTAAAGTGAAGAAGCTTCTCGATTTAATGTAGTTCCAATTATTTGTTTCCAAGTGCTTGGACAGTGAGATTTCCTCCTTAAAGATACATTTAGTTTCAGTGCTCTGGAGTATTTTATCTATGTTTTCATCTATGTATCTTATGATTTAATTTTGATATGAAAGTCTTTTTGTTTTGTTTTGTTTTGTTTTTCTTTTTTCTTTTTTTGTTTCTTTTTTTCCTTTTCCTCTTTTTGATTTGACATTTGTGCCTGGTGTTAAAGAGAGGTCTGATTTCATTTTTTTTTTTGCATGTAGTTGACTGTAGAATTAAACAATTAAGAGGCCCTTTGGATGGGCTTCAATGGTGATTGGATAAATGGAGGGGTCTTTCTCTGAAGTCCCAGCCCACATTTCTCCAACCTCCACCAGCTGGCTGGTCTACCGGTTCAGGGTGGCAGCAAGGAGAAAATCCATTCACAGGCAGGCTTCTTCAGGAGATAACATCTTTATTTGCCCTGGCCAATATGTGTGGCCTATATCATAACCATTTATGCTGGATTCCTATTCAGCCCTGCATTGTACCTTGTCCCTCAGAGATCTCCTCCTGCTTCCTCCTCCATCCTGCATCCATGCAAATCCCCTTTTGCCCCTGAGGCCAAACCTTTTGTAACCTTCCCAAGATCCCTCCCAGAAATGCGAGGGTCTTTCTTGTAGGTAAGCTTACATGAAGAATGAGGGGTGGGATTACATCGAAAGACCCTCCCTTTTCTGGGACTTTAAAAATTCTTATGTTGTTTCTTTTGCATTTATTCCAGATTCTATTGTCATCTGCTCACTTTCTTTAAGGATTTTTCCATACTTTTCTATTGTATGGATTTGTTATGCAGGTCATCTAGCTTGCTGATTCTGTCCTCAATGGCATTACTCTGTTGGTGAAGCTTTCCAATGAGATTTTAATTTCACCTACCAAGTTTTTCAGTCATTATATTTCTGTTTGAAATTTTCACATTTCTACTCTCATATTTTCTGGAGTCTTATGAGCTATCCATTCTTTGGTTTCTTTAATTTCTTTGAACATCCTTAACATCTCCTCTCTAAAGTCCTGATGAGAGAGTTATGTACTTAGTTTGTGTTGGTCTCTAGTACAAGCATCCTCAGTCTCAAAATGTCACAAGGTTCTGCATAGTTTTCCCACTGTGACTTTTGTTTTGTGGTACTATTTTTATGTGTCGTGGTGCTTCTCCTTACTTAAAAAATGTGTAAGCCATGGAGTGATGTAGACTTCAGGTCAATTCAAAGTGGTGTTTTTTGGTACAAACTCTAGCCACTTCCCACAGCTGCTTGGGACCCATTCTCAATTTAAACTGGCCTCTGTTTTGTTTTTAAAATTTGTCTCCATGTGTTTTCCAAGAAAGAAAAGAATGACAAAGCCATAATAAAATGCATAACTACTGTTTTCAGTTTGGAAAATAATAATAAATAACATGAACAAAATAAATAACTTGATGAAATCATCTCTCATGATCTTAAGCTATTATTTATGATTGTATTATGACTGACAATCCTTTTTTTTGTTTTTTTTTTGGGGGGGGCACACCCATTTGATGCTTAGGGGTTACTCCTGGCTAAGCGCTCAGAAATTGCCCCTGCTTGGGGGACCATATGGGAGGCCAGGGGATTGAACTGCGACCCTTCCTTGATTAGCGCTTGCAAGACAGACACCTTACTTCTAGCGCCACCTCACCGGCCCCAGACAATCCTTTAAAAAAAAAAAACGAAATGAGACCAATAGAATATAAAGTGAATATGTTTGTCAATTTCAGCCATTAATTTTAACTACTGAACAGGATTTATTTATACATGAGATTTAATATGCAGTTCTACACTTTCAAAGGTTTAATAATTTTTATAATTCTAAAGATATTTCAAAAATAAATTAAATTTTAATTAATTTCTATAATCAGAGACAAAATTATCTCTTAGTTCTGGAATATTTAAATAAAATATAAATAAAGATCCTTGTACTTATGCACCATAATTTTTTGAATGTCATCCCTGCACAGGGGCCATGCTAATCTTTCTATATCATTCCAATTTTAATATATGTGCTACTGAAGTAAGCACCACCATAATTTCTTTATCTTTAAGTTTTATTGAGACCATTGTGAATTACAAGTCTATCATAGTTGTATTACAGGCATATAGTGATAGGGATTTAGGGCCATTTCAACCACCATTCTTGACTTCCCTCCACCAGAGTTCCCAGCATGCATCCCTTAGCCCCCTGGTCTCTGGAGAAGTTCTGCTCAGTCGCAGTTGTCAAAGTCAGTCTTCTGTAATTAAAGATCTTGTTTTTGTTTTGTTTTGTTTTGTTTTTTTACAAATTCGAGGTCAAAGAGTCATCTGATTTTATCTCATCTTTAGGTGGTGATGTAGGGCAACCTGCCTTAGATCAAGTTGTTGCTGTTTCCTGTGCCATATGAATCTACCCTGGAGCAAGTTGGTGCTAGAGTGGTATTAGGGCCGTCCTCAGGGGGAGTTTAATTCCTGGTGCTGTTGCAGGAGACTGTGCCAGTTCTAAGGTTGGGATCTGGGGTTCGAGATTAGATGGTCAATGTTCGATCAATTGAGATTTAAGTCAACTTCCCATGACAAATGTTCAGGGATACACCATTTGTTTCTATTAGAAATTTATATCTTACTTTTACAATGACCATTTAAAGACCAATACTTGACAATGAAATACATCAAATGAGAGAAATGAACAGCAAAGAAAATAAAGCGATATCTAAGAATTACTAAATTTCTCAACCATTTATTGTTAAAACAAAAAATTATCAGAGGATGCCTGCCTGAATGTCATTCATTTTCAAGCTGTTGAGCAAGACCAGAAGAGAAAAACCACAGTAAGTTCAGAGCACTAGAACAATCGCCCTGGCTGTTTAATGGTAAAGTAATCTCAGTTCTTATGTCTCTCACCAATTTTCTAAGCATAATGATGGACAATCTAGCATATATCTGAATCTAATATCCTCATTTCACTTAAAAATAAACACACATATGTGTATAATTGGCAACTTCTATTGCTTATAATTTAAAAGAATAATATTTGGGGCAGGTAGTGGGGATGGAGCTAAATATACTAATTGTATTAATATAGAATAGAGAATCATCTATAAACAGCATAATTTTCTCATGGAAATGCCCCTTCTTCCTATGCTAAAATTAGTCTCTTGTAGCCTGTTTTCCTTGGTCTTTGTAAATCATGTTATTTCAAGTGCAACAATATATGGATGCAACAATAACCAGTATTGACACAGTAAAAAAAATATAAACTGTTCCAAATTGGCTCCAAGATGAGAGATTGGGAAAAACTCCATAAAGGTCTTTATCATTAGGCTTCCCTCTCACTGCTAGAAACAAAAGGTAAAATTAAATAAAGGGAAATTGAAATTCATTACAATTTCTTTTCTTCTTCTTTTTTTTTTTTTTTTTTTTGGGTTTTTGTTTTTTGTTTTTTGGATCCACCCGGCAGCGCTCAGTGGTTACTCCTGGCTCTATGCTCAGAAATCGCTCCTGGCAGGCTCAGGAGACCATATGGGATGCCGGGAATCAAGCCACCATCCTTCTGCACACAAGGCAAATGCCTTACCTCCATGCTTTCTCGCTGGCTACATGGTTTCTTTTCAATGAGCACTGAGTATATTTTGATCACAACTATTAAAATCTTGAATATGAGTAAGATTAATTCAGGTCAAAATTAAGTAATTATCCAAATGTCTTCCTAGTTCTCTGGCGTGATACTTGAATACACATCTTTCTACTCAATGTCAAGGTTTACCAGCTGTCTATAGAAAAGACAAAGCCTCAATCAGGAGTTTTGAGTAGAAAGGAAGCAGAAAGCCTTCACCATTCAATGTATTATGAAAAATTTAAAACTCTTCACATCCCTGTGCTTTTTGTTTCAATTTAAATGCCTGCCTTTATCTTTGGACACTTGACACTATTTACATAACTCCTTAACACTTCTATTCAAATCATGAGATACTAAAAAAAGTGAAGATGTCAAACTAAGAGGTCAGTTTCTTCTGTATCTTTGACTTTTAGAGGAGAGAAAACGGCATAGAAAAAAATCAGGAAAAAACATAAATACTGACACACAAAAACTACAAAGTATTTGAGCATTTAAGTCAATAAAACTATTAGGAGATGCTGGAGAGATAGCATGGAAGTAGGATGTTTGCCTTGCATGCAGAAGGATGGTGGTTCGAATCCCAGCATCCCATATGGTCCTCTGAGCCTGTCAGGAGCCATTTCTGAGAGTAGAGCCAGGAGTAACCCCTGAGCACTGCTGGGTGTGACCTCCCCCCCCCAAAAAAAAACTATTAGGAGAAATACAGAGAATGGGAGAAAAGAAACAAATACATAGAGAAAATAGAAGAAAGGAAAACATATTATGTGACAATATGTTATATAATAAAGGTTTTTCAAAAAATCATAATCATGGCCAACAGAGTGATTACATTCTTTGTGTATAAGAGTATGTGGGTCAATTCATAGCACCTAATGTTCCCTCCTACCTAGTATTACCTGGAGAAACACTCAACACAGAACCAGGTGTAACTACAAAATACTACTGGCTGTAGGAAAAGAAACCAAATAAGTGAATAAAAAATAATAATTTCATGTTATTAAGTAACCCCATAATCTGCTATTTATCTAAAGAATATAAAAGATTATATAAAGGAATAGCTTCTCTTTTGTATCATGTTGCAGCATTATTTACAGTACCCAAGAACTGGAACACACCTCAGATCCCAATAACAGGCAATTGCATAAATATATATGGTAAGTTAAACACAATGGAAAACTCCAAACTTTAAAAATGATGAAATACTGCAATTTTCTAAAACATACCTGGACCTAGAAGGTACTACATTTAGCAAAATAATTCCAATAAAGACAACTACCATATGAATACCCTTGCACAATTTAAACAATGAATTAAAACAGCAAAGAAAATAAAAACTAGCTTTTAAGTTAGAAGCCAAATTATTCATGGTAACCAGAGAAAAGTGAGAAGAGAAGTTAATCTGGTGAGAAAGTTAATTATAGCTAAGCATAGTTTTGGAGGTTTAGTGATAAATAGTAGTAAATGTGTAATTTATAATTATGCACACATACAATTTATGTACATGTATATATGATTATACTATAATTCAATCTTGCTTCATTTGAAAAAATAATAGAAATTTAAAACAAAAAGTATGCATTGTACAAAAGCACCATTCTATGGTGATCCATATTTACTTAGAAACTCTAATATGGAGTAATGTGAAAGTTATATGAAAGTTAATAGAAAGTCAGAAATATTTGGTTTTTAATATAATAATAATAATAATAATAATAATAATAATAATAATAATTGGTGGAGAGATCCAGTAGAATTTACTGGTGATAACATATGGAATTTGAAGAACATAGATTGGATTCTAGTGGCAAGATAAGAACCACAGAAGGAAAAGGAGTGAACTGGCTTTATCTATAAACACAACTTACAGGATCACTAAATAAACAGCTAGTTTGCAGTTTCTCATAATTCTAGATTTTCCCCTAAAATTTTTTGCCCAAAGAGCTGGCTTGGTTGAAAGAGAAAATCTTGCTCCAGGAAGATAAAAGGAGGACGTGGAATGATGGCCTCTAATAACAGTTCATTTTTTTCTTTTTCATTTCGTTTTTGTTTTTTGGGCTACACCTGGTGGTGCTAGTTACTCCTAGCAGGCTCAGGGGACCATATGGGTTCCTGGGGATAAAATGGGTTGGCCCTGGGTCAGATGCATGCAAGGCAATCACCCTAACTGCTGTGCCATTGCTCCAGTCCCTCTAAAAGACAGTTCTTCACAGGTCAGATTGTACTCCCTCAAGAAGGCTGTTTTAACAGCACAAAGTTTATTGCTGGCTCCAAGATGGGCCTGTCCTGTTCAAGGACATGCCAGAATTTCAGGTAAACTCCTAAAAGTTACTGTAAACCAATACACAAAGGGCCTTGACAACAAATACACTAATCCAACACAGTGACAATTTGGGGGAAATTATTCTAAATAAAAAACAAAACAAAACAAAAAACACCCCACCATAAAACAAACCTCCAGTTTTATTCTTTTCATTTACAAAACTTTTGTTGGTTCAATCTTCCCTGTTTCCAAGCTATACTCCTTCAACTTATTCCTTAAGATTTTCCTTAATCCAGGAGAAAAAACAATAAAAAATAGCTCTTTCAATCTACTATTTACTTTGTGTTGTACTTTAACGGCAATTTAAACTATTATAACACGATATAATTCTTGGTCTAAATTGGAGGAGAGAATGCTCAATCAATCATAGCATCATGAAAATAACTCAGTTTAATGAATGGTTTTGTCTTATATTCTGCACCCAGAGAAAATTGTAAACTGGAAGATAAAAACTGAATCAAAGTGCCAGCCTCTTGTCACTATAACAAAAAAGTAAGAATCTTAAAAATTGAACAAATATTTATATTTATTATGTGACTTGTAAGCTGAATGTTAGCAATATTTTTACTAGGTCACAGAAAATATCAACCTCTCCAATACTAGCAAATTTGGAACATTTCTAAAAACACATGTTATACAGAGTTTTTTCTCTGGTAAGATTAATTCACCTAACGATATTTGTCATTTCAAATATACCAAAAAGGGGCCAGACCAATGGCACTAGGGGTAAGGCTCTGCCTTGCCTGCGCTAGCCTAGGATGAACCACAGTTCGATTCCCCAAAGTTTTATTTGGTCCCTCCAAGCCAGGAGCAATTTCTGAGTGCATAGCCAGGAGCAACCCCTGAGTGTCACCAGGTGTGGCCCCAAAACCAAAAAAAGTAAAAAAATAAAATAAAATAAACATACCAAAGAATTGTCAAATATATTTCCACTCGACAATGCCAGAAATATCACTGATCAGCTAATTGGTTACAAATCTGCACAGTTCCTGAGTTCAAATTTGAACACTCTTTAGGGTTTTCTCTTAAGATAAGCTTGAAAGCCAAGAACTCTACTCAACTTTCTAATGATGATTATCATAGACTTGCCTTATGCACCCATGATCATAGGGATTCTTAATGGTCCCAAACCCTTTTTATCTGAAATATTAAATTTTTGAAAGTCATCAAAATACAAGTTACTTAAACAATTCTCTAGGGTCGAATTTTCAATGAGATCATGTGACAGTGACTAACACAGGGCAGCACCTCTAGTTAGAATATCAACAAGCATATCACAACCCAAGTCTTGACATCTGTGAAGTCGACCACTATCCAATTTCCCAGAAGCAGACTTTATATAATATACACTCTGGAGCAAGATAATTTTATAATTTAATTACTTCCTTTCTGCTATAAAATTACTAATTACACTAAAGCAAAGCTGTATGGAATAGCTTCATGGGAATGCTAAATAGGCCAGTTACTATAAACATAAAATACCTTTATTTTCATGCTAAAAGCATCATCTTTTATATTAGGTACTAAGAAAAGTGAGAATAACAAGGCAATTCTGCCTTTGTAGTAATACCTTATTACCTTAGTAGAATCCCCAAACCAAAATTATACAATAGTCAACTCTACTCCACAATATTCAGTCTATCACATATATGAATTTAGTCCATAAAAGAGGTTAATTCCTAGAAATGATGCCAGGAATATATATTGAAATAGAATAAAAAACATATGCAGTTTTGCTCCAAAACTCAAAACCAAGGAATTCACTTCACTGGAGATAATTTAAAATATCAGAAATTAAACACAGAAAATTCATCTATGCCTCTTATAAAATGTTAATTTCATCTTGCTGATATAATGTTATGTATAGCAACTATCCCTGACTTTGATTTTGTCACTCAAAGAATTTCCAAGCTAAAATATTCATGTTCCTTGTTTTTTTTTGGGGGGGGGTGTTGGGTTTTTTCAGACCACACCCATTTGATACTCAGGGGTTACTCCTGGCTAAGCACTCAGAAATTGCCCCTGGCTTGGGGGGACCATATGGGTTGCTGGGGGATCGAACTCTGATACTTCCTTTGCTAGCGCTTGCAAGGCAGACACCTTATGTCTAGCACCACCTCGCTGGCCCCTCATGTTCTTTGTTTAAGGTCTAAATCCACAACCTCACTTTTTTAGTTCTTTAGGTCTTGTTTGTTCTCTCATGTTGTTTTAAATTTAAAATAATTACAGGACAGCACGTTCTTATCTTTGGACATTTTAGATTGTAACTGATGTCTAGGGGAATGAAACACAGAAAAATAAATGATTTCCACTTTCAGAACAGAATTCTGACTAAATTGTTCAGATGTTTCCCTCACCATTCAACTCAACTGAGACTATTTTCAGTGAAAATTTGATGAAAAGAATAATGCTGGGGCCGGGCGGTGGCGCTGGAGGTAAGGTGCCTGCCTTGCCTGCACTAGCCTAGGACGGACTGCAGTTCGATCCCCCGGCGTCCCATATGGTCCCCCAAGAAGCCAGGAGCAACTTCTGAGCGCATAGCCAGGAGTAACCCCTGAGCGTCACAGGGTGTGGCCCAAAAACCAAAAAAAAAAAAAAAGAATAATGCTGACCATGGAAGTAACATGTTTGACATCCTCTTATCATGCATGTAGTAAGAAAAAATCATAAAATTAGACTTGCCCAAAGTTGAGTAGTTGTTTGTATATAGTACTACAGGTAGATCTATTTCCCCAAATATTTTGTTCCACTGTTTCTCAAGCAAATAGACATTTTCAGGGAAGAAAATCATTTGGGGAGGAAGGCACAACTTATCTTGCTTATCTTGCTCATCACAGCTTATCACAGTTTACCTTGTTCAGGGGTTAATCCTGCCTGGTTATGTACTCAGGATCAGTCATGATGGTGCTTAGGGTATATAATGAAGTGAACTGGGCCTTTGTGCAAGGTAGGCACTTTAATTCTAACTCTATAGCCTAGGATCATTTTATATAAATACCAAAGATATTATTGAATCAGCATTTATGCACTCTGCCATGAGTGTTTTTTTTTACTCTATCTTAAACCCTTTAGTGATTATATTTATTTCAAATGGGGAGTAGAAGAACATTAGTGAACTTTGAGGAATATTGCTTGACAGAAATGGTAACTCTCACTTTTTAATTAAATAAAAATATTTCAATGTGCTGAGTGAAATAAGTCAGAGGAAAAGAGATAGACACAGAACAGTATCATTCATCTATGGGTTTTAAGAAAAATAAGATATTTTTGTAATAATTCTCAGAGACAATAGAGATGAGAGCTGGAAGGTCCAGTTCATGATATGAAAGCTCACCATAAAGAGTGGTGAGTGCAGTTAGAGAAATAACTACACTGACAACTAACATAGCAACTTGAATGAATGAGGGAAGTAGAAAGCCTGTCTCAAATACAGGCTGAGGGTTAGGGAGGTGGGTGATTTGGGGCACTGGTGATGAGAATGTCACATTGGTGAAGGGGTTGGTTCTTTATATGACTGAAACCCAACTACAATCATGTTTGCAATCAAATTGTATAAATAAAGACATTAATAAAATATTTCAATATATTGACCTATACCCAGTGGATTAACAGACTATTCTTTTTTTTTGTTTGTTTTTGTTTTGTTTTTTTGTTTTTGGGTCTCACCCGGCAGTGCTCAGGGGTTACTCCTGGCTCCACGCTCAGAAGTCGCTCCTGGCAAGCACGGGGGACCATATGGGATGCCGGGATTCAAACCGATGACCTTCTGCATGAGAGGCAAACGCCTTACCTCCATGCTATCTCTCCGGCCCAACAGACTATTCTTATAAATTAAAAGGATAGAGGTCAGAGACATAGCACAGCAGTAGGGCGTTTGCCTTGCACCCAGCCAGTCCAGGATGGATAGTGGTCAGAATCCTGGCATTCTATATGGTCCACCAAGTCTGCCTGGAGCAATTCTGAGTGCAGACTCAGGAGTAATCTCTTATTTATTTTGACCCCAAAATAAATAAACAAATTGTATAGATTATAATGCAGTCATATTGTATTGATATGTTGATATTAATGTTTCCATTAAGTATTCACAAGTTAAAATGACACAGTTCAGTTACTGTACTCCAGAGAATACTAATTATTTTTTACCTGAAATTATTCTTACATTATGATTACAAAAGCATCATTACTGAGTAATTACTGCAGAAATGAACAAAAATTTTATAGCCAGTGGGCAATGAATATAATTGATTAAGTAACCAAAAATATTCCTTTCTGCTAGAGAGAATTTTTATTAAAATCTAAAAACTAAAAAAATTAAAAAACGGAAAATCTATGAAACAATGCCTGTCCAGTGGGGCCTGACCATGATAAATTGTGAGTGCTGCCTGTGTGTGTCTGTCTCCTGTCCTGTCACCTGAATTCCTTGGGAGTGGGCCAAAAAGAGGCTCCAGAAAACTCGTTCTCCCAGAGGCTCATTTAAGGACGGGAACACCAAGGAACTGCTTCATAACGTGAAAACTGGCTACAAACAGTACTTTACAGAAGTCAGGTCCCCTGTTTATGACGTCAAGCTGGCAAAATATTGTGAGTGCTGCCTGTGTGTGTCTGTCTCCTGTCCTTTCACCTGAACCCTTTGGAAGTGGGCCAAAAAGAGACTCCAGAAAACTCGCTCTCCAAGAGGCTCATTTAAGGGCGGGAACACCAAGGAACTGCTTCATAACATGAAAACAGCTACAAGCAGTACTTTGCAGAAGTCAGGTTCCCTGTTTATGACGTCAGGCTGGGAAAATATTGTGAGTGCTGCCTGTGTGTGTGTGTGTGTGTGTGTGTGTGTCTCCTCTCCTGTCGCCTGAACCTCTTGGGAGTGGGCCGAAAAGAGGCCCAGCATAGCATGGTCTCTCCACTTCACTACACAGCAATGTGCTCTTTCTAAGGAAAGAACGCAATTGCAACAAGAATAAAAAAAATCACTCTAATAACTGTGCTGGATTACTGAAGCCCAGCATTTCTTCCCAGACTGTATTCTCTGCCGCATGCTCGAGCTTAAGATTTGATCCTGTGTGAGGCATCGTCCATGGAGGACACCTTTTCCTTGGAGGCAAGTGAACCCACCCATAAAGGGTGGAGCCAGAGGAGCATGTCCATACATCATTTAGCCAATGAATATCATCACAACATGTAAAAAAACCCACAATACAAGTGTTACAATGGGGAAACAATGCAGGTCAGCATCAGAGATAGAGAATGAAGATGACAATTCTGATGACCACAAAATGACCACCAACTAATCAATCTCTCAGATAAGGATTTAGACAAGCAATATGAAAGATGTTCAAAGAACTCAAAGAAACAATGGATCGAGTTGAACAGAACACTAATAAGAACCAAGAAAATATAAAGACAGAAGTCAGAAAACTCCAAACTGAAATAACAGGTCAAATATCAGGCCTGAAAAACTCAGTAAACGAATTGAATGACAAAAACAATAACAGAAACTGAGAATAAAATTGGTGCTGTGGAAAATGAGATAAATAACTCCATACAGCAAGAGAGATTGGGAAAAAAATTAAAGGAAATGAACAAACAATGGAAAAATTAGTCAAAGAATGGGAAGAGATGAAAATAGAAGTTTAAAATAAGCTCAACAGAAACAACTTAAGAATCATTGGAGTCCCAAAAACCCAGGAAGAAAATTTCCAGGAATAATCAACGGTCAGGAACATCATTAAAGAGAAACTTCCAGTGCTAAAGAATACATGCGATCAAATCCTGCATACCCAAAGAGTACCAACCAAATGAGACCTCAGAAAAAATACCCCAAGACACATCCTACTCACAATGACAAATCACACAGATAAAGACAGAATTCTGAAAATAGCAAGATCAAAAAGGGAAATTATGCAAAGGAGCATTCTTGAGATTTACAGCATACCTGTCACCAGAAACACTCAAGGCCAGAAAGCAATGGTGGGACATAGTAACAAAACTCAATGAAAAGAATGCTTCACCTAGAATACTGTACCTAGAAAAATTCACTTTTCAGTTTCACAGAAGAATACATGGTTTCACAGACAAAAAACAGCTCAGAAACTTTACAGACTCAAAACAGTCTTCAGAGAAAAATTGAAAGACCTAATTTAAGACAAGACTGACCAAAAGACACACTAAATTTTGATATAAAGATGGCATTAAATCCCAGGACAATTCTTTCTCTTAATGTCAATGGATTAAATGCACCAGATAAGAGACAAAGAGTGGATGAATGGATCAAAAAACTCAGTGCAACCTTCTGCTGCCTACAAGAAATGCACCTGAATAGTCAGAACAAACATAGACTCAAAATAAAAGGCGGGAGGAAAATCATCCAAGCAAACAACACCCATAAAAATGCTGGAGTAGCCATACTAATATAAGATAATGCAAACTTTTTACTCAGGAAGGTTGTAAGGGACAAACATGGACATTTTATATTAATCAAGGTGTATGCAGAAAAGGAAGAAATCACTCTCCTAAACATATATGCACCAAATGAGGGGCCAGCAAAATATTTAATACAATTGTTGACAAATCTGAAAAATAATATAAATAACAACACAATAATTGTGGAAGGCCTCAACATGGCTTTGTCAACACTGGATAGGTCAACCAGACTGAAACCCAACAAGAATATACTAGACCTGAGAAGAGAAATGGAAGAAAGAGGCCTAGTGGATATATATATATATATATAGGACACTCTATCCCCAGAAACCTGGATACACATTCTTCTCCAATGTATATGGGACATTCTCCAGGATAGACTACATGCTGGCACATAAAACATAACTCCATAATATTAAGAAGATAGAAATTTTGCAGGCTACCTTTGCTGACTACAAGGCTCTGAAATTGTATGTGAATTCTAAAGGGACAAAGAAGAAAAACTTTAACATCTGGAAGTTAAACAGCCTCATACTTAATAACCACTGGGTCCGAGATAAAATCAAAGAGGAAATCAAAACTTTCCTGGAAACAAATGATAATAAAGACACAAACTACCAGAAATTTTGGGGCACAGAAAAAGCAGTACTGAAAGGAAAATTTATAGCTTTGCAAGCACACGTCAGGATGGAAGAAGGGGCTTACCTGAGTAGCTTAATGACGCAGCTCATAGAACAAGAAAGTGCTCAACAAAAGGATCCAAAAACAGGAAGACAGAAGGAAATAACAAAGCTGAGAGCAGAAATCAACGAAGTGGAAACCCAAAAAACAATCTGAAAGATCAACAAAAGCAGAAGTTGGTTCTTTGAAAAAATAAACAAGATTGATAGACCACTGGCAAACCTAACAAAGAAAGAGAGAGAGAGAGAGAGAGAAACTTGATAACTCATATTAGGAATAAAAATGCAGAGATCATTACTGATATGGCAGAGAATCAAATGGTAATCAGAAACTAATTTGAAAAATTCTATGCCACTAACAATGAGAACCTGGAAGAAATGGATAAATTCTTCAACTCTTATAATCTTCCATGGTTGAATGAAGAGGATATAGCATATATAAACACCCCATCACTATTGATGAAATTAAGATAGTAATCAAAGGTCTGCCCAAAAACAAAAGCCGAGGCCCAGATATATTCACTAATGAATGCTTTCAAACTTTCCAAGAGGAACTACTACCAATCCTGGCAAGATTCTTTCATGAAATCAAAAAAAAAAAAAAAAAAAAAAACGGAAACACATCCAAATAGCTTTTATGAAGCCAACATCACCTTTATACCTAAACCAGACAAAGATGCTATGAAAAAAGAAAATTACAAACCAATATCGCTGATGAATGCAGATGCAAAGATCCTCAACAAAATACTGGCAAATAGGATTCAATGCCTCATTAAAAAGATCATCCACTACGATCAAGTAGGTTTCATCCCAGCAATGCAAGGATGGTTTAACATCCTTAAATCTATCAACATAATACACAACATCAACAACAAGAAAAATAAAAATCACATGATCATATCAATAGATGAGAGAAAGCATTTTATAAGGTCCAACACCCATTCTTGATCAAAACTCTTCAGGAAGATGGGAATGAAAGGAACCTTTCTCAATATAGTTAAGGCCATCTACCACAAGCCAGTGGCAAATATTATCCTCAATGGAGAAAAACTAAAAGCCTTCCCTCTAAATTCTGGCACAAGACAAGGCTGTCCTCTCTCACCACTCCTATTCAACATAGCAATGGAAGTACTCGCTATAGCGATTAGGCAATAAAAAGGTATCAAGGGAATCCAGATTGGAAAGGAAGAAGTCAAGCACTCGCTGTTTGCAGATGATATGATACTCTACTTAGAAAACCCTAAAGACTCTACCAAAAAGTTTCTAGAAAGAATAGACTTATATAGCAAGGTGGCAGGCTACAAAATTAACACACAAAAATCAATGGCCTTTCTATACACCAATCGTACTAAGGAATAATGCCACACAAACTCAAATATCTTGGAATCAACTTGACTAAAAATGTAAAAGACCTATACAAAGTAAACTATAAAACTCTCCTGAAGAAATAAGAGAGGAAACGTGGAAATGGAAACACAAACCCTGCTCATGGATTGGCAAGATTAACATCATCAAAATGGCAATACTCCCCAAGGCATTGTACAGATTTAATGTGACCCCTCTAAACACACCCATGACATTCTTCAAAGACTTGGATCAGGCACTTTTGAAATTCATTTAGAACAACAAACACCCTAGAATAGCTATAGCAATCATTGGGAAAAAGAATATGGGAGGAATTACTTTCCCCAACTTTAAACTGTATTACAAAGCAATAGTTATCAATACAGCATGGAATTGGAATTAAGACAGGCCCTCAGATCAGTGAAATAGGCTTGAATACTCAGAGAATGTTCCCCAGACATACAATCACCTAATTTTTGATAAAGGAACAAGAAATCCTAAATGGAGCAAAGAAAGCCTCTTCAGCAATTGGTTTTGGCACAATTGGCTAGTCACTTGCAAAAAATTGATCTTAGACCCCCAGCTAACATCATGTATGAAGGTAAAATCCAAATGGATTAAAGAACTTGATATCAGACCCAAAACCATAAGATATATAGAACAACACGTAGGCAAAACACTCCAGGACATTGAGACTACAGGCATATTCCAGGGGGAAACTGTACTCTCCAAGCAAGTGAAAGCAGAGATTAACAGATTGGAATATATTAATCGGAGAAGCTTCTGCACCTCAAAGGAAATAGCACCCAGGATACAAGAGCCACCCACTGAGTGGGAGAAACTATTCACCCAATACCCATCAGATAAGGGGCTAATCTCCAAAATATACAAGGCACTCACAGAACTTTACAAAAAAAAAAAAAAAAAAACATCTAATCCCATCAAAAAATGGGGAGCAGAAATGGACAGACACTTTGAGAGAGACGAAATAAAAATGGCCCAAAAAACACATGAAAAAATGAAAAAAAAAAAAACACATGAAAAACACATGAAAAAAACACATGAAAAAAGTCAGAGAGATAGAGAAAAACGCAGAATGGTCTCACTCATCTATGGATGGGTTTTAAGAAAAATGAAAGACTTTCTTGCAATAATAATTTTCAGACACAAAAGAGAAAAGAGCTGAAAGTTCCAGCTCACCTCAGGAAGCTCACCACAAAGAGTGATGAGTTTAGTTAGAGAAATAATTACATTCTGAACTTTACTAATAATGAGAATGTATGAGGGAAATGGAAAGCCTGTCTAGATTACTGGCCGGGGGTTGGGTGGGGAGGAGGGAGATTTGGGACATTGGTGATGAGAACATTGCACTGGTGATGGGTGGTGTTCTTTACATGACTGAAACCCAAACACAATCATGTAGGTAATCAAGATGTTTAAATAAAATAAAATATATTTAAAAAATTTAAAAAACTAATTAAAAACTAAACAATTCACTCAACGATTCAACTTGTCGTGTTACCTAAAATTAATTTTCAGATATATAGAGTTAATCTGTAAAACTATGAAGACATACTTCTTGGGGAAAATACATTTTTATTTCAGTTGTAATTTCAGACATCTTGTGCTCTCCAAATTTATTGCTTTCTTCTCTTTAAAAAATTAGCATCTATTCAATTTTCCTATCAATGAGTCAGTGTAGCTAAGACTATTCCTTAGGCAAAATCAATTATTTAATCTCGGTGGAGTGACATTAATATATTTAATTATTCTTTCATGTAGTTTGGAGTGTGGAGGAGATTATATCTTTCAGAGATTTAGCATAAAGAAGAACCACTATCTCCAGAACACATAACCCACCACAGATAGTGACCATAGCAGTAAATTGATAATGGACACTTATGGGAATATACCTTTCATACTCACAAGTTACAAAGTGAGCCTGATTACACCCCTTTTTCTGGCCATTGCTAATCAAATATCTTTATAAAACTATTAAGAAGGAAAAATGGAATAAAAAACAACTAGAGAAAGCCATCATTATTATTACAAATCACTATAGGCTGTATTCTTCAATACACCTTAACATGGATGTGAATACTTCCTTACCTTATAATAATATATAGTTATGTGTCATGGTCCTGATAACAAAATACCTAGCAAGTCTATTCGCTGTTTCTCTCATCAAAATGTGTTACTCTTCACAACAAATTTTAATAACCTACATAATTATGAAACTGATATTATAAATATAATGAATAATTAAATCAGGTTTATAAAAATAAATTTTTCTTTAAAAAATAATAAGTGGGCCAGAGTGGCTGCACAGCAGTAGGGAGTTTGCCTTGCTCGAGGCTGACCCAGGATAGATACAGGTTTGATCCCCGGCATCTCATATGGTCCCCAAGCCAGGGGCAACTTCTGAGTTCAGAGCCACGAGTATCCCCTGAGCACTGCTGGATGTGGTCCAAATAACACCCCCCCCCCAAAATCGTTTTAAAAAGAATTTCAGAAAAAATTAATAGCAATATACTATGGGTTGAGTGAAGCTTGGCAAAGACAATAATGATTAACAGCCACACAGTAAGAATTTTGTTGAAAATATGGAATAGCATAGAAAAAAATTTAATTTACCCTGATTAATAGCATAGAAAAATTTTAATTTATCATGATTAATTTACCATGATTACTTTATCATGATTACTTTATTATGATTAATAAGCAAGATGTTTGGCTTTTAACAAATATATGGCTAGGAAGAGAAGCATCAAATAGAAATGACATTTATTTTTAGGTTCTTGTTTTTTCTTTCTACTTGGCATTGTCTTGTTTAAAATCCTTAAAAGGGAGCCAGAGAGATAGAGCGGATATTAATGACTTGTCTTGAAAGCAGTCAGTCCTCAATCCCCCATACAGCCAATGGTCCTCCAACACACCCAGAAGATGCTGATCACCACTGGATTTTCCCTAACCCCCACACTCACCCAGATAAATGCCTAAATAAATCATTTACTTGGGCTTCAGAGCTAAGTACAGTGGGTACAGCACTTGCTATACACACAGTTAACCTAGGTCCTATCACTGGCATATGGTCCTTGCAAACTAGTATATAGGATAAAGTTAGTCATATTATCTCTAACTCATTCCTTCTTTTGGAAGAGTCATATCAACTAACTAGCAAGGAGAAAAAGCAAAATCATAAAATTGAATTTGCAAGTTTCCTATCAGGTAACCTGGGGTAAAATAAGTGTGAAAACAAAAGAAGAGGAAAACACAGTGGGTAATATTGTGGAACAGCTCACAGACTCAGAAGTCAAATAGAAGATGCAGCAAATATTTTCTATAGAACATAAAAATGACTTTAATGCAAGATATAGCTGTGATGTGGAGCATCAAGTCCCAAGCCATCTGCTAAGAGACCAATCCTGCTTAATGCCAAGCATCTGATAAATAGTTAATGAATGTAGCTCTTGACCTGATAAAAATAACTTTCCACAAGTTGGAATTGTCAAATTATGAATGTGAATTTGTCAAGGTAGTGGCTTCAATCAGGCTCATCCAAACATTGCATCTCTCATTTATATAACATAGAGGTAACTCAGAATATCATTCCTCATAATTTCTTTAAATTGGTAATCTTCTTAAAACAATGTGTATGGTAGGTAAATATAACCAGTATATGTAGAAGATGTGAGTAAAATTTAATCTAAATCATAATAAATAAATTTCCATTAAAGTTGGAAGAGAAAATGGCATTAGAGGATTGCCCAATATTTCAGAAATAAAAAATATGATGTAAAAGAACTGTCTTTCATTTACCTATTTATTTAGAAAGATGAGAGAGATCATCTTACTTGAATACAATAGAATAAGGGACTTCTTTCCCTTTAAAATGATTTATATTTTAGTTTTTGACCAAAACCAGTGATGCTCAGGGATCACTCCTGATGGTGCTCTAAAATACTAATGTGGTGACAGAATTAAATTGGCCACATGTAAGTCAAACACTTTAAAACTAAAATAAAACCATTCAGCTTGAGGTGAAAAAAATATTGAGAGACCTTCAGATTTTTCTCAAAGTAACTTATGGTCAAAGATTTTTGTATGGAAACCATATTCATGATCAAAATAAATTGAAATTTCCTAATAGGAATATATGGAAACTGATTCTATCACAGGGAATATTCTATGAAACTGTAATTGGAGATCCCAGCGAATGTGGGTCAGAACAGGAATATATTTGTTAGTAGAAAGCTGACCTTATCTGGTAAATGCAGATCCTTCACAGACAAAGGAAGATGCCATAGATATGACACCCTTTTCTCTTCCTCTAGATACTAGATTGTCTTGAGGTATGGAAGGAATAAACAAAAAAAGCATATCTAATGAGAATTATTGTCTTAATCTTACCTAGAAAATGACTGATATATTTCTTATGCTAAGTCTTGTGTGTATGAATAAGAGAGGGTGGATATCTCTATATAGCCAAAAGAATCACATGTCATTATGGAGAAAGTGTCTATATAGCAAGAGAGAGAGAGAGAGAGAGAGAGAGAGAGAGAGAGAGAGAGAGAGAGAGAAAGAGAGAGAATGAGAAAGAGAGAAGTGCTGGAGTTCATGAAGGGAAAGAATTGTCTGTGATTATGAAGAAAGAATATTTATGTAGCAAAAAAGAAAAAGTGCTTACATATCAGAGGGAGTTTATATGTTTGTGAAAAGAAAATACAGAGTGTGTCTTTTTAGCAATAGAAAGGTTATATAGAGAGGAAGATTTGTTTCTACATAGAAAAAGAGGAAAGAGAAAGAAGATCTAAAGTTTGTGTGTTTATGAGGAGAAAGAAAAAAAGAAATAGAGCAAGGAAGAGAAAATAAATGGAGCTTATTTGGGATTCTTTAATATTTTCCAAACTAGCTTATACCCAAAGAGTTCATTTGTGGATTCTGCTTATTCAACATTTGACATTTTTACTAATACATTATTTAATTATTACATTATATTTTAAAGCATCACTACTTAACATTAATTATAATTTTTATTGAGTACTTTCCAAAACAAAAAAAAAGTAGAAAGAATCCCAACCAATTATGAGTAAAACAAAGTTAAAGGAAAAAAAAACATAATTCCTGATATCAAATAAAATACGAAGTTGTTTAAGTCAAAATAATATGGGGGTCTAGAAAGACACTATAGGGTTTAAGATACTTGTTTTACATGTAAGATACCCAAATTGATTCCTAGAACTACATAGTTTTTGAAGACCCACAAACCCAGAGCTTGGCATGGGCCCTAAGTAATGTAGGAGTAACTTAAATGGAATTGTAATAAAGGGCTAAGGTGCTTGCCTTGCATGCAGCTGATCTTGGTTCTAGCCCAAGCACTGTGTAGTCTTGTGAACCTTGGAGATACCTGAGCTAGGGTGACCTGAGTAACCACAGAACAGCAGAACCTGAGCAGTATTTCATTCTCAAACCTTTGCATTGAACCACTAACCTGGTCGTCAAAGAATCACTGGGAAGAGTTGCAAGACATTTCTTGGGAGGCCAATTGTTAAATTATTTTAACCTGGGGCCAGCATAGTGGCGCTAGAGGTAAGGTGTTTGCCTTGTCAGCTCTAGCCTAGAACAAACCGCGGTTCAATCCCTTGGCGTCCTATATGGTCGCCCAAGCCAGGAGCAACTTCTGAGCACATAGCCAGGAGTAACCCCTGAGCATCACCGGGTGTGGCCCGAAACAAAACAAAACAAAACAAAAAAACAACAAAAAAACCCCAAAAATTATTTTAACCTTTAAAATACTTAACAATAATAATGAACTAGCATAAAAATGGACATAACAATGGACAACAGACCAAGCAAATAGAATTGAAAGCTCAGAAATAAAGGTCTTACCATATGTAATCAACATTTGACAAGGAGTCAAAAATTCTCAGTGTACAAAGACATTTATATCAATAAATGACTGGACAATTAGGAATTCACCTGCAAGAAAATCTTAGAAAACTTGCAGAGATTAATTTGAAATGATAATCCTAGCACTCCTAGAAGAAAATAGTATTAAAAAAGCTCCCAGATTTACCTATGTTTTTCTACTTCTTGACATTGCAAAGAAAGGCATCTTCAAGGAGGATTCACCACCGTCCAAACAAGTGGAAGCAGAGATAAACAAATGGGACTACATTAAAGTTAGAAGCTTCTGCCCCTCAAAGGAAATAGTAACTAGGATACAAAGGCCAGAATGGGAGAAACTATTCACCCAATACCCATCAGATAAGGGGCTAATATCTAAAATATACAAAATACATACAGAATTTAACAAAAAATAACAAAAAAAATCTAGCCTTATCAAAAAAGGAGAAAAGAAACGAACAGAGATGTCCTCAAAGAAGAAATACAGATGGCCAAGAGGCACATGAAAAAGTGTTCCACACAACTAATCATCAGGAAGATGCAAATCAAAATAACAATGAGGTACCATCTCACCCAGCTATACCACTCCTTGGAATATAACCTAGGAATACAAAAACACAATATAAAAATATTCTCTGCATTCCTATTTACTGCAGCTCTATTTACAATATCCAGAATATGGAAAAACACAGATGTCTGACAAGCTGATTGGCTAAAAAACTGGTGTATATACCTATGTCTATCTATCTATCTATCTATCTATCTATCTATCTATCTATCTATCTATCTATCTATCCACACACAATGAAATAATATGCAGACATCAGAAAAAATGAAGTCATAAAATTTTTCTATACATGTATGGACATGCAAATTATTATGCTGAGTAAAATAAGTCAGAGAGTAAGAACACAGAATAGTCTCAGTCATCTGTGGTATTTAAGAAAAATAAAAGATAGTATGGTAATAATACCCAGAGACAATAGAAATGAGGTTTGAAAAAAACAGCCAAAAATACAAAGCTTATCAAAAATATTGGTAGGTGCAGTTAGAGAAATATCTACACCAACAACTATTGTGATAATGGTAGTGAGTGATAGAAATAGAATACATGTATAGAAGACAAGCATGGGGTAGGGAAAGAGAAAATTGGGGGTCATTGGTGGTGGGAAGTTGCACTGGTGAAGGGGGATGTACTTTTTATGACTAAAACATGTTTTATGACTGAAACATGTTTTTAACCATGGTGCTTAAGTAAAGATATTAATAAACAAACAAAAATGAAAATAAAAAAGCTAGTTTCTATGTTTGGTCTCGGCAAGTTTTTTGGACAAGGAACAAGCAAAAAAAGTCAAAAACTAGTAAGTGGATCTACATTAAATTGAAAAGCTTCTTAGGAGAAAATGCTTTTAAAAAAACTGCTTTAAAAAAATCACAAACCACTATTTTTATAAGAAACCAATATCCAAACTATATAAAGAATGCACACAATTCAAAAACCAAAGAGGGCTAGACTGATAGCACAGCTGGTAGGATGTTTGCCTACTATGCAGCCAACCAAGATTCAATTCCAGTCATTCTATAAGGTTCCCTGAGCTTGCCAGGAGTAATTTCTGAGTATAGAACCAGGAATAACCCCTGAACACTGCTGTATATGACCCTCTAAAAAAGGGGGGAAAATCAATTTTCCTACGTCAAATAGTTCAAAGAACTTCAATAAACGTTTTTTGAGAAAATATTCTTATATTCAATAGAATATGATAAGAGGAAACCGCATAAATCATCATAGAAACTAGAATAAAATAAACAGTATAATTTCACACCTGGTACAGTGGTTTTCATTAAAAGGACAAGATACAGTAAAAGAAAAAGGTGGAGAAAAGGGAATTTCCCTCACCACCGAAAAGGGAGTTCTTGTTCTCTGTAAAGGTGGTGCAAATTAGCACAGCTACAGGGGAAGACCTGTATAGATTCCTCAGAAACTTATAGATAGACTTATCAAATGTTGCAGCTGTTGCACTATAGAATTTACAACCATTATGAAATTAAATCACCACTTCAGATATATTTACTTGTACATGTTCACTGCTACACATTATTTGCAACAGTCATATAGAAATAACCTGCGTCCACTGGCAGATAAAGAAGTCTATGTGCATATAATGTAAAGTTATTGAACTATAAGAAGGGGGACATCCTGCCAATAGGTACAATATTACATTAGGGTAAATACATTAGGCAAAGACAAGTATTAGATAAATTCAGATGGGAATCTGCTGCAGGCATCTTGCATCTCAGCATTCTCTAGTGGGGACGAAATCCTTCAGGAAAGGAAAGCGGGCACAAGAACGGATGAATATGAAATATGAAATAATGAGACCACACAAAATACATTGTATGGGGACCTGTATCCACAATAGACGTGAGACAATTTTACTTTTCAAGCTGGTAACATATAAGCACTTTTCTGGTATGCAAGGCATTTCCCCGTTGACAAAAGGCAGGGAACCTTAGGAAAAACTACACAATGGTACCGGGTCCTAGAGTATTCATATAAAAAAACTAGCTGATACAGGTGAAAAGAATCCCAAGCTAGCATGAGAAGGGGGTGTTCTGGTTTGGAAAGGACAAAGGAAGAGAAACTTGTTATGCTACAATTTTGCAACCAGCTGAATAGTAAAAGGCAAGAAAGATAGCAATTGTTTGTTTACTACCTAGAAGCTGAAACCAGAAAAAGCTGATTTGCATTTACAGTGACCACTATGCTTTTAGAAATGCAGATTTATCTGGCCAGGGTGCGAAAGTAGCTGAGCTTTGGTGCTGAGAATTTCCCTGAGTCAAGATTGAGGCCTGTAATTTTGGCTTGTATTTTTGCAAGGGAGAGAATGTGCCAAATAGTAAGAAAGATATTGTAATGTCACTATCATGTCATGAATATCAGAAATATTGCCAGTAATCCACGTAGGGGGTATAATTAACACCCACCAACGGGGCCTGCTGACTAAAACATTTCTTGGGGGAAATATCAGCTCACTGCACCAGAAAAGTCAATAGACACATCTGGTGGGCTAGCTTCCCCTATAATGGAGACATCTATGCTGCATGCCATGACAGGAATCAAAAACAAAGGAAGTAAAGAATCATAGAACAGAAACTGCCTGAGGTGGGCAGGTGAGATGTAGAAGGAGTGAGAGAAGGTGCTCAGTTACACATTTCTAGTTGCAATCTAGGAGTGATCCCTGGCCCACAGCCAAGAATAAACCCTGAGTGAATGAATGTGTGTATGTATGTATGTGTGTGAGAGAGTATAACAAAGAGAAAAGTTGGAGGATTATAGTGTATAATATATTAGTAATATTAATATATTTGTAAAGTTGCTATATATTTGAAAGTTTCTAAGAGAACAACTTAAAAGTTTTGAATCGCAACAAAATGCATTGATGATGAGGTAATGGATGTTATTTGTTATTATTGTTATAACCATTTTGCAATTTACACATATCCAGTGTCATTTGTCAAATTATCTCAATTAAGCTAGGATGAAATAGTATCACTGATCAACTCCTAGAACTGATTCTAAAACTCCTAAAAATATTTTTAAAATTTTTTAGATTTTATAGTAATGATTACTCTAATTAACTTTTTAATATTATTTGTTTCATATTATAGTGAATGCATATTTTAAGGGGAAAATGAGAAGACAGTATGCAATGTTTTTAAAGCTTTGGAAGCATCCTTAAACTCTGATTAATAGGAAACAGTTAGGATACAAAATCTGCTTCTGCATTCAAACTTCTGCCATCATAGTTTTATTTGAAATATATGTAGAAATTTGGCCATCAATATGTTTAAAGTTGGAAAAAGAAAAAGTATTTTTAAAACATTTCTTGATCATTATGGACACTATGTTTTGACAATGCACCAAAGGTTAAAAAGCTGCCATTTGAAAGTGGTTGGCAATATGGAATCTACAATCATGTCCAAACAATGTCAGAGTTGACACCATTAAAATATGATCTATTGTGTGTTATTTGAATGGAGTTTTTATCACTTATACAAGATTTTTATAACAAAAGCATTTTTTCATTTGGAAATAGGTAACATGCAGATCTTACAAATGATCACACATATTATTATGGAATAGGTTTAAATATCTCATTTGTTATATCATTCACCCTTTCACAAGAAAAAAATGAGTTGAAGGTTAAGCTCACAGTGGCAGGAAATGTGATTTTATTTCCAGAACCCTCATTTTCATTTGGAAGTTCAAATGTTCTCATTGGCAACAAATACAATTGGTTGTTTTCCTTGAAGTGACAGAATCAATTGCCCAGTTAAAGGAGAAAGGGAGAGAGGGCTGGATAACTATCAGATATCTTTCAAGTCATAGTGCCTTGCCAAAAGAAAAAAAAAAAATGCAACAGCCAACTTCAACTCCAGTTGAAGTAATATTTTCAAATACTATTTTTAAGCAAAAACCTTATTTGTGGAGGACTAGCATGTGCATTTCTCACTGCATTAATGAGAATTTTAAGACACATACAGAAAAATTGACAATGAATACAATTACAATTGCTACTGTTCACTAAGGACATGCCTATGTGAAAGTAGTTTGTGTATGATAAAAATAAGGATCCTAGAACACAGCATTAGAATTGTGTTGTTGGTTTCTTTGAATTTTAATTTGGGGCACAAGCTCCAGGAGTTTATGATGCTTGGATCAAACCCAAATTTCCACCATGCAAATCTTGCCTAGCCACACCATTGAGCCATAGCACTGGTTTCCTGTGACAGAATTCTAGATTCAAGCCATAGTGTCACTGTCTTCTGCTCTATTACCTTTGTTCCATGAGTGCAAGTGTCAGAGCAGTGAAAAGGGCAGCTTGTGTCTTACTATTGTTACAAAACAAGGTTTGACCTCCAGGATCTACTTAAGAGTTCTGGCAATTCTTTTAAGTCCCCATGCTTTGGCAATTGCCCTTTCTTCTCTGAATATTATTCACAAGACTATCTATGAACATTACTTGGGAAACCTTCAAAAATTACCTATTCAATAAATGGGTCTTAAGGGTGAATGGATTGTGTATCTGGTCATTCAAGCAGTGAAAAATATTAATTAGAGACCAGCCAGAGTGTGTGTGATGCTCTGTTCTTTCGGACAAACTAAACTGTCCCTCAAACATTTAGTACATTGACCCTTGGCCTTAGAAGACTGGCATGTCTTCACAGTATTTTGTTGAATGTAAAATTTCTTTTGTGTATCTGAAAGTCTTGGGGCAAGGAAGTGTGCAAGTTAAAAAATTGTTACTCTACTATAAAGCACGTGGTTAAAGTGCATACAGATAATCTTAGAATGATCCCAATATCCCATATGGTTCCCTGAATACTATTCCTCAAAAAATAATAATAATAATAATAATAATAATATCAAGAAACATATGACCCAGTAATATCTCTCCTGGGAATATACCCCAAAATAGTCTACACTACTATGTTCATTGCTGCGCTATTCACCAAAAATCTGCACTATTACCATTGATAGAATCCTGAAACAACCCACATGCTTGAGAATAAATGAATGAATAAAGAAACGGCACATTTACACAGTGAACTATTATGAAACTGTTAGGAAAATGACGGCATAAAATTTGCTTATATGTGAATGGACATGAAAAATATTAAACTGATTGAAATTAGTCAGAGAGAGATAGACTTAGAATCATTTCTCTTGTTTGTGGTATATAAAAACACAGTATGGGGGCCGGGCAATGGCGCAAGAGGTAAGGTGCCTGCCTTGCCTGCGCTAGCCTTGGATGGACCGCGGTTCGATCCCCCGGTGTCCCATATGGTCCCCCAAGCCAGGAGCAACTTCTGAGCGCATAACCAGGAGTAACCCCTGAGCGTCAACGGGTGTGGCCCAAAAAAAAAAAAAAACACAGTATCGATATAATACCAAAGGACAATAGAGTTGAGGACCAGGAGGAAGAAAGTCATGGAAGAAAGTTAGCTACAGCTAGTTAGGGAGTTCAGTTAGGGCAAAAAAGAGACCACTATGACAATAATAGATGGGAATGATCACTCTGAAAAAGAACTGGGTAATAAAAAGAGTAGTGTGTTATGAATGATATGGCTTTAACAATAATATTCCAAGCCAGCATTTAGAAGGGTAAAAAGGAAAGACATAAAAGAGAAAGGAGAAGAAAAAGAACAAAAAAGGAGAAAGAGAAGGAGAAGGAAAACGAGGGGAAGATGAGGATGAGGACAAAAAGGATGAGAAGGACTAGGAAGAGGAAGAGGAGGAGGAGAAAGAGGAGAAAGAAGAGGAGGAGTAAAAGGAGGAGAATAAAGAGGAGAAAAAGAGGAAGAGGAAAAGGAGGAGGAGGAGAAGGAGGGGGAAGAAGAGGAGAAGGAGGAGATGGAGGAGAAAAAGGAGGAGGAGAAGGAGGAGATGGAGGAGGAAAAGGAGGAGGGAAAGGAAGAGAAAAAGGAGGAGGAGAAGAAAGAGAAAAAGGAGGAGAAGGAGAAAAAGAAGGAGGAGAAGGAGAAAAAGAAGGAGGAGAAGGAAGAAGAGAAAGAGAAGAAGAAAATTGTTTACCATAGAGTCAGGCAGGGGAGACCAGGAGGAGGGCAGGAGGGAACCTTGGTGATAGGAAATGTGCACTCTTGAAGGGATGGGATTGGAGATA
Source organism: Suncus etruscus (assembly GCF_024139225.1). Classification (NCBI taxonomy): domain Eukaryota; kingdom Metazoa; phylum Chordata; class Mammalia; order Eulipotyphla; family Soricidae; genus Suncus; species Suncus etruscus. Next base: position 21,528,034 of record NC_064860.1, on the reverse strand, counting down.
TTGTATAACTGAAAATCAATCATCAACAACTTTATAATTGTATCTCATATTGATTTAAAATAAAATCTTATAGAAAAAGATTATTGGCAGACTCCCAGAAACCAGGGCCACTAACTATTCTTCTTGCAACTGGTCACTGAGATGTCTCTCCTGGGGATGGGGGTGGGGGGTGGGGAGGGGGAACCTAGCCCATAAACCTACTGAACTAAACCTTACAGCAGGGATATGGGACAGCTTAATCAGGCTGTTGGGTCCTGGGGGGTGTGGAGGAAGGGACCACATAACTCCTCCCATCAGGCATAAACCGGCTGGCAGGCAATCTTTCCCACAGATTACAGGAAACCAGGGTCACCACCGAATTTTCTTGTATCTGAGGTCTTTTCTCATTAGTCCTCATAACCCAAAACACAACACACAGGCGTGCTTAATTTACTATGATACAATAATGCTCATAATTTTAGATTGCTTCAGGAAAGGAAACATAATGCCCACGACCCACTGGATAATACTATATGTGCTTAATTCCTCACAAAGCAGAACATTCTCTCCACCCCAGCCAGATGCCAACTAGCCAAAAGTCAACCAAAAGTCAAAAGATAGATTCTCAGCAAGAGAAGAAACCACCACTCAGCTGCTATTGATTTGATCTTGGTGGTCCCTCTTCCTTCACCTCCCTCTACAGTGGACTTTTGCTTGGTACCAGATTCGTTGGCTGAGAAGTCCCCCTTGAGGATATTCCCTGATATGTGACTGCTGGGAGCCATCTTCCCTAGACTCCACAAAACCAAGTTGAAGCTGGGTTTGAGATCTTACCCCTTCTCCACCTATTTCAAAAGACTTAAAAAGACATATAAATCTCCTTTGAATATCTCTTTAGTTACATTTCTTTTATAGGCATAACTTCTCAAGTAGTTAATAGGAATAATTTCTCATGTAGCAGCAATTGCCCCCATCTTCGGGATCCATTTAGATTGGCATTCTAGTAGACAAGTGTTTGTTTAGAGGCCATGTAAGAAAAAGGTTATGGGGATTTTTGATCTTGATCTCGATACCTGGTCCCCAATTGCACCAATAATACCTTGTGGCATTGTTCCTTTTTGCATAGACACATTAAAACGGGAGATTACATATGCACATAAGTTCTTATCTAATAGAGATAGGAACACAATATTTTATACTGCACCCTGAATACCTGACATAGTGACTTGGCTTAGACTTCAGTTGATCGGACATTGACTATTCATACCTGAACTGTGGACACCACCTATGAAAACAAACTTGGTTTCCTACACCATCACCAGGAATAAGAATTCTAACAAGGAAGGCTCCCCTGCCGCCATGGTACTGACTTACTCCAAAGATGGTTCTAATGACACTGACAACCCAGGAACAGCAATAATCTGCTTTTAGGGCAGGATTCTCTGCAATGCTACCTAGTGATGAGACAAAACCAGAAGAATCTATACAACACCAGGCCTTCAACATAGGACCTATACAGAAACCAGGATCTATAACTACAGAAACCTGACAGCAACCACTGTGATGGTGAAGAACTGTTACTGGGACCACAGAAAATGTCTAAGAGGTTAGACAACCTAGTAGGACTGGAGTCTGGATTTTGGTCTTATACCAAAATACTTCAGGGTTGAGGTCTCCCTTTTTTTAGGCCGAAAGTTTTTCCTTCCAATTTCTCCCATATTTTGCTATGCCTATGCAAACAATAACTGCCACACACCCATATCTTCCTTTTATTATTGCATCTACTATCTTAAAAAAAGAGTATACTAATGCTTCTGCTCTTGTATTAACAACTTTTTTCCAGTTCTCTTTATTATTTTTTTCTCCCTTTCTTAGATTTTTTATTTTCTTTATATTTTTGATAACTTCGCTTTCTATCATGCTGAAACAAATGTATTATGATCAGTTATGTAAAATATAATATATTTTATTTAAATAAATTTATTTAAAATGATTTATCTTGAGCACAAAGCAAGTGTAGCCCCTGAACACCACCAAATATAGCCCAACCTTCCACACATACAAACACACACACACACACACAAATGACTAAACTATGACTTATAAGCCTTACATTTGAGAGATTCAAAGTTTAATTAACAGCACCTTTTATCACCCAAACATTGCTGGGTATAACTCTAACAACTTCATAGTTATATAAATTGGATTTATATTTACATAAACTTTAATAATATAACATAACATAAAGTAATGTAACATAACATATAATTTATTATAATATATAAATATAATATAATATAATTAATATGTAAACAATATATTTCAAGCACATGCCCAGGAATAACTCAGTGACAGAAAGATTGATTTGAAGCATGAAGGCATGAGTTCAATCCCAGAATACTTGCATGTGCTAATTATACTTGCATGGGAATTATTCCCATGGTTCCACTCTTTGGGATATCTATTTACACAATAAAAAGTATGATAACTGACATGATCCACCCAGAACTATGCAAACTTATCACACTACAACATTAGCAAAGGAGAGCTAGGAAGGAAAGAGGATAATTTAATAATACAGATATAAAATACAAACACAACTGTTCAACATTATAGAAGTATTTGGATATAATCAAGCCCCAAGATCAGTAAAATTTGAAAAGACCTAATCAAGTTTTTGTATTTTCCTTTTATATGAAAGTGTATTCACTCTGCAGCATTAAAAAAAAACCATCTTAAGTTTGTGCACTTCTTTGGGTATAAACCTTTATAAAATGAGAAGTTTCAGAGGGTGAAATTTAGATTCCTCACAGTCTCTGAGGAGCTTGCTTTGGAGGTGATTCTGAATGAGCTCAGGTCTCAACCTTCATGTGCAGTGCGGAGTCACAAATCACAAAAACTCCTTTTCAAAAGCCAAGCAATATCTACAGAATTCTACTCTGCACAAACTTAATTATTCAACATAAGCCATAAAGTAGATTTGAGCTTTGAAAAGTCCTGTTTTCTCCTCATAGTGCTAACAGCAAAAGGCTCACTTATTTTTCAAAAAAAAAAAAAAAAAAAAAAGGCAGAATTCTCCAGTAGGAGCTGAAATGAACACAAGGAATAGCATTTATATACAATGGGACTTTCAATCCTTTCCTATGAATCTCTCTACATTGTACTGTGTGCAACAACTGCCCAACTGCATTTCTTTTCTTTTATCCCCCTAGCTCCTTCTATTTACATTGTAGCTTAGAGAATCAGCATTCAGATTTGTAATCATTTTTCTCCCGTGAGCTACAAGTCAGACTAAAACTTTCCAAATATTTAAAGTTCATTCTAATATAGTATCTAGATTGTTCTATTGAGAAGATACTCAACATAAAATATGGAGCAATTTTCAGTCACTTCAATATCCTAATAAGATAAATGAAATGCAATTTCAATCAGACAATTATTTTCTTAACCTTTATCAAAATTATACATACGATTTCAGAGATTCAAATTAGTGTCAGGGAGCAAACAGCATCGCTAATACAGTGGTGAAGATAATTGCCTTCAAAACTAGTGTCAGAAACATGCAGAGCAATGTTCTGGCCCCTCAGAAGACAGTTTGTCCCACCATCCAGGTTTCTATAATACCCAAAAACTCTTAAATAATTGGTAAGCTGTTTGAGAACTATGTGTAAAATCAAAGGATTCATTTGCAATGTTACTGGTAAACAAAATGGCAAGTGGCCAAATTTTAAGATGAATAGAAGAAAGTCTTTTCTACTGTATTTAATAGAAAGTTAAAATTATTCCCTGATCTCAGAGTTTCCTTCCTAGGGAGAAATATTGCCAAGGTACCCCTGAAATTTCAAAGAAGAAGGAACTTCCCCCTAAATTTCCAACCCTGGACAGGATGTGTCCCTAGGCCTGAGTTTTATTCTGTTAATTTTCAGTCCTAAACACAGTATGTGTCTCTTTAAACTTCCTGCTTAGGCTGTGCAAATCATTTCTCTCAGCTACAGTTGTTCATGATTTGTGCATGTATCCTTTTCACAAATTGCATACATTTTAATTTCCACTTCTTTTTCAAGAGTGTTCTAGCAAAACAGAAGTCTTACAAAATGCATGAGTTTTAGGATTCACAAACGTTCTATTTATTGTGTTATAGAAGAAACCCTTATCATTGTCTTGTAAAAACTAATGTTGACTATAGATTAATCATCATGTTAGATGTTTCAGATAATAAATAGTTAGACTTTGATTTTTTTCTTAGTCTTTTAACTTATTATGTTGAGTTCCTGAATTTAAAAGTAATATCTTTTATCCCAGGCCTGGAGGTACTCAGGGGCCATATAAAATGCTGGGAATTGGTAAAGATTGGTGTCCTACCCACTATATTATATTTTTAGCCATGAAAAGTCTTTGGACACAATTGAATGGGCTTCAATATTTTTACTTTAGAAAAAATTTTAATTAAAATCTTAATGTAAATTATTTCTCATTTATACACTAAAAATAGCATTCTAATCAAGTTCATTCCTGATCAAGATAAAATCTATTCCCATTATATAAATATTAAATTAAGAATCTAGTTATATAAATAACTGGTGAGATAGCTAAGCTTTTTAATTTTTATTATTAATGGAAATGTGTCTAAATATAAGTTCTATTCCATTAGTGCAAGGTCATCAACAAAAACAGATAATTTTAATGTTTCAGTCTAGATGGAACTATGCCACTCAATAGTCATGATAGTCTTCAAGGTTTTTTTTGCTTTGCTTGAGTTATTTTCCCAAAATTAATACAAAAAAGAAACAATAGACATGTCAGGGACCAAAGCAACAGTAGATAGGACATTTCTCTATATACACATGACCAACCTGGGTTTAATACCAAGAACCTCATATGGGCCCGGAGCCCCTCCAGATATTATCCCTCAACACAGAGCAGGAATAACCTCTGAACACTGCAGAGTGTGATGCAGAAACAAGCAAACAAATAAAGAAGTGTTCCAACTCCTTTTCTTCTTTAAATGAGAGAAAAGAGAATAAATGAGAAAACAACTTAGCTGCGGAAAAATTACAAAAAAAAAAAACACAAATGCTTCACAAAAGACTCTGAGAGAAAAAATGGATTTTCTGTAACCATCATATGCAGGTTATACTAAGTGTACTTCTAGAAGATGATCAAATGTATTGAATTTACCATGAAAGAGAAGGGATAAAATATTTGCATTCATTTGCTAAGGCCATCTGCTTTTCTACTGAGAACAGGTTTCAGCCAAGAGAGTCAAGTAATTCAATCTTGCACTAAAGTGACAAACCAAAATTGAATGGAGATATAGTTTATGTCTGAAATAAGCAAATCTGTCCATCTTTTATAGGTGAAAGATTTCAAATACTTCGATCAATGAGCAAATAACAGTGCTTGCGATTCACTTGCTATGTGTACAAGATGTTTTTTAAACAAACATCAACTATTTTAAACATTCTAACATATCAAGGTTCCCTCCTATTGTATTTCATTGTTGTTAGAGAAATGTGACACAGTTATGACTAAGGTTCACTGGAGAACTTGGTCATACTTTACTATTTAAATTCGATATATTTAGTTTAATCATTATTTCCAATGACTTCTTGACAAGCTTTATTCGTACACCATCCATAAAAAATGAGGAAAGTTGAAACATTAAAATTTAAAAAAAAAATCCAAGAACACAAAATTAAGCATTTCTATCATTAAGTAAGAAATAACAAATACATTGAAAACACAAAAGACAAACACATTCACAACAAAATATATGGTATAAAAATACCAGTGGGCCAACTTAATTGGCAACATTCTTCTCTTTCTTGGTGTAGAAGAATAGTTTATTTTAGCAATGTTAGCATAAGATTCAATAAAATACAGTATTTCTGAGAAAGGTATAAATCCATTAGTAAAAATAGGTATTTAATAATAGTTACTATCTCTCTTTCTCTAAACTTGTGTTATTTGAATTGCTGTCATACTAAATTTTTTAAAATCTGAATTTATATTTTAATCAGAGTCACTGCCCTGAAGAAGTGGAAAGATTGTCCTTGAAGGTCCTTTATTACTAATACACAATTCACATTGTTAATCAACATGATGTGGAAAATGTGTAAAAGAACTGATTAATTTCTATATTATATAAAGAAAACACTCCTCCACACGTTACTAAGCAGCTTACAAAATAAATTGAAGGGTCTAATGATAAAAGAAATTATGTATCTGAGAGCAAACTAATATCAAAGACAGAAAGCATTTTCAGAGAACCATTGCCTTTTATTACATCTCAGATTCATTCAACAATGATTTTTTTTTTGCTGAGAAAAGTTTGTCTATGCACTGTCCATACAAATATATCCAAAAATCTTTTTTAATGTACATTCTTTCAAGGTATGTTTCTGTCACCTTATCCACAGTCAGAAAGTGCCACTTTCTAGAAAGGAGGAAACTCAATGTACTATTTTCCTTAGGGAGAAGAAAAATAGTAAAAAATAAAGTGCCAAGTATCTCTATACCATATTTGAATGGTCTAAATAAATTCAATGAAATATATAGCAACACAATCAAAATTTAACTAGCAAATAAAGCTTAGACCCTTGAAACTAGTATAAAAACAACAATATCCCATGCCTTTTCTCAGGAATGCTCTGTATCCTAGGAAGAAAACAATTTTTTAGTATCATGTTGTTCCCAAATTCCCAATATAAGATTTTAGTATTTAATTCTCTAAATTGTAAACCTAAGTTCAGGTGCAAAAACTTTCTAAGTGATAGCTTGGAAATAAATTTGTTTATTATTTCTTTGGTAGAACTAGGAAAACAAATATGATATAAACACAGGAAGCACAGGATGATAACACAATTAATAGACGTGCCATTGCTTCTGTGCATAAAACAAAAAGCTATTTTGCTTATATCCATCAAATATTTTGAGACTTAGATATGAAAACTCTTTTATTCTTCTGTGGCCCTGTCCAAGTTTTGTTGGAATTTTTGAAGAAAATATTTATTATTTCTTTCAGGCACTTTTTGAAAATGGCCCAAGAGAGTGAGAAAGTAAAATAGCTAGAAATTTTTAATAAGGTCAGGGCTTGGGTGTGGCTTGAAGTCCCCCATTTTTGGCTAGGAATTTTTGCCTACACTAAGGAAGTCGCACTGACTTATTTTTTATATATAGTTATCTTACTGTCAGCTTTCTTTTGTAAAAAGACTTAGACTTACGCTAGGAACTCCTCAACTATACACTACTTAGATTGATCTACTGTCTTGATGAAAACGAGTTTCACTGTAATGAACTTCACTGAGGCACCCAGGTCTAACTGCTGATATTTTGGAAGAGAAAATTTATTTCTAATGGTTCGAGATAACAACCACAGAAAATTCTTCTAATCATCTATAATACAAAAATCAAATCAGTTTAGTTTTTTGCATTCACATAAAAACAGAAGTTTTCTGTTTTTAGGATTATACTTAATTATGCAGTATATATAACCGAAAGCATGCAATACAACTTTTATAAAAGTCACGCAACATTGAAAGAATTTTAAGTTCTAGGTTTTTAACACATAAATCTGTAGCAGTGCTAAAATAGCCTAAATGCCTGCATAAGAAATCACATTTTGTACATCTCATCTAAAAATAATGAAGAACACATTTCATCAAGCTGAGGAAAAATTTTGTTCTTTCTTTGGGTAAAAGATTTCACAAAGTAAGTCATTTGAAGAAGTGATTAAAGAGTATACTCTCAAAAATTATAAAGAAAAATGACCAAGGATATGGTTCACTGATAGAGCAAATGCCATGTGTGCTTCTTAGCACCACACAGGAGAAGTAGCAGACAACATTTCTATAAAACGTCTGTATTTAGGAATTATATTCAAAAATATAAAACTTCCAATGTAAGGCTAAGGCTCGGTAGTCCAGATGCTGCTCTGACGCGGAGAAATGAAGAGACAGTCACTCAGGCAAAAGCTCAAGTGGGTTCTTTATTCTGGCTGGCCAGGGTCCAATGCTTGTTCAGAAGTGAACAGAGGCAAAGGACCACGTGGCTTTCTTTGTTCTTCCTTATATACCATAAGAAGGGGAGGGGGATGAGAGAAGAAAAGAGGGGTAGGGACGACTTCCTTATAAGGGCATGACATCCGTTAAGGTAATACGAGTTCCTCTTTAGGAAAAAAAAGGGTTATATACAAAAAGGCAGGTATAGGTGGGGGATGGTGTAACTAGTTGTTGACTTCCCTTTTCAATCCCCACTTCTTGTAGTAAAGCTTTTAATCCTAGAAGCCAGTGTAATGGGGGGGGGGGGGTTCCATCTCCTGATATTCCTGGTCAGAATTGCCTGTGTGAGCTAATTCTTGGTACTGTTGGCATAATACCATGAGCTTGACTTTCCCAACCTGAGCCCAAATTCATGTAGTGAGGCGATTGATTATGCATGGCCTGATGGCTACCCAAAGTAAGAGACCCAAAAGGGGCCCCAGAAGGGGTATTAGATAGGGGATAATCCCACCCCATAAAGACCATAAGGGACCATCTAATAGCTCCTTTCTTCTTTTGGCCAGCTCCTCTTGATGGTGTCTGATTCTGTCTAGCACTATTACCGATTTGTTAGTATAAAAACAACATTTTTCTTGCAAGGCCACGCAAAGCCCTCCTTTCTCTGCCAAGATTAAATCTAACCCTCGCCTGTTTTGTAATACCACTTCAGCCATGAAGTCGAGCTGTCCTGCAGATCACTAATAGATTTATATACCGTCTCCACATCTTAAATTACTGTTGTGAGAGTCTGTCATACCTGTCTATTGATATTGCTAGCCCTGCTCCCCCAGTCACCAATCCACCTGCTACCCCAAGCCCTACCAGCAGGGGCAGGAACACCACGGCTCACTGAGACAGAGGAGTGCTGCCTAAGAGATCTATGCTAGGCAAAGGGATGGGCTCTCTGTCCTCGGGATGATGTCAATGTTGGGAATTACTAATGCTGGGGCACAAATTCCAGTCCAGTTTTGGAGTAAAAGAGAGTAAGCCAAATTTCCCCCACATACCTGTCCCAGAGGTAAGCACCCTGGGCTCGGGGGTGGGGGGTCAGGTAGGATTCCGAGCACTGAGCAGCTACTACCTGACCCAGGTCTACAGATTCGGTGCCATTATGCAAATAGCAAACAGAAGAATCAAAGCTAAAAGGGACTACCTTAAAGGGTTTGACATAAGTACAACTAAAAGATGCAAAGGTTAGATCACCTAGTCAGACAGGGACAGCCAGAGGCCAATTTTCCCTTGTCTTCATACAAAGCCAACAAACAGCAGCTAAAGAGGGGTTGAGAAATTAAGAAGTTTGTGAGTTTCTTCTAGGATGTTCTGAGTATTCGGATCTAACTTTTCAGCAGGCATCCAGGGTCCAGAGGGAGGGATCCAGGGGCCACTTAGGCATTAGGGTCTCCACCTCCTTTGTAGCCCAGTCTATGACCTCCTTCTCTCTATCCTGGTCTGTCGGCCCCCCATCCGAGATGTGAACGTGTGCCTTTAGGGGCCAGCAGACCAAGTCTTCCACTTAGACCATGCAACTCGTGGCTTCATAGGGGGACTTATGGCTATTAACTGTCCATTCCCCTCCCATGCTCCCCCTGTAAGTCTCAGTGAGCTTGACCACCAGATATGCCTTGTTATTTTTAGTGCACTCTCTATACTCCCTATAGCACTGGGAGTGAACTTGACCAAGCTCCACACATCCGGCAGGGCATTGCCCCTCCCCCTGAAGAGGGAGGCAGAGGCTGAGGTTTTGCTTTACACACCCATTCCGGCTTCCGCCCCACATGGGAAGAAGTAGGGGACTGGAGGTAAGCAGTTCTAGGTCCACAGTGTACTGAGGCCTACTGTTGAGTTGATAGAAGCCCCTGCAGTCACAGGGGTTTCCATATAGTCTTTTTACCAGTTCATCCGGGTGTACGGCCTGATCAACTCCTCCCTCAGCAAGTGCCAGGAGGAGCATTGTCAAAGTCAGTGAGCGCAGCAGGGCTGGAGAATGCCCACCAGACCCGAATCTTGAGGGGATTCTCAGTGCGCTCCACTTTCCACTCAGCATGGGTGAGATCAGCAGGGGCAGGTTTTAGGTGGGAGGCGTGAACCCAGGAAGCAATGCCTTCCACTGTAACAGCAGTTGGGGTGATCAGAAGGACAACATAAGGCCCTTTCCACCTAGGCTCTAGTGTCTGCAAGCGGTGCCTTCTCACCAGGACCTGGTCTCCTGGCTTCAAGGGGTGAGGCACCGTCAGTTATCCAGGTTCATATGCCTGTTTGAGTCCCTTCCAGACTTGGCTTTGTAGGGCAGCGATGGTGGCCAGCCGAGCTGCTAGGGGAGTGGAAGGGGGAAAGAAAACATCATAAGGCTCAGAAAGCATTTGCACGGGGAGGGGGACACCATACAACACTTCAAAGGGGGTTCATTTACACAAAGAAGGCAAGGGGGTATTTCTTGCCCTGAAGAGGGCAGAAGGTAGTAGGGTGGTCCAGTCCCCAACACCAGTCTCTAGAAATAATTTGGTTAGAGTCTCCTTAATTGTTCTATTCATCCTTTCTACCTGCCCTGAACTTTGGGGGTGATATGCACAATGCAGTTTCCAATTGATCCCCAGAGTCTTGGCTAATCCCTGACTTACCTGGGCCACAAAAGCAGGTCCGTTGTCTGACCCAATTACCTGAGGAAGTCTAAACCTGGGGAAGATGTCATCTAATATCTTCTTAGCCACCACCTGGGCTGTTTCCCTCTTGCATGGGTAAGCTTCCACCCATCCTAAAAATGTATCTACAAAGACTAGCAAATACTTTATTTCATATTTGGCAAGCTTGATTTCAGTGAAATCAATCTCCCAATGTTGGCCCAGTCTCTCCCCTCTTAGTCTCTTTCCAGTCCCCATCTTGGTAGGATAGGCATTTACCAGTTGACAGGGTCAGCAGAATTTTACTATTTTTTCAGCCATTTCCTTTAGCCTCTCTGGTTTGGGTGCCTGGGCCATTCTTTAATTAGCTCCATCATTTTTCTGGCCCCTAGGTGGGTGAGTTGGTGAAGAGTTTGCAGATACCGATTGACTTCTTGTACTTTGTCAGACAGAAGGAAGTCTACAGTTGACACTGGAGGGAGGTTGTCGGGTTCAGCAACAGGAAGCATAGGGGTCTCCTTTGTGTGGGATGCCGCTGCCTTTGCTGCTTCATCAGCTCTTCGGTTCCTGGATGCGATGGTCCCTTTGCCTGTTCGATGACCAGGACAGTGAACTATGGCCAGTTTTTTGGGTAAGAGTAGAGCCGATAAAAGACACAGTATCTCTTCTTTGTTTTTAATTTCTTTTCCCGCCGAGGTCAGGAGTCCCCTCCTTTGGTAGATAGTGCCATGGAGATGGGCAGTCCTGAAAGCGTACCTGCTATCCGTGTAGACTGTAGATAGTTGCTCTTCTTCCAGCTACCATTTCTAATGCTCTGGTAAGGGCTATCAACTCAGCTTGCTGAGCAGAGGTTCCCTCTTTTAGGTGCTGGGACCAGATAATGTCATGGTCACTCACCACCGCAGCTCCAACTCACCTCTCCTCATCCTGGAGGAAGCTACTTACATGTGTGTACCATATGACGTCAGAGTTCTTTAATGGTTGGTCCAGTAGGTCCCTCCGCAGCCCACTCTCTTCAGCCAGCAAATCCTGGCAGTTATGCAACACTGATGTCTCTGACTCTTCAGGGAGCAGGGTGGCCGGATTGAGAGTCACAGGTAGGCCGATGGTTATTCTGCCTTTGTTTAGAAGGATACTTTGATAGTGGGTGATACGGGCATTTGAGAGCCAATGGTCAGGGGGCTGCCGAATTATACTTTCCAGAGCATGAGGGGCTATTATAGTTAACTTCTGTACCAAGGAAATTTTATCCACATCCTTATCTAGCAGTGCAGCCATGGCTATTGCCCTCAAACATTTAAGCTACCTGCTGGCCACTGAGTCTAGTTTCTTTGATAGGTAGAAAACCAGCCTTTTCCACAGACCCAGCGTCTGAGTCAGCACTCCTCATGCCATCCCCCCTTTTCTACCATCAAAGATGGTAGGGGAGTTCTTAAACCCCTGGGGCAGTCTGCTCCAGGTTAGTTGGCCCGAAATTCCTGCCTCAGGATCACTCCACTCAAAAGCAAATAAAGGTTGACTGGCCGGATGTAGGGACAGGCAGAAGAAAGCATCCTTTAAGTCCAGTACAGTGTACCATAATCTTTCAGGGCTTAAGGTGCTGAGATTGTATGGGTTAGGCACAGTGGGATGGATAACTTCCATTCAGCTGTTAACTGCCCTTAGGTCCTGCACTGGCTGATAGTCCCCAATTCCAGGCTTTTTGACTGGGAGTAGTGGAGTATTACAGGCCGATTGACACTATACTAGGACCCCATGTTGGAGAAGTTTCCGAATATGAGGAGTTGTGCCTTTCTTTGCTTCCTGACTCATGGGGTACTGTCTGACTCGCACAGGAACAGTAGTAGCTTCCAGCTTTACCAGTACTGGAGCCTGCAAGGTACACAACTCCAGTCCCGCAGTTTCGGCCCAAGCTCCTGGAACCATTCTCAACCAAAAAAATCAGTGTCTTGGTTTTCATGTGGCAAGGGATGATTTGTGAATAGTCTATTTCATCCTTAGCCATAATGGTCAGGACAGAGGTGGTAAGTGGTTGGGCATTGGGATTAAGAAAAGCAATTTCTGGACCATTTTCTTCAAAAGTTATTTGGGCTCTGAGTTTGGTTAGCAAGTCTCATTCCATTAGAGGTGAGGGGCAGTTAGGTATGACCAGGAAAGGATGCTTGATTTCTCCTTTCCTCAAGTCCATAGTCTGGGAAGTAGTCCAAGAACAGTAGCTACTTCCATTAGCTCCTTGTACTAAGGATTGTTTACTAGAGAGAGGTCCCAAGTACTTCTTTAGAACCGAGTATACTGTGTCAAGTTCAAAGTCTATGGGCGTCCCCTCCATCTTAAATTTATCCCTGAGCTCCCAGAGGGGGTTGGAGCCCCAAACCCCCCATTCAGATTCAAGGGCCAGGGTCCTTGAAGGTCGGTGGGATTGTGGGGGTTGGGTGCATTCCCGAGCCCAGTGTCCCCTCTGGTGGCAGCGAGCGCATTGATCCTTGTCCAGGGGTCGGCGTCTTCGTGGGCCCAGGTCCCACCTTTCTGACCTGAGCTAGATCTGTCTACCGCTACTGCCAAGACCCTTGACAGTTCCTTATTCCATCTTCTGTCCTTTTGTTCTTCCTTCCTCTCTCTCTTCCCTCTCTTTTTTCCTCTGCTTCCTTTCTTTCTCTGTCTCTCTTCTCCTGCCACTATCTCCTCTCTTTTTCTAGTTGCTCCTCTCTTTCCTCTTTTGTTTCTCTCTTACTGAACACTTTCTAAGCTCCTTTACTAAGTCCTGTAATGTCTTTCCTGGAAATCCTCCAGCCTCTGAAGTTTCTTTCTAGTATCTGCTGCTGACTGCCCTACAATGACTGAAACCCGATGAGTTTAGGAGGTTGGATCGAAATGGGTATACCTCCTATAGGCTTCCACCTAGGAAAACCACAGGAGGCTTTTCGGGTCCCTTTATCACCTCTTTTACCTTGGCCAGATTGTTGGGCTTCCTAGCCACTTCCCTGAGACTCATAGGAGTCTGGCGATAAATGGACAGGCTCCTCCTACCTTCGTACGTGTTGGGGTCCCAATTTGGCTTCCTCAACGGGAAAGCGTCATCAATAACATCAGGTCTGGTTGTCACCAAGGCATCTAAACCTATCACATTTCTCCAGACTGCTGCCAATATGCGGTCCTGTTCTTCAGTACTGAACAGGGTATGAAGCAACTGCTGGAGGTCATTCCAAGTAGGTTGGTGGGTGTTCATCAAAGAATCTAAAAGATTAATTAACCTAGTGGGGTCTTCAGAAAAAGAGGGATGGTTAAGCTTCCAATTATATAGGTAAGAAGAGAAGAAGGGCCAATACTGGAGGGTAGGCATCTCTCCCCCTCCCATCGTCCACCACTCTGCTCCAGACAGATCACTGACTCCTTTTGGCTCGCCAAAAATGTAAGGCTTGGTAGTCCAGATGCTGCTCTAATGCAGAGAAATAAAGAGACAGTCACTCAGGCAAAAGCTCAAGTGGGTTCCTTATTCTGGCTGGCCAGGGTCCAATGCTCGTTCAGAAGTGATCAGAGGCAAAGGACCATGTGGCTTTCTTTGTTTATCCTTATATACCATAAGAAGGGGAGGGAGATGAGAGGGGAAGAGAGGGATAGGAACGACTTCCTTATAAGGGTATGACATCTGTTAAGGTAATATGAGTTCCTCTTTAGGACAAAAAGGGTTAGATACAAAAAGGCAGGTATAGGTGGGGTGGTGGTGTAAGTAGTTGTTCACTTCCCTTTTCACCATGGTATTTATCATTATTTATATTTGTGATTTATTATGAATCACTTTTAATACATAATTTTTACTGATCATTTTCTATTTCTGTTCTGAAAAGTACACTCGAAATTTTTCAGATCAAATAACTAATATACTTACATCCTTCTCTATCATATAAAAATTTCTGAAATTTGTCTTTTGTCCCCACAACTTCATCCATTTTTTCAATGATAGATCTAGTTCTCAATTGCTCTTTCAGGGAGTGTGGGACAAACATTTGCTGGGATCAGCATTCCCTACATTATCTCCCAAATGGAGTACTGGCTGGGGAAAGTCCAAAGAGAAATAAGTCTGAGAGCAAAAGATGAACAGCCAGCATATAGCTTACTGAAAACCATAATCAAAAAAATTCAATCTTTATTGAAACTGAGGGTGGGAATCAAACAACAGAATTTACCATTTTCCCCCAAATGTAAACCAAACACAGGATAAGTTTACAGTCATGTTTACAGTGTTCTGATTAACTCCTTTGAGTGAAAAAGACTAAATATGAGTTGTTTAAAGAAGAGGACGTAGGACCAGATGAATTCCACTTTATCCCTACAAAGAATCTTCTGGAGCACCAATGAGAACCATAATCTGTAGGAAAGAACTAACTAGTCATTCCACCACATTCTCATATTATTAATAATTCAAAACTAAATATCCAGATAAATGTGTTCCAAAGCTTCAATTTCTCAAAATATTTAGTCTAATGAGCTACTCTTGGAATGACTTACAGTGCTTGTCAATAAAAAGGACAATCTCTTCAGGATAGGAATAAAAAGTTGTGCTCTCTAATTTTATATTTTCAAATGTGTTTGGAAATGACCAGGTAATATAGGACCTATCTAATTCATTTTCAGTTTATACATTCATATATAATTTTCTGAAAAATAGAGAAGTTTATTTTAAGTAAAAAAGAAAACCTCCAGTCTTGGATGAACATAGATAATATAGATTAAGTTCTTCGTTCTTAAGTGTATACATTCAAACAAGTGATAAAAACTAATAGTTAAAAAGATATTTTCTACCGCAAAATCCACATATGTTCAATAAATAGTAAAAAATGGTGATTTGGATGGCTTAGTGCCAAAATATACTATAAAATAGCATTGGATTTATGAGATGAGATGAAAGTATTCCCTAGAATTGCATGCCTTCATAAATGAAAATGATTAATTTTATATATCAAATTCTCACTTTTACAACTTCATTTAGAATTGACTATATCTACTATTAAACATCCTTAGGATAAAGGTGTTTTAATGTTTATTAATGTAAAGATAAAAGACACATGTATTCTGAATGTTTTCATCTGTATAATACTTCAAATATAAATATCTTGTATGAAGGGATTCATTCTTTAGGTATTTAAAATACATTATTTTTGCTACTAGCAATCCTGTTACCTTGACTTTTTTATTTTGCATCTAAAATATTAAAATAAGACTGTGGAGAGATAGTATAGTAAGTATTCAGAAGATTGTCTGGCACAAATTCAATCCAAGTCCCATCCCTGGTACCAGACATGAACCCTGAACACCACCAGATTAATCCCATAGCACAGAACCAAAGAAAGAATACTAAGTATAGTCCAAACACCTACTCAAAGAAAAAAATCTATATGAAAAAGAAAATATAAATATCAGTAAAATTAGGGAATTTTTTTAGTTCACATCTAAGTAATGAACTCAAAATTCAAATTCAGATGGTGATGCATTAACTAATATATTGACCAAATTTGTATGTATAAAATTTGTCCAGTCTTTAATTTTTAATTTTTTGTTCAAATATAATCACCTAATTGTTTCATCAGAATTACTAAGGATTATGAATAGCTAAGTATTGAGATTGTAATGGCAATGGATAGAAAAAAAAAAGGCACGTACATTAAAAAGATGCAAAATTGTAACAGATAACAGTGATCTTATTGTTGGATAGAAAATTTAAAAAATCTTAAGCAATACTCCACAAAATCTATTAGAACTAATTACTGAGGGACCAGAGCAATAATACAGCTGGTAGGGCATTTGCCTTGCAGGTGGCCAACCAGGATTCTATACTCAGCATTTCATAAGATCCCCCGAGCCTGCCCAAAGTGATTTCTGAGTCCAGAGCCAAAAGTTATCCCTAACTGCCATAGGATGTAGCAACAAAACAAAACAAAACAAAAAAAAACAAGAATGAATTAATTAAATATTACATGTGAAATAGTTCTGTATTAATACACAAAAATTATATATTTACCTATATAGCAATGATCTCTCAAAATTTTCTATTTGTATCTTTTAATATAAAAATGATATTTAAAAGCAGTAATTACGGGAAAACTCATAGCAATACAGGCCTATATCAAGAAAGAGGAAAATGACAAAATCAACTGTTTAAAGGATCATCTCAAGGAATTGGAACAACAGCAGCAAAGAAATCCAACCACAACCAGAAAGCAAGAAATAATAAAATAAAAACCAGAGCAGAAATAAACAGCATAGAAACTAAGAAAACAGTACAAAAAATCAATGAGACCAGGAGTTGGTTTTTTGAAGAAAAAAAAAATAAACAAGATAAACAAACCACTGGCAAAACTCACCAAAAAAAAATAAATAAAAATAGATAAAACACCCAAATTAGTAGGATCACAAATGAAAGGGGAGAGATTATAACAGAACCCCAAGAAATACAACATATCATGAGATCATATTATGAACAACTATACTCAGTTAGGCTGGAGAACCCAGTTGAAATTGACAGATTCCTAGAAAACTACCATCTTCTGAGACTGGAAAAGGAAGAGAAAGCCTAAACAGACCATTTACTTAGGAGGAAATTGAAAATGTAATTAAGAAACTGCCTAAGTATAAAAGTCCAGGCCCAGATGGATTTACAAGTGAATTCTATCAAACATTCTGAGAAGACTTACTACCACTTTTCCACAGGCTCTTCCAAATTATTGAAAAAACAGGAATCCTCCCCAACTCCTTTTATAAGGCTAATATCACACTCATTTCCAAAGATGGCAATGACACCACCAAGAAAGAAAACTACAGACCAATATCACTAATGAACTAGATGGAAAGATACTCAACAAAATCTTAGCAAACCAAATCCAGCACTTCATCAAAAAGATCATACAACATGACCAAGTGGGTTTTATCTCAGGAATGCAAGGTTGGTTCAACATACACAAATCAATCAGCATCATATATCACATCAACAACAAAAAAGTCAAAAACCACATGAGCATATCAATCAATACAGAGAAGGCATTTGACAAAATCCAAAACCCTTTCATGTTGAAGACACTCAGTAAAATAGGCTTAGAAGGAACCTTCCTCAAGATAGTTACAGCTAACTATGAAAAGTCCACAGCCAACATTATCCTTAACTAGAAGCATTTCCACTAAGGTCAGGAACTAGGAAAGGTTGTCCACTCTCTCTACTCTTATTCAATATAATCTTAGAAGTCCAAGCAATAGCAATTCAGCAAGAGAAGGGAATCAAAGAATCCAAATTGGGAAAGAGGAACTCAAACTATCTCTTTTTGCAGATGATATGATGATATATATAGAAAACCCTAAAGAGTCCACAGTAAAACTCCTAGAAACAATTAACCAATACAGCAAAGTGGCTGGCTACAAAGTCAATACACAAAAGACAGTAGCGTTTCTCTATACAAATAACAAAGATGTAGAGAGATTAAAAATACAATACCATTTAAAATAGTATCAAAAATATTAGGTACCTAGGAATCAACCTTACAAGGAAAGTGAAGGACCTATACCAGGGAAACTTGAAAACATTTCAGAAAGAAATTGAAGAGGATCTAAGGAACTGGAAGAACATGCTATGCTCATGGGTAGGCAAAATCAACATAGTCAAAATGACTATCCTACCCAAACTATTTTATAGATTTAATGCAATCCCTATCCAAATTCAGACATCATTCTTTAAAGAATTAGAGCAATCAATCACAAAATTCATCTGGAACCACAAAAGACCCAGGATAGCCAAACACATATTGAAAAAATAAAAAGCTGGGTGGCATCTCTATCCCTAACCTGAAACTATACTATAAAGCCATAGTAATCAAAACAGCATGGTACTGGAACAAAGACAGGACCTCAGACCAATGGGTCATAACAGAATTCCCAGACATAAACCCCCAGATATACAGCCAACTAATATTTGACAAAAGAGCCAAGAACTTGAAATAGAACAAAGAAAGTCTCTTCAACAAATGGTGTTGGTACAACTGGAAAAGCACATGTAAGATATTGAAAATTGACCCATACCTCACTCCTTATACTAAAGTCAACTCATAATGGATGAAAGACCTTGAAATCAGACCCAAATCTATAAAGTTTATTGAGAATAAAATAGGCAGAACACTCGAAGACCTATATATCAAAAGGGTCTTCGAGGATGGAGCACCAATGGCAAGAACTCTAGCATCAAACATAAACAAATGAGACTACATCAAACTAAAAAGCTTCTGCATGGTGAAAGAAACCCTACTTAACACAAGAAGACAGTTAACTGAATGGGAAAAAAGCTTTGCACTCAACATGTCAGATAAAGTGCTGATATCTAGAATATAGAAAGCACTCAGAAAGCTGAGCCCCCCAAACCAAATAAAGCCATAAAAATGGGGATATGAAATGAATAGACACTTCTCTGAGGAAGACCGAAAGATGGCCAATAAACACATGAAAACATGCTCACCTTCACTCATCATTAGGGAAATCCAATTCAAGACAACTATGAGGTACCAACTTACACCAGTGAGGATGACTCACATCAAAAATAATGGAAGCAATCACTGTTGGTAGGGTTGTGGTATGAAATGTGGTATGAAATGCCCCCTAGTCTAACCCATATGGAGAACAGTCTGGAGAGTGCTCAAGGAAATCAGAATTGAGCTGCCATTTGATCCAGCAATTGCTCTCCTAGGTATCTACCCCCAAGTCGGAAGGACATTCATCCCAAAGTATGTGTGCACCCCACTATTTTTTGCATCACTCAGTATAATAGCCAAGTTTTGTAACCAACCTCAATGTCCAACAAAAGATGAGTGGATCATTAAGATGTGTTATCTATACACAATGGAATACTACATGGCAGTCAGAAATGATACAATCACAGATTTTTCAGCAACGTGGATGGACCTAGAACATATTATGTTAAACAAAGCAAGCCAGCAGATGAAAGATAAATACAGAATGATAGCATTATTCTGAAGTACCTAGAATATACACCAGATATACAACCAATACCCGTGATTAAGTAAGAGGGTGTAACAGGATAGAAACCTCAAACACTGTATACTCAATCACCATATACTGGGAAGTAGAGCCCAAAACAAAGAAAAGAGAAACTACAAAGCCTGACTACACATTATATCATAAAGAAACGAGCAACAGCAGAAACAGCAGCATAGAGAGAACAGGCATGTAATTATCGTTTTAATACAAAAGCCCATAATAATTTACTAGGGATCTTATACAGGATTACAGGTAAAGATTATGATGGGAAATTATTGACTCCAATGGAAATATTTCAAAACATTATGGTTGAATGCCTTAACCTTACCACATGTAAAATAACCTCTCAGTTTTTCTGCCCAAAGGGATTCCTGGATAAAAAGTGTGAACATCCTTTGGTTGTACCTCGATGCTGAGTCACTCGAGGCACCATACTCAGCTTGCATCAAGAAAATGCCTAGGGGTCAGCGAGGTGGCGCTAGAGGTAAGGTGTCTGCCTTGCAAGCGCTAGCCAAGGAAGGAACGCGGTTCGATCCCCCGGCATCCCATATGGTCCCCCCAAGTCAGGGGCAATTTCTGAGTGCTTAACCAGGAGTAACCCCTGAGCATCAAACGGGTGTGGCCTGAAAAAAGAAAAGAAAGAAAAGAAAGAAAATGCCCAAATAAAACTCTTTTACATACCCTTTATCTCTAGATTATGCCTTCTTTTAGGACCTAAAGTGCATGACCAACCAGACCACTGAAGCAACAACTGTGACCTGCAAAATGCACATATTTACTACAGGGCCTAAACATTGAACACGTTCAAGCAAACTAACATGCCGTTGCTCTTTTACCCTCTCTTCTCATTACTTCATATTTTTGTTGTTGTTGTTTAATTGTTGGTTTGTCTTGTTCTGTTTTGTTTTTCCTTTTCTCTCTTCTTGTTTCCCTCTTCTTCCACCTTCTCCTCCTCATTACCATAAATTCAATCCATGTCCAATAAAAACCACACAGTTACCTCCTCTATAGGAAAGGAAAGAAAGCTGATATGTAGGGTGCTGCGGACAATACAGCAAAGGATAAACACCTATATAGATAGACCTCACTAACACAATGGTTAGTAATCGAGACATGAAACCTATACATATCCAAAAGTTGATCTATTAATTTCCTTTTTTTACAAGTACTATACCTACCTATCTTTCTGTAGTCAGCATATCTTTTGCCCTCCCCTTCTCTCTACATTAATATATACGTAAGCTAACTTCTATATGTTTATATGGGGGCAGGAGCACACAGAGATAGGAATCCTTCTTTTTTTTTTAGTTTTTTTTTTTTTTTTTTTTTTGGTTTTTGGGTCACACCCGGCAGTGCTCAGTTATTCCTGGCTCCAGGCTCAGAAATTGCTCCTGGCAGGCACGGGGACCATATGGGGCACTGGGATTTGAACCGATGACCTCTTGCATGAAAGGCAAATGCCTTACCTCCATACTATCTCTCCGGCCCCAAGGAATTCTTCTTAAGAGACAAACGTAAACCACAAACAACCCATACCTTTACCCTATATAATCCCTCCTATGTACTATCCCCTCTCCCCCCCCCCAGAAACCTGACTATTCCTTCACCCCTTAATCCAGTCCCAGATATCCCCATCATGTTATAATTCTTCACCCTCAGTTCTTAACCCATTAGGCATCAAGACCAACCTCCTACACCAACGAACCAGTACCAGTACCCAAGTGAAGAGACACACACTCAAACTCACACCTCATTCCTGGCAAGAAAATACAACCAACACACTGACTGACTCATGCAGTGTAGCCCTCCTAATCACCTCTCCCTATTGTGGACTGTGGCTTACTACCAGATCAGCTCCAAAAGGACTCCATTGCAAGAACTCTACTTAAGACCTCCCTGCGTGGAGCCCACACCTCACAAGGAAATCTCAAAAGACAATGGGGAAGCCTATACTATCATCATTAGTATAGACCTATATAACACTACTTCTTATACTGTTTCTCCCCAGATGTAATCTCCTGTATCACTTTCTCCCTTTTTCTTCGTTTTTTTTCTTCCTCCCTTGTTCGTTTTTTTTTATTTGTTTTGTTCTAGTTTTAGTTTTTCTACTTGATTTTTTTTTTTTTTTTGCTTCTTTTGGGTCAGAGTTGGCGGTGCTCGGAGGGTTCTCCTGGTGGGCATAGGGGACCATGGTGGGATGCCAGGATGTAATCCACCGTCCTTCTTCAGGAAAGACAGATGCCTTGCCTGCATGCTATTTCTCCCAGCCCCACTTTATTCCTTTAATTATGTCTTTTATTTAATCTTTTTTTTTTCTTTTAAGAAACTCTTTTTTCTTTAGATATGTCTGAACATATATATTCCTAGTTTTTGTCATGGGTCTGTTTTCTTCTCTCTCCACCCCAAATCCACCAGCAATGTAATGTAGCACAACTTCTTCCTGCAAAGGCATATTAAAAATAGGGGAAATTTTGTGTTTAAAAACAAGCTCTTATCTACTAGAGATAAGAACTTATAATTTTTTATAACACAGGGACATCTCCCACCCTGAATGTATGTCATGTGGAACCAACCTAGACTCCAGGGAAATAGGCACCGACCATCCAGTCTTGACTCCTGTGTCCCAGACATAGAAATGACAGAGTTCTCCACAACAGCTCCAAGAACCAAATTCCCTCTGGGGCATTCATAATGCTGCCCTGACGCCAACATACAACAGTTCTAAATTGATAACCTGACAATAAGGAAATGGGAACAACTAGATCTAAGAGCAAGTTATCCTTCCTCACCAGCCAAAAATAAGACAAAATCAGAAGACATATCACCCTTTGATATGTACAAAACCCAAGATTGCTATATATAGATGACTGGTTGTTACAACCAGGACTAGAGTGTACCCATCCAGGGACCAACAACAACAGTAACAAAAGCTCTAGCCTAGCTTTTGGTCTACAATCTGTTCAACAATAAAGATCTCCAATTCCAGAGGTTTGACTGAGACAACTACAAGTGAACGGGTCTTCCAGAAACATAACCAAAGACTCTATCCCAGGCTCCATCCTAGGAGCAACATAGTGACCAAGAAAACCAACTACAGAAGATGAATTAAAACGACACTGAAGAAGCAGAACTGCTAGAACCATGAAGAAAGCCTTCTTCATAAGCTCCATATTTTGAGCTGCACAGTCACCAAGATCTCTAGATACAGAGGTCTGATTTTACCATCCATGATGAAGCAGAAATCTTCCATACACCACAAAAGCACCAAGGGGAGAGTAAATGATCATGGAAGGAGTCTATAGTTAATCCCTTGACAGTATACTTCAAGGATGGAGAAACCCTGTATCTCCGAGGCCAAGGGAATTCCCTCTATAATATCCCCAATAGTTACTGTGCCTATGCAGGGGGGGGGAAGAAAAAAAAAAGGAAAAAAAAAAGCACAAAATAATCATTTTTCTACGTATATATTTATTTATTGATTGTTTTTTGACGTCATTATTTTGGTGTAGATATTGAAGTTGATGTCTCCCTTTTATTTTATATTATTTTATCTTATCTTTCTCTTTCTTTTTGCACTCTGGCATGACTTGATTTCAGAACCGAGACTATTGTGTGGTGCTTCTCTTTATTGCTGTAGGGCTCACTGGATATTTAATTATACATTTATTTTTGTATTGTTATGGTATTTCAATTACCTTTTTCATGTTCTCTCAAACTGAGGTTGATAGCCACTAGAAGGACTCTGCCCATTTTCAGCATATTTTAATTTTTTTTAATCTTTTTCTTATTCTTTACCCCATTCCATTGCTTTTCTTTTCCTCAAACAAACCCACATAACTCAATTTATCTAGCTTAGCCTCTCAAATAGAGGGAGAAACAAGGGAGGGCACCAGGACCAAACAGATGTATGATCACTGATAGTAAGCTAGACAAAGAGGGAACCACCTACTCTAGCAGCCCGGGGGGTGATGGTGGGGCGAAATGGGTTGCAGAAAGGGAACTGGGAAGGGGGGAAGACAAATTTTGTGGTGGATATTCCCCTGATTCAATGTTAATATGTACCTAAAATACTAATGTGAAATATATGTAAGCCACTATGATCAAAATAAAAAAAAATGATATTTAGTAAAACTATTTCAAAACTAGCAAAAGAGTTGGATACTTAGAGCTACAAAAGAATCTTAAAAATTGAGCATAGAATTTAAATAAATGTAAAAAGAGCAAATATTTGTCCTGATGTTAAGATGGCCATATTCGGGGCCGGGCGGTGGTGCTGGAGGTAAGGTGCCTGCCTTACCTGCGCTAGCCTAGGAGACGGACCGCGGTTCGATCCCCCGGCGTCCCATATGGTCCCCCAAGCCAGGAGCGACTTCTGAGCGCATAGCCAGGAGTAACCCCTGAGCGTTACCGGGTGTGGCCCAAAAACCAAAAAAAAAAAAAAAAAAAAAAAAAGATGGCCATATTCACTTATTGCTTTAAAAAATAATCCCGTCAAAATCTCAATTAGATTGTAGAAATGAGCAAATTGATCTAAAATTTATGTGTAAAGTCTAAAAGACTGGAATAACCAAAACATCTTGAAGAAAAAAGAATAAAGATGGTGGTCACATATTTTCCAAAATCTCTAATAGATACACATTCTTCGAGAAAATATGATTCTAAGACTAGATATAATACAGTGGGCAAGTGTGTTTGCTTTACACATGGCTTACCCAAAGTCAATTCTTGGCAACATATAAAATGTTGCCTGAGCCCACCAAGATTGATCCCTGTATATAGTGTCAGGAGAAAGGTCCATGAACTGTTGGTTATGACTCCATATCTCTCCAAAAGGATGATACTTTTATAACAAGTCAGAGGTTAATGAGTTAAAGTAGATAAATGCAAACACTGTATATACATATGCAAAAAAGAATGATTCAAACCCATAAAACTGTGCCAGATAGAAGAGTTAACTCAAATTAGATAGTAAAAATACATGGAAAAGATAAAATATAAGAAGTTCAGAAGTAAGTCTTTATGATCTTGGCATATTTAATTGTTTCTTAGCCATGACACCAAATGCACAAGTCATTAAATAAAAGTATTTAAGTTGTATTATAATAATATGTGAAATACATGTGTGCATCAATAGGCAATGGGAGCAATTGAAAAGATAATTCTACAAAATGATAGGAAAAATATTTGCAAAGCACTTATGTGGTAGGAGATTTACATGTAAATTTCATAAAATGTTCTTACAACTCAAAACTAAGAGAACCTAAGACCTAGGTAAAGAATCTGAACATTTTTCAAATAAAATATAATTCATGCAAGTAAATAAGGCAATGTGCTAAAGTCAAACATTTAAAAATTCAAATTAATGGGGCCAGAGAGATCGTATGAAGGTAAGGCGTTTGCCTTGCATGCAGCAGGATGGTGGTTCAAATCCCAGCATCCTACATGGTCCCCTGAGCCTGCCAGGAGCGATTTTTGAGCATAGAGCCACGAGTAACCCTTGAGCACTGCTAGGTGTGACCCAAAAACAAAACAAATTTAAATTATAGGCATAATATATTAATACTTGATAATATTAGAGTAGCTAATTTTTTAAGTTTAATTACAATTAACTTGTAAAGATTCAACTTCTGATGCAGCATCTTGTTTACATATGCATACATACAAACGCATATATATTCAGCTACTTTAGAAAATAAATTCATTAGCTCTTCAAAGCAAAGAGGTTAACCATATAATTTCACATTACTCCTTTATATTGATGAGACAAAAACATACACAAGCCAAGGACGGAGAAACCCCATATCTCTTAGGCCAAGTGAATTCTTTTTCGAATGACCCCAATATTTACTGTGCCAGGGCAGAAGGGAAAAAACAAAAATACAAAAAGCGCAAAACCTTGGTTACTTTTTATATAAATATATATATTACCTTCATTTATTATTGTTATTACTATTTTTGATTTACCAATCTATTTTGGTCGAATTCTCTGGGTGTAATTATTGAAAGTGTAGTCCCCAATTATACTTTTTTTTTCTTTTTTTTTTTCTCTTCCTCTCTTCTCTTTCGTTATGTGCTATGCCATGTTTCTCAATTCAAGACCATGGCGTGATTTTTGTTTGTCTGTTTTTGTTTTTGTTTTTTTTTCCTATTTGTTTGTTTGTTTGTTTTGTTGGCTCTGTGTGGTGCTTATCGATATAGCTGGAGCCCTCACTGGATATTTGACACTTCTTTTGGTACTAGTGGAGTGTTTCACCTTCTTTTTCTCCATCTCCCAAATTGATGATGAGAGCCTTTAGAGGGACTCCGCCCAATTTTGGGGTATTAAACTCTTATCCCAGTTTATTACTTTTCTCTCCTTCAAACAAAACCATGCAACTTGAACTAGCTAGTCCTGACTCCAGTTAGAGGGGGAAATAAGGGAGGCATCAAGACCAAACAGGTGCAAGTCTACTAAGTAGTGGGTTAGATACAGAGGAGACCACATATTCTACCTGCCCTGGGGTGAGGGAAAAGGAAAAGGGAGGTAGGACAGAAACGGGGGTGTAGGGAGGACAATTTGGCGATGGGAATCCCCCTGATTTTATGTAAATATGTACCTAAAATATTATTGTCAACAATATGTAAGCCACTATGATCAAAATAAAAATTTATATTAAAAAAAATAATTCTCAAAAAAAAAACATACACAAGTCAAAAACGTTCATGGATGTATACCCACATATATACAAATTATAGTCCTCAGCATTTTTAGCAAAGATTACAAACTCTTTAAAGATCCATAAACTAGTAAAGTGTGATATATTCATTGGTATAAGCAAAAAGAAAAAAAGAGTGAAATATTGAATAAAATGCTTTGTAAATATTATACTGTATAAAATAAAGATCACATGATGCTACTTAAATGAACATGTGCTGTGTTACATGGGGAATGATTGGACAATTCTGTAAAATCATTTAAAGTCATTGAGTTGTGAGGTTTAAATGATTGAGCTGTATGGCAGCTCATCTGCCATCTATCTCAGCTCATCTATTTCTTGGAATGCTATACCAGGAAAGGTAAAAGAGTGACTGAGAGTTTGTTGAAAGTGTAGGTCACTGATCACTGATGGCACACCACACAATTGAAACAATTTCTAGAGAAGCAGGGCACAGCATGTGATGTTTTAGATAGTTTTTAGATAATATGTACTTTTTTTTTTTAAGTAACCCAGAATCAGAGCCTGGGTTTGACTCTAGAGACTATTGACATGAAGCCACTTTAGATCCAATCCATCCTCAGAAAGTTACCTGAAAAACTTTCTATCCACAATAGGCTTCAGGTAAAGAAAGGATAACTGGGTCTTTTGAGGGAGGGAGACACTTAACTAAGGAAAGTTAGAGTTTGAGTCTTGGAAGGCCAAGAGACAGACGTCAAAAAAGCAGGAGCTGAAATGTTTGAAGTGTAGTTTTGTGGCCCCTAGACTTACACTCTCCCATTTACAGTTCAGCTTTTACCAAAGAGAGAATCAGGGAAGATATGGAGCCCAAGAATATATCAGAGATTATATATTATATATTATATGCATATTATATTGTATATATCCATTAAAAGAATTCAGAGAAATATCATAGTTCTCTTTTCAAAGTAACAGTTTTGATGAGATGGTTCTATTATAACACTCTGAACTTGGCAGGAAATTAATCCCTTTTACTCTCAATTTTAGTATCTATGCAATATAGTTATGTGATCTTTACATTTCTCATGGAGGTTTTAATCATCACTTGCGATGACTCAAAAAGGAAACACAAACTACATTTTGTCCTACTAGGGCAGATGGAGAAACTCTTCATCTACCTAGTTTTGTTGAACATATTCATTTTACCAGTGGTGGCAGAGTCCTTTGATATTTTGTCTGTCATTTTAATAGATTTAAAAGATTGAGGGAAGGAATTTTGTAAGATGTCAATTCTATTTTCTCCAGAAAGTTGCCAGGAGAAAGCAAACTCTGCAGTTTTATGCTATTGTGAAAGGGCAATTGTATTTAATAACTAATCTGCAACAAGTAAATGACTTTCCTTTATTTCCTTCTCTCACAGGAGGCTAGATCTCCCCTTCTTGACCAAATAGCTCTCTTTTGAAAGACTCAGGAACTAAGACCTTTTTCAGATGTCCAAGATAATATTAGGGTTTGTGAAAGCTTTAAAAATACAATTTAATAATCAATGTAATATTTTTATATTTTGAAGAGTTCTTTCATTTTTAAGACAATTAGAAAAGAATAAGTTTTAGTACTACTTTAGCTCACAGCAGGTACATGATGAAAAATTTTGCAACTTTTGTAAAGCCGACTACATCAAGCTGAGTCCTTTCAACATTCACTATTTTAAGTCTAACTCTTGGTCTTTAATTTGGAGATTTAGCAGTAACTTAATTTGGGGTTCTCAAGTTCTATTCAGGTTTATAAAAGAATGTTTGATAAAGGTGTGTGTTTTATCAATTTTTCATATTATTAATTTGAAATGAAAATTTCCAAAGTGTTTTAAAGGTACTTTATAATTTGTATTTTAGTACTTTGCACATTTTAATTCAGTGACTTTTCTTATTTGAGAGAATCTTTGAAAGAGAAAATATTAACCAGATTCCTATAAAGTAATCATCTGAATTTTACTCCCATTTATGTCAGTGATAAAGAGAAAATATTAACCAGATTCCTATAAAGTAATCATCTGAATTACTCCCATTTATGTCAGTGATAAAGATAAAAGTATAGTATGAAGAGTTCATAATACTAGAAAAGATGAAAAAAGATTTTGCTTAAAATTTTTTAGGGCACCATAGATACAGTTTTAGATTGTTTTGAAGAGACCTTTTCCAGAAGTGCTCAGGCAAAACAACAGTGCTGGAGAGGAGGCCCATGCAATACTGGATATCAAACTCAGTGCCTTGTACTCACTAAAAACATACTCTACCAGTCACCCATTTTCTCTAAATATCTTGCTAGGGCCTGAAAAGATAACACAGGAATTAAGGCACTGGTTTTAAACATGACATAATCTGATTCTGTCTCTGTCACAATATATGTTTCTCTGAACTCAAACAGGAATAAACCCAAAGCACTTGTGAGTGTTGCCCCCAAATACAAAATGTTTTACAAGTGATATTGCTAACTGCTAGTTTATAATACAATGAAATTCTAGCTTTATACCTTAATAAGTCTATCAAACTTTATCACAATACCAGAACATGTATATTCCTAGGAGAGGTATAGCTGGATTGTATGGGAGCTCGATTTCCAGTTTTTGGGGAATCTCCATATCACTTTCCATAAAGGTTGAACTAGATGGCATTCCCACCAGCAGTGGATAAGAGCTCATTTTTCTCCACAACCCTGCCAACACTGTTTGTTCTCATACTTTGTGATGTGTGACAATCTCTGTGATGTGAGGTGATACCTCATAGTTGTTTTGATTTGCATCTCCCTGATGATTAGTGATGTGGAGCATTTTTTCATGTGTCTTTTGGCCATTTGTATTTCTTCTTTGTCAAAGTGTCTGGCCATTTATTCTTCCCAATTTTTGATGGGATTAGATGGTTTTTTTTCTTGTAAAGTTCTGTCAGTGCCTTGTATATTTTGGAGATTAGCCCCTTATTTGATGTGTAGTGGGTGAATAGTTTCTCCCACTTAGTGGGTGGCTCTTGTATCCTGAGCGCTATTTCCTTTGAGGTGCAGAAGTTTCTCAGCTTAATATATTCCCATCTGTTAATCTCTGCTTTCACTTGCTTGGAGAGTGCAGTTTCCTCATTGAAGATAACTATAGTCTCAATGTCCTGGAGTGTTTTGCCTACGTGTTGTTCTATATATCTTATGGTTTTGGGTCTAAACCAGACAGAGATGCTACAAAAAAAAAAAAAAAAGAAAATTACAGACCAATATCGCTGATGAATGCAGATGCAAAGATCCTCAACAAAATCCTGGCAAATAAAATTTAATGTCTCATTAAGAAGATCACCCACAATAATCAAGTAGGTTTCATCCCAGGAATGCAAGGATGATTTAACATCCGTAAATCTATCAACATAATACACAACATCAACAACAAGAAAAATAAAAATCACATGGTCACATCAATAGATGCAGAGAAAGCATTTGATAAGGTCCAATACCTATTCTTGATCAAAACTCTCAGTAAGATGGGAATGAAATGAACCTTTCTCAATATAGTTAAGGCCATCTACCACAAGCCAGTGGCAAATATTATCCTCAATGGAGAAAAACTAAAAGCCTTTCCTCTAAATTCTGGCACAAGACAAGGCTGTCCTCTCTTATTCAACATAGCACTGGAAGTACTTGCTATAGCAATTAGGCAAGAAAAAAATATCAAGGGAAGCCAGATTGGAAAGGAAGAAGTCAAAATCTCGCTGTTTGCAGATGACATGATACTCTACTTAGAAAACCCTAAAGACTCTACCAAAAAGCTTCTAGGAACAATAGACTCATATAGCAAGGTGGCAAGCTACAAAATTAACACACAAACATCAATGGCCTTTCTATACACCAATGGTAATAAGGAAGAAATGGACAGTAAGAAAACAACCCCATTCACAATAGTGCCACACAAACTCAAATATCTTGGAATCAACTTGACTAAAAATGTGAAGGACCTATACAAAGAAAACTATAAAACTCTGCTCCAAGAAATAAGAGAGGACAAGCAGAAATGAAAGCACA
Source organism: Suncus etruscus (assembly GCF_024139225.1). Classification (NCBI taxonomy): domain Eukaryota; kingdom Metazoa; phylum Chordata; class Mammalia; order Eulipotyphla; family Soricidae; genus Suncus; species Suncus etruscus. The sequence goes on along the minus strand of NC_064860.1, from coordinate 21,497,659 downwards.
TACTCTGCTCATGGATTGGCAGGATTAACATCATCAAAATGGCAATATTCCCCAAAGCATTGTTCAGATTTAATGTGATCCCTATAAGGATGCCCGTGGCATTCTTCAGAGAAGAGGATTAGGCACTTTTGAAATTCATTTGGAATAATAAACACCCTAGAATAGCTAGAGCAATTATTGGGAAAAAGAATTTTGGAGGAAATTACTTTCCCCAACTTTAAACTTTACTACAAAACAATAGTTACCAAAACAGCATGGTATTGGAATAAAGACAGGCCCTCAGATCAGTGTAATAGGCTTGAATACTCAGAGAATGTTCCCCAGACATACAATCACCTAATTTTTGATAAAGAGGCAAGAAATCCTAAATGGAGCAAAGAAAGCCTCTTCAACAAGTGGTGTTGGCACAACTAGCTAGCCATTTGCAAAAAATTGAACTTAGACCCCCAGTTATCATATACGAAGGCAAAATCTAAGTGGTTTTCTATTGTTAAAGTATTCCAAAGCAGTTGGTAGATATTTAATTATTAAGTGTGGGATTAATAAAATACCATCCCACTCAGTATACACCTTGTTACTCATTGGTTGGAATCATCTATGAATGTAGCATTCATTGGATTGGTATTGAGACCAGTTGGTCCCACCTCCAGGTGTGTTGTTTTCTTCAGAATAAATACCAGTACTCAAATTTTCAGGAAAATGTTCTCTTGCATTTCCAGACCTTCACAGAGCTTGCTACTTTTTAGGAGCAAAGGCCAAATGTATTGGAACATCTGAAATCCATTTCTCTCTTTGTCTGTGTGTGTGTGTGTGTGTGTGTGTGTGTGTGTGTGTGTGTGTGCGTGTGTGTGTGTGTTATTTCCTACACTGACATTTGCTTCCAGACCTGTGTCACTCCAATGTCCTGGTTTGGAACCTGAGGCTTAATTCTATCAATTAAGTTTTCACAGCATTTCAAAAACAGCGAGCAAGAGCAATAGCACAGCCAGTTAGACATTTGCCTTGCATGCAGCCAACTTGGATTCTAATACAAGTATCCCATATGGTCCCCGAAGCCTGCCAGGATTAATTTCTGAGTGCATAGCAGGATTAATTTCTGAGTGCTGCTGGGTATGCCCCCTATCAAATAAATAAAAAATTAACAGCCTATGAATAAATACATATTTCCCAAATTTGTTTTCTTTTTCAATTGATGCACCTGAATCAGGATCCATACAAGAAACATATGCCACCATTCCATTCTAAAGTAAGACTCATTTCCTCTTCCCCATTGTTGTTTTACATCTGCTGATTTAATGGTCCAAGTTAGCCTATATTAGGTCCCATGTACTAAGTTTCTTTGATTCTCTGAAGCATATTCTACTTACCTATTGAGTGACTAGCAATCCTCAAAATTAAAATATCAGCAAAGATATCTGTGCTCTAAATTGGACTCAAGTCTGAGGTTATTTACAGGCATACTGTTATGTAATTTCCAATGATGACATACCAGCCATGACTAGACTGGACAATACAGTGCCGTGCCTGCCAAATGAGTGTTCTTTCATAGCTCTGTGCTAAAGAGAGTAGCCTATGGAAACATTTAGCTGGGCATTTCTTGAGCTTCTCATAAAATGGATATTGGATTACAATAGAGAACAATTCAAAGCAAGTATTCCAAAAGCCAAAGCAGCAAATTTCCTTTCAGTTTGGCTTGAACATCACCTAGTGTGATAACCTTTGCATTCCACTGGTCAAAAAGTAAATTTGAGCAATCCTCAATTATTTAGGAAAGGAGAGCTAAATTTAAAATGTATATCATTGAAATGCTATCTTTACAGAAGTTAGCTTCTATATCATCTTTGTTCATTTGTTCCATGACAACCAATTAAACTTGTACATTAAAATAAAATATCCAGCACTGATTGTTCTTGTTTGTGTGTGTGTGATGTGTGCTAGTCTACGTGGCATGAGATTATATCTCACTGTTATTTTGATTTGCATCTACCTGATGATTAGTTATGTGGAGCATTTTTTGTTTCTTTTGATCATTTGTATTTCTTCATTGAGAAATTGTCTGTTCATTTATTCTCCCCATTTTTTGATGGGGCCAGATGCTTTTTTCTTATTAAGTTCTGTCAGTACCTTGTATATCTTAATATAAGGCCCTTAACTGATAGGTATTGGAGAATAGGTATTGATGATAGGTGATAGGTATTGGATGAATAGTTTCTCCCATTCTGTGAGTGGCCTTTGTATACTAGTCACTGTTTCCTTCGAATAAAGGAAGCTTTTCATCAGTTTAACATTATCTATTTCCTTTGTTACAAGGACAAAGAGCTCTGAGAATATTGTGGGGAGGACTGGTGAGAACCAAAGTATATGCAGAAGCTTATCAGCTTAATAAAGTCCCATTTATCTATGCTTTAACTTGTTTGGACAGTGATGTTTCCTCCTTGAAGATACCTCTAGTCTTAATGTAATAGATTGCTTTACCTAAAAGTTCTTCTATATACCTTATGGTTTTGGGCCTGATATCAAGGTCTTTAAACCATTTGAATTTGACCTTTGTGCATGGTGATAGATGAAAGTTTGAATTTGTATTTTTACCCCAAACAATAATATTTTTTTAATTCTATAAAAAAGTATCAAAAGATAGATTATTTAGCAGCAATAAAGTGTTAGGTAATAATTTTTTTTCAAATAATATTGAAAAATGTAGAAAAGGAGTTATGAAGGAAAGAAATCACTTTGTTAGCATAAATCATTTCAGAATGATGCTTTTCTAAAAGAAAAACATTGGTGCATTTTATTATTTAATATTTTTAGAAGAATAAAAAACTTTTCATTGTGTCATCTTTTGTTTCTAGAAGCTGTGTTTTGTAGTTTTCTTTGTATAGTTCCTTCACTTCTTTAGTTATGTTGACTCCAAGGTATTTGAATTTGTGTGCTACTAATGTGAATGGTATTTTTTAATGTTAATTTGTTTTATATTATTGTGTAAAATAAGGGGACGGGAGGTGTCGGAGAGATACCATGGAGGTAGGGTGTTTGTCTTGCATGAAGGAGGATGGTGGTTTGAGTCCAGATATCCCATATTGTCCTCTGAGCCTGCCAGGGACGATTTCTGAGCAAAGAGCCAGGAGTAACCCATGAGCACTGCTGGGTATGACCCAAATGCAAAACAAAACAAAAAAAAAACAACAACAACAACAACAAAAAAGAAGGAGATGGGAGGAGAAAAGAATTCTCATTCACTGCTGGTGCTGGAGGGAATGTCATCGAGTATAGCATTTATGAAAAACAATATAGAGATTCTTCAAAAAAAAAAAACCCTGGAAATTGAATTCCCATATGATTCAGATATACCACTTGGAATACTATGCAGCTGTCAGAAAAAATGAAGTCATGAAATTTTCCTATACATGGATGGATATGGAAACTATGATGAGTGAAATATGTCAGAGGGAAAAAGATAGATGCAGAAAAGTGTCACTCATCTATGGAATTGAAGAAAAATAAAAGACATAATTGTAATAACACTTAGAAACAATAGATATGAGGGCTGGAAGGATTGGCCACAAAAAGAAGCTTACTACAAAGTGTGGTGTAGTTAGAGAAATAATTCTACACTAACAACTATCATGACAATGGTAGTGAGTAAGATAAATAGAAAGCCTGTCTCTAATACAGGCAAGTGTTGGGGAAGATGGAGTTGGGGGGCATTGATGGTGGGAATGTTTCACTGGTAAAGGTGGGTATTCTTTTTTCATAAATTAAACAAAACTACAAACTTTGTAATCATGATCTGAAATATGTTGTTTATTTTTTAAGAAAAAATTTCATGGCTTATTATTTTATAAAGTTTGGGACTTAGTATATTTCTTATTAGTACTTAATATTATATGTATTTAAACTTCAAATTATATTTGAACACAAGGGGCCTTGAATAATTGAAATATACTCACAAAAAATATAAAATGATAGCATATGATATGAGTGAAATATTAATGATTGTATTATATATAGAAACAAGAAGGGAAGTCCAGGTCTGAGGAAAATTATGATAGAGGGTATATATTTCAAGTAAATCATGACAGGCCAAAAAGGTTAAAAAGAGGAATGAGAAGTCAGAAATATAAGCCCTTGCTTTGTTCTTCCCCTAGGATCTAAGTACAGCCTCATAACAAGGGCAGAAATTAGTAAGGGTGTTGACCTTAAGTCACTGTAAGGGAGGAAATTTCACTTATTTCCTCATATATATAAAGTAGTGAGCATATGTGACCAAACTGGTAGGCAACGAATCAGATATAAGCAAGCAGGAGGGAGGCACAATATATAGAAATCCAGCTCACTGCATAATGGGGGTCAGAGGTTAAAGTAGTATTGTGTGAATGTGTATGTGTGTGTGTTAGAGAGAGAGAGAGAGAGAGAGAGAGAGAGAGAGAGAGAGAATATGGTGACAGAGTGTGTGTGGAGTGGCAGAGGTGCTTTCCAGAACACAAAGTTTCCTATTTCTGTGCTCACTCCTGTCAGCAGAGATATATCAAATTGAGTTGTAAAATAATAATAAAAAAGAACCGTGACACTGTAGAGCCCCAGTGGGCAGTGTGATAATCTGACACGCCATTCACATGAACCCAGAGTTGGTGGTCCCAAGATGCTGTAACAGCACTATTAAAACTCTGTGCATTAAAAATAGCTATACTTAAAGACTCTTCAACCTCTCTGTTTTCACAGGAGACTGGCAGCTTACGCTTGATGTACAATTGATTGAAGTGATTCTGAAAACTGTCACTCATTGGAAAAAAAAACAATCTGGTGCAGATACAACAGAATATAATCAGTACAACATTTTGCTATTCTCTTAAGCAAACATCTATATACTTACCCAAGGACCAACATATGTTGGACACAATTTTTTAATAAAAATGTCTGTATGAATTGGCCTGAGAGATAGTCAGTGGGCAGAGCAACTACTTTGTATGCAATTGACCCAAATTCAGTCATTGGTACCCCACATGGTATCCCAAGTTCACCAAAAATGGTCCTGAGTGGAAAGCTCTGAGCATCAACTGGAGTAGCCCAAAAAAAACAAATTAAAAAAAAAAAAAGCAAACAAGCCTATATTGATCACCTCTCCTTTGTGACTGTAATAGTTTCTGATAGTTTTCCATTTTATTAGACATACTTGTATATTTCTGCCAGTTCAATGAGCTACAAATGATGTTAAATAACAAAACTTTAATATAGCAGGGCCTGTGATCAATTAGAATCAGATAAAATGTAATCAATAGACTGGTAACTCCCAAATTTATTATCTGCTCATTCAAGGCATTAAAATGATAAAAATTATACCCACTTACCCCACAATAATTCAAATTGCCTTAGTAGCCTCAGAAAATGACCAAATACACTTGAATATGAAAATCAATTTAGCCCTGAGAAATCAACATCCTCAAATAACTTTTTATCTAAAATCCAAAGCATATTAATACTTAAGGTTGAAGAGCCTTTAAGTACAGCTATTTTTAATGCACAGAGTTTTAATAGTGCTGTCACAGCAGCTGGGGACCAACTCTGGGTTCATGTGAATGGCGTGTCAGATTATCACAGTGCCCACTGGGCCTCTAACAGTGTCAGTTCTTTTTTATTATTATTATTTTACAACTCAATTTGATATATCTCTTCTGACAGGAGTGAGCACAGAAATAGGAAACTTTCTGTTCTGGAAAGCAAAGTATATAAAATCCAAAGTACTTGATACTTTACTCAATTTTATACATATTTAATAAAAATATTTGCCAAAATTATGCTATTCTCTTTAGAACATACCTGCAATTTGATCTACAAGTGTGTATTTTTGCTTTTAAAATCTGCTTGTCTTACTTAGAAGCAATACTATATTCTCTGGAGTAAAGAGAATACAGAGGTTAATATTTTCAACCTTCATGTGTTTGACCTGCCACAACATATGGTTCAGAATATCCAAAATCTAGAAAGAACCCAAGTGGTTAGGAACGGATCAGATGAATGGATAAAGAAGCGATAGTACATCTACACAATGGAATACTACACAGATGGTAAAAAAATGAAGTGATAAATGTTGGTGATACTTGGATGGATATGGAAGTATCATGCTAAATAAAACGAGTCAGGGGGAGAGAATCACATGATTTCCGTAGCATCATCAGGAGTGATCCATTAGTATAGAACTAGGAGCAAATCCAGAGTGCATGTATAGCATGTCCACCTACACACACATTGTTTGAGGTCTAATATTTGAACCTAGACTATTTTCTTTTTATTTTTAACAAGTAGCCTGTCTTTCTTAGAAATTTCTTAGAAAGTATGCTCTTCTCTTCATTTTTCATCACCATGAGATATAAAATTACAAAGTTGTTACCAATGAGTTTCAATCCTATGATATTTTAGCTCCAATGTCTTCACCAGTGTCCATTTCCCTCTACCAATGTTTCCAGTTTCTTTCCAACACCACCTCCCACCAGCTTGCCTCTATGGCAGACACTTTTTTTTCTTTTAAACATTGTGGTTTGCAATACTGTTAACTGAAAAAGTTTCATGCATGCCACTTAATCTCCTTTTAGCACCCAGTTTTGTCCAGAGTGATTATTTATAGCTACATTTGCTGTAGTGGTCATTTCTCTGACCATTGATCTCTACATACTATCCTTCCATTGTGGCAAACTTTCTTACTAAAAACCAGTCTCCTGGCCTTCATTTCTATTGCCTTTGGATATTATTCTCCTACTATGTCTCCATTATATATATATATATATATATATATATATATATATATATATATATATATATATAATAAGCCTGATTACTATATGCCTGTTTCTCTCCCCCTGACTCATTTTATTTAGCATGATACTTCCATATCCATCCAAGTATCACCAACATTTATCACTTCATTTTTCTACCATCTGTGTAGTATTCCATTGTGTAGATGTACTATCGCTTCTTTATCCATTCATCTGATCCAATCCTAACCACTGGGTTCTTTCTAGATTTTGGGTGTTCTGAATAGTGCTGCTATAAGCATATACTCCTGGGCTATACTTAACATCTTTGGTTCTCACCAGAGTGCCCCACAATATTCTCATCGCTCTATGTCCTTGTGACTAAGGAAATATATAATGTTAAAAAAGCAATGAATCTTGAACTTCAAAGCATCTTTGTAAATATTTTATCTACACAATTACTTGAATGATTAAATTTGTGTTTTTATTTAAAAAAGAACATAAGGGGCCATAGAGATAGCATGGAGGTATAGTGTTTGCTTTGCATGCAGAATGATGATAATTTGAAATCCAGCATCCCATATGGTTTTTCAAGCCTACCAGGAATGATTTCTTAGCTTAGAGCCAGGAGTAACCCTTGAGCATTGCCAATTGTACCTCCGCCCCCCCCAAAGCAAACAAAAAATAATAAAATAAAAATAACATAAATGTATATTATATACTATTTGGAGTAAATATATATGAAAACGTTTGTTTACTTGAAATGAAAATATAGTTTGGGATTCTATATTTTGTATGCTAAATCTGAGTGTAACCCCAAGGAACACTCAGTGATTACACACAGGAGTGTTATATAAGGAACACTGTGTTTTTTGAATAATTAAAGAGAAAAATCATCTTTGTATATATTTAATAACATGAGTCCAATGCCGTTGTATTTATAGAAACCACATGTCTGCTTTATATACACTGTCTAAAGTTTCAAATGTCCTCTTCCACCACTCTGTTCTTAGAGAATATTGTTAGTTATGTTACCATTCAAATCAGAGCACACACAGACTTTCTAAAAGTAGTGTGTAATTGGTCCAGGGAAAGAGTTCAAAGGGCTAAAACATGGTTTGAATGTGTGAGGCACAGTTTTACTTCCTGTCACTGCACAACCCTAGAGCACTTCCAGGAGTACCCTGGAGTACTGAGTTAGAGCTAGAGCACCTGAGAACCCAACACCCTCCTCAGAAAAGTGTATTAAGCAATGTATACTCTTTGCACTACAGTCTAGTGCCAGATAAAGAACTAAAGCATGAATATCAAGGACAAAACTTGTCTAAATGGATGGACAGGTTTACTCAAATTACCAGGTAATGTAGGTCTAAAGCACCTCAGTTAACCAGCCTCACCAAAAATTCCTTCAAAGAAACCATACATTTCAAAAACCTGGACTGGAAGAAAAATGACAAAACATTCATCTATAGACAATCCATTCTCCAGGACAACCTTTCATGGTGAATTTTTATTGTATTTATAAAATACAAAATGTAATACATATTGAGCTTAAAAGCAATGGATTCATAAAAATCTAGATTTACTGTCTCTTTTTTTATACTAGCTATTTTTTTGTCCCCCATTCAAAATACAGACCAGACAAAGGGCCTGGTTTGAGGTGTATATGGGGAGCATTTACTGTACCTCCTCTTTCTATACAGTCAGTGTAACGAACACAGCCTGTGGTAAGCATTGGGAGGCCTTATCTTTTCTTTTCTTTTCTTTTCTTTTCTTTTCTTTGATTTTTTTTATATATGTGTAAAAAAAAAAAAAAAAACCCTTCACCAGTGCAACATTTCCATCACCAATATACCAAGTGTCCTTTCTCCCCACCCCATTTTTTTTATATGTAAAAAAAAAAAAAAAAAAAAAAAAAACCTTCACCAGTGCAACATTTCCATCACCAATATACCAAGTGTCCTTTCTCCCCACCCCACACTGGCCTGTACTCTAGACTGGCTTTCTACTTTTTCTACTTTCATCAGTAGTTTTTAAATTTCCATATCTCTAACCTGCCTTTTAATCTCCTCTGTCAATTTTCCCACAAATTCTGTGTATGGCTCCATAGCTCCCTGAAAAATCTTTGTAGAATTACCATTGTACTCAGTATCTGAGTTGATTTTTCCCAAGCCCTCAAAGCAAGTTCCCTGAGAAGTCTCAAAGCAGCATGGGGTAATCTTGCCTGCTTATTTACTTCTTTTACTCCCCTCCTCCTATCAGCATCTTATTAGATGAGACTCCTGCAACTATCTTTCAGAGTGATCCAGGCTATTAATTTTAGTCTTCGAGTTTTCAGAAATCCACATCTTCCACTGTAAAGCAAACAGGTCTTTACTACAATGTGGGAGTCCTGGTGCATCCAAAACCCTCTCCCATTCCAGAATTCAAGGAATTCAACATAAAATGGAGAAAGAGGACCACAAACTGAGCATGCTTTCTTAAATGTTCTGAGGTATACCATATTGAAACCTTCTTTGGTGGAAGTCTGACTGCTTTCCTGATGGGGAGAATTTGTTTCTGAATCTGTGTTAGTACAAATTTCCCTAAGAACCAGCGCTGGTGGAGGATGTGGGTTTGGTCCACACTCTAAAATGCTGAGGTGGAAGGTGGGTGGGTGAGAATTTTACAGATCCGCCTTCTGATTGGGCCATTTCAATGCCATTTGATTGGCCAATATCGAGATTGGCCAATATCGAGGGAAACAACTAGAGGCTCTCCTGGCCTAGAGCCAGTAGGGAGTGGCAGAACACCAGCCTCAGAGCTTTGGGCTGAACCACATGTGATCACTAGAAATGCCTGAGCTGTACACATGCAAAACAAGTGCTCTACCACTGAACCACATTCCTGGCCCAAGATAGGGTTAAAAAGTGGGGGAGCAGAAAGGCAGCATTTATAAATTTCAATTTCTTGTGATCGTAGGAATATTAAGAGTAATCAACTTCTTCAATTATATATGTTCCAACCCTCAAATCCCCAATTTGACTAGATATTAGATGCCTTTATCTAATTTGCTTAATAAAAGCAAAATTTACTCCAACCACCAACAGGAGTGCTAACATGAAAGACTAACAAGTCATATATCTATGGTCCTTTGGGGTACCCTGAATTCTCAGATGTTATTAGTAGGAGCATAAGATGGTAAAGCCACTATAAGAAAAAAATATCTGAGCATAAAAACCGGCTAACCTTTGCAAAAGCTGGCTCCCTGTGTGTGACACCAGGCGGGGAAAATCCGCGAAAGTACACCGGCCCAGTGGGGCTCAGCTGTGAAAGACTGTGAGTGTGACCTGTCTATGTCTGTCTACTGTCCTCTTGCGTGAAACTCTTGCGAGTGGGGCAAAAAGAGGCTCAGAGGAGCACGGCCACTCCGCTTCGCTACGCGGCCGTGCACTCTTTCTAAGGAAAGAACTCCATTGCAACAAGAAGGAAAAATCACACTAAGAATGGCGCTATATCACAGAAGCAAACATTCCTCTCTGGACTGTCTTCTCTGTTGCATGCTCGGGCCTAAGATTTGACACAGTGTGAGGCTTCATCCACAGAGGACTCCCCTCCCATAGAGGCAAGTCAGCCCATCCAGAAAGGGAGGAGCCAGAGGAGTGTGCTGCCTACATCATATAGACAATGAATACCACTACAACACATAGAAAAACCCACAATACAAGTGTGACAATGGGGAAACAACGCAGGCCAGCATCAGACAGAGAGAATGAAGATGACAATTCTGAGGACCAGATAATGACTGAACAACTAATCAACCTCTCAGATAAGGACTTTAGACTAGCAATATGGAAGGTGCTCAACAGACTCCAAGAAACCATGGATCGAGTTGAACAGAACACTAATAAGAACCAAGAAAATATGAAGGCAGAAATGACAAAACTCCAAACTGAAATAACATGTCAACTAACAGGACTGAAAAAGTCAGTAAACGAAGTGAATGACAAAATGGATAAGCTCTGGGACAGGGTATCAGAAGCTGAGAATAGACTTGGTGCGGTGGAAGATGAGATACATAACAATTCCATACAGCAGGAGAGATTGGACAAAAAACTTAAAGCAAATGAGCAGACAATGGAAAAATTAGTCAAAGAATGGGAACAGACAAAAATAGAAGTCTATGATAAGATCAACAGAAACAACTTAAGAATCATTGGAGTCCCAGAGACCCAGGAAGAAAATTTCCAGGAAGAATCAATGGTCAAGAACATCATTAAAGAGAAACTTCCAGAGCTAAAGAATATATGTGATCAAATCCTGCATGCCCGAAGAGTACCAACCAAAAGAGACCCCAGAAAAACCACCCCAAGACACATCCTAGTTACAATGACAAATCCCACAGATAGAGACAGAATTCTGAAAACAGCAAGATCAAAAGGGGAAATCATGTTCAAACAAGCTTCCCTGAGATTTACAGCAGACCTGTCACCAGAAACGCTCAATGCCAGAAAGCAGTGGTGGGATATTGTGACAAGACTGAATGAAATGAATGCTTCACCCAGAATACTATACCCAGCAAAACTCACTTTCCGGTTTGATGGAAGAATACATGGTTTCACAGACAAAAAACAGCTCAGAAACTTCACAGACACAAAACCAGTCTTAAGAGAAAAACTGAAAGACCTAATCTAAGACAAGACTACCCAAAAGACACACCAAATTTTGAAATAAAGATGGCGTTAAATCTCAGGACAATTCTTTCTCTCAACGTCAATGGACTAAATGCACCAGTTAAGAGACACAGAGTGGCTAAATGGATCAAAAAAATCAATCCAACCTTCTGCTGCCTACAAGAAATGCACCTGAATAGTCAGAACAAACATAGACTCAAAATAAAAGGCTGGAGAAAAGTTATCCAAGCAAACAACACCCATAAAAAAGCTGGAGTGGCCATACTAATATCAGATAATGCAAACATTATACTCAGGAAGGTTGTAAGGGACAAAGACGGACATTTTATATTAATCAAGGGGTACGTAGAGCAGGAAGAATTCACTCTCCTAAACATATATGCACCGAATGAGGGGCCAGCAAAATATTTAATACAACTGTTGACAAATCTGAAAAATAATATCAACAACAACACAATAATTGTGGGGGACCTTAACACGGCTTTGTCAACAGTGGACAGGTCAACCAGACTGAAACCCAACAAGAATATACTAGACCTGAGGAGAGAAATGGAAGAAAGAGGCCTAGTGGATATATATAGGACACTCCATCCCCAGAAACCTGGATACACATTCTTCTCCAATGTACATGGGACATTCTCCAGGATAGACTACATGCTGGCACATAAAACATACCTCCATAAGATCAAGAGGATAGAAATTTTGCAGACTACCTTCGCTGACCACAAGGCTCTGAAATTATTTGTGAACTCCAAAGGGACTCAGAAGAAACACTTTAACACCTGGAAGTTAAACAGCCTCATGCTCAATAACCAGTGGGTCCGAGATGAAATCAAGGAGGAAATAAAAAGGTTCCTGGAAACAAATGACAATAAAGACACAAACTCTCAGAACTTATGGGACACAGCAAAAACAGTACTGAGAGGAAAATTTATAGCTTTGCAAGCACACATCAGGAAGGAAGAAGGAGCTTACCTGAGTAGCTTAATGACACAGCTAATAGAACTAGAAAATGCTCAACAAAAGGACCCAAGAATAGGAAGACAGAAGGAAATAACAAAGCTGAGAGCAGAAATCAACGAAGTGGAAACTCAAAAAACAATCCGAAAGATCAACGAAAGCAGAAGTTGGTTCTTTGAAAAAATAAACAAGATTGATAGACCACTGGCAAACCTAACAAAGAAAGAGAGAGAGAGAAACTTGATAACTCGTATCAGGAATGAAAAAGGAGAAATCACTACTGATATGACAGAGATTCAAAGGGTAATCAGAAACTACTTTGAAAAACTCTACGCCACTAAAAATGAGAACCTGAAAGAAATGGATAAATTCTTGGACTCTTATAATCTTCCACGGTTGAAGGAAGAGGATGTAGCATATCTAAACACCCCCATCACCATTGATTAAATTAAAACAGTAATCAAATGTCTGCCGAAAAACAAAAGCCCAGGTCCAGATGGATTCACTAATGAATTCTATCAAACTTTCCAAGAGGAACTACTGCCAATCTTGGCAAGACTCTTTCATGAAATTGAACAAACAGAAACACTTCCAAATAGCTTTTATGAAGCCAACATTACCTTGATACCTAAACCAGACAGAGATGCTACCAAAAAAGAAAATTACAGACCAATATCACTGATGAATGCAGATGCAAAGATCCTCAACAAAATCCTGGCAAATAGGATTCAATGCCTCGTTAAGAAGATCATCCACTACGATCAAGTAGGTTTCATCCCAGGAATGCAAGGCTGGTTTAACATCCGTAAATCTATCAACATAATACACAACATCAATAACAAGAAAAATAAAAACCACATGATCATATCAATAGATGCAGAGAAAGCATTTGATAAGGTCCAACACCCATTCTTGATCAAAACTCTCAGCAAGATGGGAATGGAGGGAACTTTCCTCAATATAGTGAAGGCCATCTACCACAAGCCAGTGGCAAATATTATCCTCAATGGAGAAAAACTGAAAGCCTTTCCTCTAAATTCTGGCACAAGACAAGGCTGTCCTCTCTCACCACTCCTATTCAACATAGCACTGGAAGTACTTGCTATAGCGATTAGGCAAGAAAAGGATATCAAGGGAATCCAGATAGGAAAGGAAGAAGTCAAGCTCTCACTGTTTGCAGATGACATGATACTCTACTTAGAAAACCCTAAAGACTCTATCATAAAGCTTCTAGAAACAATAGACTCATATAGCAAGGTGGCAGGCTACAAAATTAACACACAAAAATCAATGGCCTTTCTATATACCAATAGTAATAAGGATGAAATGGACATTAAGAAAACAACCCCATTCACAATAGTACCACACAAACTCAAATATCTTGGAATCAACTTGACTAAATATGTGAAGGACCTATACAAAGAAAACTATAAAACTCTGCTCCAAGAAATAAGAGAGGACACACGGAAATGGAAACACATACCCTGCTCATGGAGTGGCAGGATTAACATCATCAAAATGTCAATACTCCCCAAGGCATTATACAGATTTAATGCCATCCCTCTAAAGATACCCATGACATTCTTCAAAGAAGTGGATCAGACACTTTTGAAATTCATTTGGAACAATAAACACCCTCGAATAGCTAAATCAATCATTGGGAAAAAGAATATGGGAGGAATTATTTTTCCCAACTTTAAACTGTACTACAAAGCAACAATGATCAAAACAGCATGGTATTGGAATAAGGATAGGTCCTCAGATCAGTGGAATAGGCTTGAATACTCAGAAAATGTTCCCCAGAGATACAACCATCTAATTTTTGATAAAGGAGCAGGAAATCCTAAATGGAGCAGGGAAAGCCTCTTCAACAAGTGGTGTTGGCACAATTGGATAGCCACTTGCAAAAAATTAAACTTAGACCCCCAGCTAACATCATGTACAAAGGTAAAATCCAAATGGATTAAAGACCTCGATATCAGCCCCAAAACCATAAGATATATAGAACAGCACATAGGCAAAACACTACAGGACATTACAGGCATCTTCAAGGAGGAAACTGCACTCTCCAAGCAAGTGAAAGCAGAGATTAACAGATGGGAATATATTAAGCTGAGAAGCTTCTGCACCTCAAAGGAAATAGTGCCCAGGATACAAGAGCCACCCACTGAGTGGGAGAAACTATTCACCCAATACCCATCAGATAAGGGGCTAATCTCCAAAATATACAAGGCACTGACAGAACTTTACAAGAAAAAAACATCTAACCCCATCAAAAAATGGGGAGAAGAAATGAACAGACACTTTGACAAAGAAGAAATACACATGGCCAAAAGACACATGAAAAAATGTTCCACATCACTAATCATCAGGGAGATGCAAATCAAAACAACGATGAGATACCACCTCACACCCCAGAGAATGGCACACATCACAAAGAATGAGAATAAACAGTGTTGGCGGGGATGTGGAGAGAAAGGAACTCTTATCCACTGCTGGTGGGAATGCTGTCTAGTTCAACCTTTATGGAAAGCGATATGGAGATTCCTCCAAAAACTGGAAATCGAGCTCCCATACGATCCAGCTATACCACTCCTAGGAATATATCCTAGGAACACAAAAATACAGTACAAAAACCCCTTCCTTACACCTATATTCATTGCAGCTCTATTTACCATAGCAAGACTCTGGAAACAACCAAGATGCCCTTCAACAGACGAATGGCTAAAGAAACTGTGGTACATATACACAATGGAATATTATGCAGCTGTCAGGAGAGATGAAGTCATGAAATTTTCCTATACATGGATGTACATGGAATCTATTATGCTGAGTGAAATAAGTCAGAGAGAGAGAGAAAAACGCAGAATGGTCTCACTCATCTATGGGTTTTAAGAAAAATGAAAGACACCCTTGTAATAATAATTTTCAGACACAAAAGAGAAAAGAGCTGGAAGTTCCAGCTCACCTCAGGAAGCTCACCACAAAGAGTGATGAGTTTAGTTAGAGAAATAACTACATTTTGAACTGTCCTAATATTGAGAATGTATGAGGGAAATGTAGAGCCTGTTTAGGGTACAGGCGGGGGTTGGGGGGGGAGGAGGGAGATTTGGGACTTGGGTGATGGGAATGTTGCACTGGTGATGGGTGGTGTTCCTTTTATGACTGAAACCCAAACACAATCATGTATGTAATCAAGGTGTTTAAATAAAAAAAATTAAAAAAAAAAAAAAAGAAAAAAATATCTGACAGATTCTTATGAAACTATCACATGCCTATCTTGTTATCTACAAATTCCAAACCTAGCTATTTACCCAAGTTAAGGAAGAGAAAATGTCTATGAAAACACTTGGAGAAAATATTCCTAGCAAGCAGCCTTGTGCTGAACGGTGAACTGAACACAGCTCATGACAGGAGAGTCAATCCAAGTTCTTGTCACACAATGGACTATAATTCAGAAAGCAAGAGAAATCAAGAACTGCTATTCCTTGAAACAGAAACCTAGATTTGCCTACCACCTGTGAAGCGACACTTCACAACAAAAAGGCATGTGCAGCTTTCCATTGATCAGAAGCTCTGGAATGGGCAGAGTTAAATTCTGGTAAAAAAACAAAACAAAACAAAACAAAAAAACATTATAGAGCACTGGCAATTAGGCAGGAGATTCACTGAGATTAGAACCTAGAATACTAGATAAAATTGGGTGTCTGTACCCAGCTCTGCACTCAAGGATAAATCCTGGCAGCACTGCTTTCAGCTCTGGAGACTATATGGGATGCCAGGGATTGAACCAATGGCAGCTGCATGCAAAGCAAGTGACCTACCCACTGTACTATTACTCTGGCCCAAAAATACTTTCTGCGTTTGATGTTCCTGGACTGTGCTTAATTAAAATGTGAATATGTGTTTGCTGGGCTGCATGTAGGGGAGGGTTTCTGTATTTGTTTCATTTTGTTTTGACCTGCTTCTGAGCTCAAAAATCTCTCCTTGCAGACTGAGGGAACCATATGGGATGTGGGGGTAGGGGTGGGGGGGCGAGAGTGGAGGGGTGGGAGGAAGAGGGAGAGGAGGAGAAAGAGGAGAAGTTAGTTCAGAAGTTTGAGGAGCAGACCTTGCAAGTTCGAGCACCAAAATTCAAAATTCAATACCAGGTCTGGCAATGTCCCCCTCCCCCTGGCTAACATCACTGCTGAGTCTGAGCAGCACAGCTGCAGGAGTCTGAGTATAGGACCCCTTTGTCCATTTTCCTCACCCCCATCTCTGAGCCCTGATTAGGAGGCTCAAGAAAACAGCTAAAGGGTTTCTGTTTATTTCACATTCCATAAAATAAAATAGAGGCATAAAACAGTGGTATTCCAGCTCATGATATACATGTTGAAGTACTTTTGGGGAACTATAAAGATCTGCAACTTACTTTGAAATGTATTTAAAACCAACAGAAAGAGCGATAGATGCATGGATCCATGTTGAATTAAGAGCAGGAGACCAGTGGTATACACTCTGCACCCCAAGCACTGCTAGGTCTCCCTGACACCTGAGAACCCCCAGCAAATCCATATGCTTTGGTCACTGCATTGAAATGACATCCAGCCTACTTGACGGCTATCACTGGGAGGGCTTCTAAACTCCCTGAGCAATACTTGAAGAATTCCCCTAAATATTAATGACATGTCAGGTGTAACCCCTGAGCACAGAACCAGGAGTAGCCCCGAGCACTGCCAAACTCCCCCTGCCTCCTCACTTAATGAATGGTAAAATGTAAGTGTTTGTGTGTTTATTGAAGGAGCTGAATAATAAAATCTAGGGAAAATAAATAAGTGGTAAAGGCAAAAGTAAAATCAACAGTGTCAATTCCACGTTCCTTAAATTCCATGTTCTTTACTGTTTGGCAAAGGAAATTGCTAGATAGCTTTTGAAGCTAGCCAAGTCTCCTCAATTCTAAGACCTTTTTCCCTATCCCTAAAATTCTAGTATTCTCCACTCCTGGCAACAGAGTTTCTTTGTCCCTTGTGACTCTGCTGCCTTGTCCCACAATGGAGCCAGACTTTCTAGACGTTGAGGATCAGTTACCGAGTCTCAGCGAATTACTGCGTGGACAGATGAAACCCTCTAATTTGGTGGAACAAATTCTTGAGCTCTGAGAGTAACAACTCTGCAATGCCCATCTCAATTTCTCTTCCCAGCCAACTGAGGCCTTCATATTTTTTTTGTTTGTTTTTGGGTTTTGGGTCACACCTGGAGGTGCTTAGGGGTTACTCCTGGCTCTGTGCTCAGAAATTGCTCCTGGCAGGCACGGGGGGACCATATGGGATGCCAGAATTCGAACCACTGTCTGTCCTGGATTGGCTGCTTGCAAAGACAAATGCCTTACTGTGTGCTATCTCTCGGGCCCCAAGGCCTTCGTTTCTTAAAGTGTTGTGGGGGGGCCACACCAGGCTGCTTAGAGAGGGACATCAAGACTATTCCCTGCATTGATATGGGGGAAATGTGTGGTGTTGAGGACAAGCCCAATGCATTCTACATGCTGCTTTTTGTACTTTCTAAACTACTCCTCTAGCTTCAAGTAGGGGTCTTTTTAGCTTTGCTTTTCCTTCTTCCGACCTTTTCACCCATTGCTGTTATCTTAAGAGCACAGATCACTGAACTATACAATCGTGTTATACAATAGAAGGTATATAGTTCAGACTATACAAAGGGAAGATTATGGACACAACCGTGAGGAGATCTGACTTCTTGGCCTGACTCCCCTGCTCATAGGTATGTCACCTTCACTCCCCTGAGCCCTGGTATTCCTCTTTGAGGAAGGGCCTGGCCAAGCTAAGTGTTCCAAGGTAAAAACTAGCCCTGAGACTCAACTGCTATCACAACCTCTGTGTAAGGAACCCTACCCTAGAGTCCATGACTAAGGGAGGGGGCATTAGGCTCAAAAAGCCTTCGGTCGCCTGCACCCACAATGGCTATGAGATGCTCAGGGTAATGGGGAAATTGATAGTGGTCCCAGCATAAACTCATCTCACTCATTTGAGACATAGTTTTACCAGCATCCTAAGTACCTTTCTCTAAGTCCTTCCAAAGACCACTAAGATTTCTGTTAATCAAAACTATTTCCTAGTTACCAAGCAAATGTGCTGTGGCCCAATTATTCAAGGCCACTGGGTTCTAAGATAACCTTTATATCAAGATGAAATATAGGCATGCAGTAAACAGCCACATGAAAGACACCCCCTCTCCCTAGGAAAAAAGGAACTTGATATGCAAGCCACAAAGCTGCTTCTGCAGACTTATGAGATTTTGGGAATTTAGGCACTGTTGAATTTTTTTTTTTTTTTTTTTTTTGGGTTTTTGGGCCACACCCGGTGACGCTCAGGGGTTACTCCTGGCTATATGCGCTCAGAAGTCGCTCCTGGCTTGGGGGACCATATGGGACGCCGGGGGATCGAACCGCGGTCCGTCTCCTAGGCTAGCGCAGGTAAGGCAGGCACCTTACCTCCAGCGCCACCGCCCGGCCCCAGGCACTGTTGAATTTTAGGCCAAAAATAAGGGAGGTTTCTGGTAAAGATCAATAAGCATTATAATCATTGTATTATGGAGGTCAATGAATTCCATAGAATGTTTTGATTATTCTTTTTACCTCACTGAAGCCACCTATGTTTTCCTGCTATGAAAACTATTGACCACCCTGTCTTCCTTGCTAACTCAGAATGACTTGCTAAAGTCAATGAATAAAACCCTGCTCTTTGAGTGAATAGATGGGCTAGATCCAAATTCCTCTCTTGGTGTGAGGTCTAGTCACAATCCATTGACTCCTGTGCCCACTCACTTGAGGACCCCGCTGCTGTTTCTCTGTCCAGCTGCTTGTGCCCAGCCCCGAGCGGTCTGTGACAAAATGCCAAATGTCAAAGCACTCATTTCCAAACTGTGAGATGAGAAAGGAGCTAATAACCCTAAACAAAGTTGTTCCCCCAACTTTCTCTTTCCCTAAACTTCTTCTTTTGGTATGTAAAGGCCCACTTGGATTATTCAACCTTCCCCCTGGTATTGGAAATTGGTTTGAATTAAAAAAGGAATTCTGGCTCTTGCTGGGGCAGAGAGAGCAAGAGGAAGGCAAAGGCCACAAAAGCCATTTTCATCTTTTCCTTACTGGCTTGGTATTATTTCTTCACCACTATCCTGCCTCATCAGACTGTCTTCCTAGTAGACAGTAGATGCCTGGTAGAATGTGGGTTTCCCTGTAGCTTGTGACTTGCCAGTGTGGCCCATGCTGTACCCCTAGTAGCTACACCCCATTTGAAGAATTGAAGGAATGGGGGCCAGAGAGTTAGCAGGGTGGTGGGGCATTTGCGTTGCACGGTTGACCCAGAATGAATCCAGGTACAATCCCCGGCATCCCATAGGGTCCTCCAAGCCGGCCAGGAGCAATGATTTTGTTTTTGGGTCACACCCAGCATCATTCAGGTGTTCCTCCTGACTCTATACTCAGAAATTGCCTCTGGCGGGCTTGGGGGACCCTATGGGATGCCGGGATTCAAACCACCATTCTTCTGCATGCAAGGCAAACACCCTGCCTCCATGCTATCTCTCTGGCCTGGTGAGAATGATTTCTGTGCCCAGAGCCAGGAGGAACCCGAGTGCTTCCCCCCCAGCAAATTTTAAAAACAAACAAACAAACACCTAAAATATAAGAATTGGAGGGAATGGATGAACCAGGCTTGCCTAGTTCATTGAACCTGCTAACCCAGGTTCAATTCCCAGCATCCCATATGGTCCCACAAGCCTGCCAGGATTCCTGAACACTGCCTGGTATGGCCCCCAAACAAACATGAAAGCAAGTACGAGTGGGGCCAGAGCAATAGCACAGTGGTGGGGCATTTGCCTTGCACACAGCCTACCTAGGATGGACCCAGGCATCCCATATGGTCCCCTGTGCCTGCCAAGGGCAATTTCTGAGCACAGAGCCAGGAGGGTATACTCCTGGCTCTGTACTCAGAAATCGCTCTTGGCAGGCTTGGGGGACCATATGGAATGCCAGGAATTGAACCCAGGTTTGTCCTGGGTTGGCCATGTACAAGACAAACGCCCTACCACTGTGCTATCTCTCTGGCCCCACTGCAGGACCCTGCCCTGGGGTACTGGGAAGACATTTCTTAAAGGTTCCCAAGCCCAGAGAGATCATACCATGGGCTGGGTGTTTTCCTGGCATGTGGCCAACCCCAGTTTGATACTAGGCAATAGGCTGGACCAAAATACAAGTGGGTAGGGTAAAAAAAAAAAAGTGGGTAGGGTGCTTGCCTTGCATGCAGAAGGATGGTGGTTCAAATCCCGGCATCCCACATGGTCCTCTGACCCTACCAGGAGAAATTTCTGAGCATAGAGCCAGGAGGAACCCCTGAGGGCTGCCGGGTGTGACCCAGAAACCAAAAAAAGGGGGGAAAAAGAAATTAAAACATAAATTAACATACCAATAATGAACACTATAGTGGGAGTCTGCATGCTGAAAATCTTTTTCTTTTTCTTTTTTTCTTTTTTTAGTTTTTGGGCCACACTCGGCAGCACTAGGGTATACTCCTGGCTCTGCACTCAGAAATCTCTCTTGGCAGGTTTGGGGGACCATATGGGATGCCAGGAATCAAACCTAGGTCTGTCCTGGGTTGGCCATGTACAAGGCAAACGCCCTACCACTGTGCTATCTCTTTGGCCCCACTGCAGCTATTTTTCTGTTGGTAAAATGTTAGAACATTATTGTAGACATCTCTAAAGAGCATTTGCTAATTTAATCAGCTGTATTCATTACAGCAAGTTTCTTAGAAGTATAAAATAGAATATAAACTGCTGAAGATTTTATAGACAAGTTATTTCTGAAATTTCTTGAACATCCAACTTAAACCAACTTTTATTTTCATTATGTTTACAATAGGTTGTACAATGACCCTTCTCTATTTGACTATACAGGTTCAAAACAGAGCATAAATTGTATCTTTCATGGTTGTTCTTCGAGTCCATAATGTATTATGATAAGTCAAGGTTTTCTAAAGCAAAGTTAGGTCTGTTGTTTTTTCATCTTCTTGCCATTGTAGAAAAAGCATTTCAAATGTATTAAGAGCACAGGTGGTAGTGTCCATATTTCTGTCTTTTTAAAGGAATCCTGCTTTGTCACAGTGGCTGCAATCATTCTTCCTCTTAAAAAAAAAACACTTTCAGCCAAAAAACAGGATTTTTTTTTTGTTTTTTGGCTGAAAGTTCAAAATTAAGGTGCCACCAAGGGGATATCTTCTGAGAATTTTGTTTATGGGTGATCATCTTCCCACTGTAACTTCACCTTGTCCTCTTTCTTTGCATATTTGTCTTCATAAAATAAAAAGAAAAAACACTTTAAGGCAATCCTGTAACATGCTTTTACCTGTAGATGGCAAAGGCAAGGATAAATGAGTAAAGAGCTCTGGTGTCTGAGATTTTTGGTGGCAGCTGAGGCATTGCATTATAGACTTAAGCTGACCTTTGAAAAGTGTAGCAATAATAGACTCATGTAACTGCCTGTGTCCCAGCCAAGCTTGTTTTACAGCTGTTGAGTCAACATGATCTTTATTTTCCTCTATATGTCTATTGGGCATATCAGCTTTGTTCATGTCCTGATGAAGACTCCCCATCGAGAATAGTTGTTCGGGGCTGGAGAGATAGCGCAGTGGTGTTTGCCTTGCAAGCAGCCGATCCAGGACCTAAGGTGATTAGTTCGAATCTCGGTGTCCCATCTGGTCCCCTGTGCCTGCCAGGAGCTATTTCTGAGTAGATAGCCAGGAGTAACCCCTGAGCACAGCCAGGTGTGATCCAAAAACAAACAAAACAAACAAAAAAAAATAGTTGTTCATGTAGATCCTATTGACTGTCTCCTGTAAACTGTTTATCTTTCCATCAGTCATCTTAAATTCTTTTGGGTTAATATACCTGTGCTGTCCTGACCACAGGCTTTTATTATCTTATTTTATTATTTTACCAAACTCTTTTGTCCCAAACACTTATGTCCCAACAGATTTGACCTGATGTCCTTCTTATAATGATTATGGTTAAAGGAATCCACCAAACTGGGAATATGATCCAAGCATTGTAGCACTGAATTCATGTAACAAATGTTTCCTAAGTTATAAAGTCCGGTGAGAGCAGGGCCAGTTCCCTTATTTAGAGCATCAAGATTCTGGAACTGGTCATTTCCACTACCAACAGTCTCTGCCTCATAATGTAGTGTCAGCTTATTATTTCTGTTACCTGTTGAAGTCACATTTTGGGGGGATAATTTGTGGTCTTTCTGAGGAAAGGTTTACACCCTTCTGCATTTGTGTCTGAGATTTTTCATTCGTGTGAATACTGCTTCTGACAAGGCATAGTTGTACCCAGAGTTTCTGGCAGGGTTGCCATTTGTAGCAACATATCATATCTTTTCCTTCAAATTAGGAGATTACCAGCAATCCATTCATTATTCATTTTTTACCCACATAGGTGAATTGATTATTTCTTGCACCTGAACATCTTCTTTAATGTGTTTTTCTGCAGCTGTATAAGATTGTCCTTGGGGAAAATTAAAGAAGTTTAGTGAAAATAATAAAAACAAAATGTCTGTGGGTGGCATGCCTCTTTTTCTATAGTTTAATAGTTTGTGTATTTATTTATTTATTTATTTTGGTTTTTGGGTCACTCCTGGCAATGCTCAGGGGTTTCTCCTAGTTTTATGCTCAGGAATCATTCCTGGCAGGATCAGGGGATCATATTGGATGCCAGGATTTGAACCACTGACATTCTGCATGCAAGGCAAATGCCTTACCCCCATGCTATCTCTCCAGCCCCATAATTTAATTTTTTAGAGTTCTGTGAACTCTTTCAACTATACCTTGTCTTTATGGATTATATGAGATGCCAGTAATATGTTTGATTTGCCACTCCTTACAAAATTATTGAAAACTTTTCCTGGTGTAGGTTGGGCCATTGTCTGTCTTTATATTTTGGGGAAACCCCATAATAGAAAAACACTGAAGCATGAAGGTATAAATTTCTTTAGCTCGTTATGAAGTCATTGGAACTTCCCATATAAAATGAGAATATGTATCTACCATCACATGAACATAGTTTTTTTTTTGGGGGGGTGGGGAGTCAACATGTGTAATATCCATTTGCCTCAATTCATTAGTTCGTAATCTTCAGGATTGGCCCCAGCTACATGTGTTCTTTTATTCAAAGGTGCACAAATGGTACATGTATCAACTACTTGTCTGACTTGCTTCCATGGAATATGATAGTTGACATATAAATGACAGGCATTTGTATGAAGAGCTACATGTTCTTCTACAGGTGACTTAAATATTGACATGACCAAACAATCAACAATTTTATTCCCAAAAGCCATAGGTCTTGAGTCTAGAATGGGCTCTTATGTGAATACTAAATATTGGCTCAGAATATTTTTGTAGAAGAGCTTGTAATTGCTGCAGCAAATCCTGAACAACTTGGTCATGAGCATAAAGAGGCAGTTGTTATGCCTGGGAACAATCTACTATGCAAGCTGAATCACTTACTACATTTCATGGCTGGGCTAAGCAGGCCCCCAGCCCCTGGCCCAGCACTGATGCCTTCTCTTCCCCAGCAGGAAGGACAGAGCCTCACCTAGTGACCAGAGGTTCCCCAACTATCAGAAGCTCCCCTCTCAGTCATAGATCCTGTGGCCACTAGTGCCCAGCTGCTGACCCACAAGGTAGAGCCCATCTGCTCAAGCTGCGTGGTGAGGAGGCCCAGCTTTCCTGTAGTCTGATGGGCCTCGCGTGCCCCCACCATCTCCAGCCATCCTCCTAGGTGAACCCCTCTGGGTTCAAACAGTATCTTCTCTCCCCTGACTCTGTCCTTCCAAATGGTACCCAAGCATTGTCTACCTAGGCCTGGATAGGAGGGCACAAAGGGGGAAGAGTGCTGGCAGATGAAGCAGAGCAGGGCTGGAGGCTGGAGAGGCCTGCTGGTTGACTGAGGGGTCAGTATGCAAGGTAGGAGAGTGTCCCAGCCCCATGGCCACTCTCCTTTCTCTCCTTTCCAGAATCTTCCAAGGACCTCCCCTCTTGACTACTCCCTCCCCATGTCCTCCTGCTCCTGTCCCAGCAACTTTCTCTGTGTGTCTCCCTTTCTCACTCTCTGCTTCTTCCCACTGCTGGCAGCAAGTCTACTGGACCTTAAAGCCCCCTGCCCCCTTCCACCTCTCTCTGCCCATCCTGAGCCCCCCAGGATGGCTCTTCCATGACTCCAAAGCAAGTCCCCAGCCTCGAGATCCTGTCTCCATTTCCGTGTGACTTGGAATATCCTCATGCTTAATGGACACCCAAGTGTGGTGTTGGGGAAGCTTGTGCCTTCTCTGTGTTTGTTGATCTAATTTGTTTTTGATGCTCACTTGTAGAACTGAGGACTCAACACCACCATGCTGCCCTAGGGGCATCCTGTGGCCTGATGACAAGGTACTCAAATATGCCATATCACCCTCTTCATGTGTGTATTCACACACAAATGAGAACAGTGCCCAACCCCATTCATCCCCGTCCTCCCAGCTATGTGCACAGCATCTGTTATGCACCTACATCTTGGTCACTGATAAGGCACATGGCTGAGAATCAGAGGCATTTTGGAATGATGGCAAACAAGTGTGCCTGCTGGTTTGGGTTGTTTGGAGTGCTCAGTGAGAATTGAATGGGGTCCAGTGCTGGGGTTAGAGTAGATCCGATAGATAGATAGATAGATAGATAGATAGATAGATAGATAGATAGATAGATAGATAGATAGATAGATAGATAGATAGATGAGGACCTGCATATATAAATATAAATAGATATATTTATGCATACAATATAAATATATAGTATATTTATATTATAATAATAAATATAATAAATAATATAATAAATGATATAAATATATAATATAAATAATTTATATGTATATATATGCAGGTCCTCATCTAGACACAAGAGGGTCAGCAACAGCCAGCCAGGATGGTGGGCAGGTATGGATTGTCCTGATGGACTCTGCAGAAGTAGCACAAAAGAACATGGGCAAGGAGAGACCGTGGAAGTGCCTGACTGGGAGGAAAAAGTTCAGGGCTGCTATTGCCCAACTCTCCCTCCTGTGACACTCGGCAGTTGGTGAAACTGTTAACCAATAGTGGGGACTTTTCTGGGCCCTGCTGTCAGGCCTCATCTGGGGGTGCAGGTGATATCTTGGACATGGAGAGGCCTCTAAGACAAATTCCCCACAATCCAGAAGTAGGTTTTGCGCAGGGAAAAGAGCTTTGTGTCCTGTTCAGTGACACGCACGCACATAGCCTGGTGCAGATCCATAGCCATTTATTTGAAGAGAGAATGTCAGAGAATATCTTCCTCTTCCTTTCTCTTCTACTTCCAATGATCAGGACCACCCAGTCATCACAAAGAATGCTGGAACTCAGATGCTGATCCAACTGTAGCAGTGATGCTGCCATGCTGTCTCCCAGGAACATGCAATGTGTGCTGTGGCAGTTCTGACTTTTGTTTAGCTTTGGGAGCTCCTACAGTTAAAAGTTGAGTGTGACCAGGTTTTGGAAGTGCCAAGAGATTGGCATGTTTGCCTGCAAAGTGTCTGATTCTGCACAGAAGACTCTCTCCACAAGGGTTTCCTTAAAGAACTGAGTTCCTTCATGCAGCCCTCGGAAATGTTTCACTGAGCCTCAGGGCCTGGAGAGAGGTCTGCTAGATTTCTCATTTCAGTGACTCCATGTGGTGCTAGAGAAAGGACCAGACCTCATGTAGGCAGGCCTGCATTTGTCAAAGGTGCCTTTTCCCTGGGCCACATCTTCCCTGGACACATCTGAAGTAAAATCTGAGAGGGAATGCCTGGCCCACCTCCAGCACAGCCCACACCATGCTACTCCCTGGGCATTTCCCATCATCCTAACATGGAGCAGCAAGTAAAAATGTGGAGTCTAAAATGCTAAAATAGGGGGACATTTTTGTCATCCCCGATCCAGATGTCGCATTGGAGACATTACTGCCCCTAGATAATATGCTCAGTTGGGGAGATATTTCTGCCCCCTGTGTCAGTGCCCAATTTGAGGGATACTTTCTGTCCCTCAATTTAAGGTGCTGCTTTTGGGGAACACTGTTGTCCTCCAATTCAGATGCCACCAGTGGGGGACATACTGTCCTCCAGATAAATATTCCTTGGAAAGAGTTTTCAGCCCCATGGTTCATTATCTGGTCTGGAGGACACTTTCTGTCCCCCAATCTAAGGTGCTGCTTTGGGGAAACAGTTGTCCCCTGATTAGGAAGCCATCATTGGGGGGCATTAAAGTCCCCCAGGTAAAGCTCCATTTGGGAGATATTGCTGCCCCTGGTTTACTGTGCACTTTGGGGGATATTTCCTGTCCCCCGCTATAATCTATAATTTTTCTGGGGCACTGTTGTCCACAAATTTAATTGCCACCAATGGGAGACATTAATGACCTCCAAATAAAGCTCAGTTAAGGTACTTCTGCTACTTCTTTGGGGGACACTGTCTTTCCCCCTATATTATGTGCAGCTTGTGGGCACATTGTTATCCCCCTGATTAGGAAGCCACTGTAGGGGGACATTATTGTCCCCCAGATAAAGCTCCATTAAGATATCGCTGCTTCTGTTTTCTTGTTCACTTTGGAGTCCCCCGATATAATGACAGCATGAGGAGACACTGTTGTCCTCTGATTAGGAATCCACCATAGGGGCCATTACTGTCCCCCATATAAAGTTCAGTTCAGGAAATAGATGTCTCTGGTTTGGCATGCAATTTGAGGGACATTTTTGTACCCCGATATAATGTGTAGCTTGTGGTGACATTGTTGTCCCCTGATTAGGAAGCCACCATAGGGAGACCTTACTGTACCCCAGATAAAGTTTAGTTTAGGAAGAAATATTTCTGCCTCTGTTTAGGCATGCACTTTAGGGGACACTTTCAGTCATCCGAATAAACTGTAGCTTGTGGGGGACACTTGTCCCCCGGTTCAAATGCCAGTGTTCTTCATAAGTCTTGGGCAATTATTTTTTTATAGAAATTCATGCCCATGTGATTTCTATTGAGCCTATAAAGACAGGTTATGAGACAGACCCAGGGACCTTGCTGGGACCTTAGCAAAGATGTTCTACCATATCTCCTTGGAACAGGAGATCCTGTAGCACCCACGCTACTTCGGCCCCAACCTGCCCAGCACCGTGAAGCAGAAGGTTTTCACCAAAGTGGAGGGCATCTGCACGGGCAAGTATGGCTTTGTAATCACCATCACTCCCTTCGACAACATAGGTGCTGGTGTGATTCAGCCAGGCCAAGGCTTTGTCCTGTCTCCAGTCAAGTACAAATCCTTGTTTTCTGGCCCTTTAAAGGGGAAGTTGTGGATGCCATTATTATCCAGATTAACAAGGTGGGAGTCTTCACTGAAATTGGCCCCATGTCCTGCTTCATCTCTCGACATTCCATCCCATCAGAGACAGAGTTTGATCCTAATTCCAATCCTCCATGTTGCAAGACTATGAATGAGGACATCGTGATTCAGCAGGAAGATGACATTGGGCTGAAGATTGTGGGCACCCGTGTGAACAAGAATGACATTTTTGCAATTGGCTGTCTGATTGACACTTATTTGGGGCTTGTGAGCTGATCGCAGGACCCCACTTGGTCCTTATCTTGAAGGTGTGGCTGTCACACTTTCCTGTTGTTCAGAGATTTTGTTTGGCGCCTGTGGGCCTATTGGCCCCAGAAAAGCACCTGGTCCTTCTTGTGTCTTCACACACCCAGATGTTTTATCTTTTCTTTTCTTTTCTTTTTTTTCTTTTAAATCTGTGTCTTCCACTATAAAAAATTTTGGTTTCTCATAGAATGTTTATCTTCTTTTTTTTAAATAAACAATATATTTCAAAAAACTCACATGTTCTATTCATGTGATTTATAGTCAGCCTATAAACAGGTTAAGACCATTCCTGTTGCCGGAGTCGTGGGAGCTGCAGATCAGTCTCCTGAGGCAGGCTGAGCTCACACCCCAATCTTCCAACCTCCCTTGAGTGTTCCAGGAAATGGTTCCTTGCATGTGCAGACCTTCCCGAGCCAGCATCCACCACCTGAGCCCCAGGGAGTGAGCCGCTTTGTTGTTGCTAGGGACGGCAATGTCCACAGAGTGCACAGGAGAGTCTTTCACAGAGCCATTGTTGACCACTGAACGTCAGATGCCTCTGTGAGGGGCTGGCTGGTCATTGGCCCCGGGGCCAGGAGCCACCCAAAGTCTTGGCTCCCAGAAAGCTGCCTGCATTAGTTGAGGGAAGTGGCCAGCGGTCGGAGTGGCTCCAGTGGCAGCAGCCAACTTCAAGACAGCCAGACTTCCTGGCTGAGATGACACTGGCATCAGCTGGGTTTTCTTTGATTTTTTTCCCCCAGGTACCCTAGTGGGACATGAGCTAGGCTTTCAGTGGCCACAAGGGCCTGAGCTGCCAGCAGAAGCTTCTCCCAGCTGTTATTCATAAGGAGTTTGAGGTGAGGACATCATCCTTCTTTCCTGGCAGGACATCGAGGACTCTGGACATTGGGAAATTTCCCCTTCAGTTACGCTGGGCGTGGAGGACAGCGCCATATGGAACCCTCACAGGGTGGTACACAAAGAATTGGGGGCATTTTTTAACAAAATTTCCCTGTGGCCTCCCGGTGTTGATGGGGCACTTGGTGGCCTGCGATCAAGCAGCCAATGAGGCCCAGCGATGTTGTGTGGTGCTCATTCTGTGCTCCTTGGTTTGGGTGGTCCCCAAGGAGCTGTGGTGATCCTCCTTGGACCAGAAGGGAGAAAATCTGAGAAAGTGAGATGCTGCAAGACAGCCCATTCCCCTAAGGATCTCTGGCCTTTATCTCAGGTCCTGATTGTGGACACAACTATGGAGGCCTGAGTGTCCGGCTGGCTTGTAAAATGAGAGCAGAGTGTGTCCCCGTCATTACTTTGTAGCTTATGAACCTCCATTCTCTCCCATTCGGTCTGAAACACTCCTCTAGACTGTCTCCTTCAGACTTCCACACCCTTCCCAACGCAAATTCTCTTCTTAACTCAAAGAAATGGAGCACTATGGTTTTATTTG
This sequence comes from Suncus etruscus, assembly GCF_024139225.1. Taxonomy (NCBI): domain Eukaryota; kingdom Metazoa; phylum Chordata; class Mammalia; order Eulipotyphla; family Soricidae; genus Suncus; species Suncus etruscus. Next base: position 21,468,145 of record NC_064860.1, on the reverse strand, counting down.
TTTGGTATTTTGTTCCGGGTGCCACACCCAGCGATGCCCAGGGTTTACTCTTGGCTCTGCACTCAGGATCTCTCCTGGAGGTGCCTGGGAACAGAGCAGTGCCTGGGATTGAATCCAAGTCACCCCCAGGCAAGGCAAGTGCCTTACCTGTTAGACTAACACTCAGGCTCTAGGCTTAGCATCTTTGCAAATTCCACTAGCCAGAGATCTGGGTCACACTCGAGTCAAAGGGCCCTGGCTGAGGCCATGAAATGAGAATGAGATGAGAATCCAGGTGAAAATGGAAAGGCTTTAGAGACCAAGCTGGGTATGAACGGGACAAAATTGTCCTCTAGAGGTCAAAGAGAGTCATTTGGATTAGACATTCTGGGCTGATCCCTCTTTGATCCTGAGCATAGCATAGGGTTCCTGGAGCCCCAAAAGTAGTGCCCCCCTCAAAGAAAAACATTTGCCCAGGGATGGAGTTAAAGCATGGGGCACTACCAAGTCCAAGAATGGGCCAGAAGCCCAGAAAAGGTGAGAACCCAGTCCCTAGTCACCTTCAAACTGGACACGGTGCCACCTAGAGAAACAAAAAAGGGGTTGAAACCCTAGGAGATTGTGGGTTTCGGACCTTGGATGTAAGGATCAGCTCAAGGCTCTAGGCTCTGGGCAACCAGGACAGACGCAGGGAGACTCCTCCTCATTCCTCGCACTCCTGAGGCCAAAGTGGTTGCCCCACAGCTGGGGAGGGGACATGAGGGTCAACCCTGCGGTCTTTGGAACCTGAAACCTGAAGGTCCACTTCCATGGGCCAGGAGGTGACCTGGGTCACCAGCACAGTGTCTTGGGAAGTCCCTGGAGAGGGAAAAGACTGCAGGGCTGAAAATGCCTGACAACTCAGGCAAGGGCAGGCCATGGGCTGAGGGGCTCATTCACTGACCTCAGGGCCACACACACTTTCCACTGGCCTAACATGGCCAGGCCAGGCTGGCAAGCCATCAGACTTCCTTAGAATGGTGACTTTGTTCATTCAGGTTTTCCACAATTCTTGCCCCTCAAGGGGTAAAATGGGGAAAAGGAACGGGGTCCACATCTCACTCTTTCCAGAAATAACTGGGTCGCTGTGAGTGGGTGCCGTAGAGGCAGGGCCACAGGCTTTAAAGGGGGGCTCGTAGGTGTGGCCCAGTGTCTCCAAGCCCATTGGCCAGAGAGAAATCTAGAACCCCAGAGACTTGACAGCACAATAAAGGCTATGCCCCTAGGTGCCCTTGAGTCACAGTGCCCAGGGTGCCCTGAGGGACTACCCCACCCCCACCTTGGACTCTCCTGCACTGCAACCCACCACTATGGGGTCAGACAAAAGTGCATTCTTCATGAACAGAACCTTTCTGGTTTGTGCCTAGATGGGTCACGACTTTCCAGTTTCAAGAGATCTTATTCTGAGACCCCAGCCTTAACTTTCAAACCCGGAAAGCCCCTGAGTACCTGCATCTGTAACCCCGAGTGTCCTCCCCTTCCAGAGCACCTCTCCAATCACTTGGCCAACTGACTGCATACCTAACTGCTCCCACTGGTCTGTTGCCCTCCACACCCCTATCTTGCTGCCTGCCCACAAACCTTGCCCTCTGGACTTACCTTCCCTGTTTTGTCTCCCCGATGCACGCAGGCCTTTCCAGAAGTGGCTATGGGGTCTTCTATTCCTAATCCCTGGTGGCTATATCTGTGGTCAACCCTTTGCCCTCAGCACTCCTGTGTGTCGCTGTTGAACCCAGACCTTCAGCAGGTCCATCCCCACAGGTGACAGCCCCTTCCAAGACCCTTCAACACCCTTTCCTGTCACCTTAATTCGCAAGGTGTGGGGAGCAGCTGAACCACATGGGATCTGGGGCTCTGCTGGGAAACTGTCCTTGGGTTGCTTCCCCTTAGAACTGGTGACAGAAATGTGTTTGCCCCGCTTTCATGGATGTCCCCTCATGTGCTGCCCAAGCATGACAGAGTCTCATGATTTCTCAGACCATTCCTGACAGTACCAGGGAGAGTGGACTAAGAGGGAGGGAGGGGCTGCAATGTGGGTGCAGGTCAGTGTGACAGAGAGACCCTCCCCTTCTTCTGAGGCAGAAGTACCCAGCAGTTATCACTGAGCTCAGGGACGAGGAAGGTGCATTCAGTTCTCACCACTGCCACTGCTTAGCTGTGGGACCTTAGATCGGAGCAAGACCCCTTCTATCCCTGCTATACTGTTCTGATTTCTTGTGTTGTACAATTTAGGGGCCAATCTCTTCAAGAAATTACAGATGCTTCTGCGCCAGAGTCAAACATTCCTTCAAGCTTCCTGCCCTGAATTTCAAGAGTTAACATTGGATTTTCCTCTTTAAGCTTAACAGTAAACGCTATAATTGCATTAAGCAGGAGCCTCAGGGTTAGTACTTCCAAAGTACTTCCTTCCATGATGCATTCTGATTTTCCAGGCATTAACTTAGGAAGCAATAAAATGCGAGCTATATTTTCACCTTTCTTAAAATTCCATGCTATGAGACAAGAATTATTATTTCCCCTACGTGATCGGCTGATAATATTCATTGGCATGATCAAAAGCTAAGGTTTTCATCAGGAGTTGTTTTTTGTTGTTGTTGTTGTTGTTGTTCTCCCATTCACAATACAGACCAGGCAAAAGGTCCTGGTTTAAGGTGTATATAGGGAGCATTTACTGTACCTCCTATTTCTATACAGTCATTGTAAAGAACATAGCCTGTGGTAAGCATTGGGAAGCCTTTTATTTCTTTTTTTATTTCTTTTTTTAATTTTTTATATCTATATTAAAAAAAACCTTCACCAGTGCAACATTCCCATCACCAATATCTCAAGCGTCCTTCTTCCCCACCCTACACTGGCCTGTACTCTAGACTTTCTACTTCCCTCATCCAGGTATTACTATAATATACTAGCTATTTGTATAAGTCTATATATCTCTACATCTGAATTCCTCTAAAAACTGAAAATATAAAATCTGCAGTATAAGCTTTTATGAAAATCAATAAGTACCTCCATGTAGAGCTTCTTGTAATGCAACACTGGCACAGAGGAGCACTCACTCAGTTTTGCAACGATGAGGAAAGATTCTTGGTTAGAGAAATGATGATGGTGGTGACAACAGAAATAAAGAAAATCATGCACAGTGATGTCATTTGTTGTTATTCCCAAAATGATCTTTTCTTTCTTGTTTTGTCATTTGTAAAACTTTCTATGATAAAATAACTTTTATGGTCAACCAAAATTAATGTTTTAAGCACAACTATAATAAATCGAGTGCAATTTAGTACAGTATGGACATAAAAAATAGTTTGCCCTAGCCAAATGTTTTCATGTTTTGTGTATCTGAAGCTGCAACCTTGCTTTGAAATTAGAGTTGTACATGTGCCTTAGATGGAGAAAAATGAAATAACAACAGTGGCAATCCTTAATATTGATGTACAGTTGATGCCTCATATATTTTAATTAATGTTTAGAGATGAAAAGTAAAAAGACATAGAAGGTTTTTCACAAACACAATCAGAAATAAAGGCTCTAGAAAGGAAAGTTTTGATATTCAAATACTCTTGGTGGCGTGTTTTATGTGGAAATTGAAGACAGGGGCATATGAGTATGGTTTCCTATTAGAGCGATTTGTGGCACAGCCTTTAAAAAATGATTTAAGAGCAAATCCAATTCACAATTTCTACAAACATGGTCCTCATTGCCATGGTGTTAATAAATCTGAACGGTTCCAGAGCTCGAGCGGTGGTGCAAGCTATAAGGTGTCTGTCTGCCTTAAGCAAGGATGGATCATGGTTCAATCCCAGCGTCCCACGTGGTCCCCCAAGCCAGGAGCAATTTCTGAGCGCATACTCAGGAGTAACCCCTGATCAGTGTCACTGGGTGTGGCCCAAAAAAGCAAAAAAAAAAAAAATCTAATCAGTTCCTACTGCATTTAATTAGTTGCAAGCAATTCAGTGTAAGTTTTAAACTTTCTGTTGTATTGGCAAACCACTGCCTATTCTGGAGATAGCTTTTCTTTATATTTTAATTTTCTATAAACTTTGACCTAGAAGTGTCTTATACCTATTCTGGGTTTGGTTTTGGTTTTCCAGAATTTCAGGTTTCATAACTCAATGGCATTGCATGATTTTTCCGTTATCTTTTATAACAACCACCCATGAGTCTTTTTCACTGGTAAAACTTTATATCATGAGCTCCAGGTCTGTTGATATTAATCAGAATATCACCTGGAACCTGAAGCAGTTTTCCAAAACATGACAGATGTACCACTAAAAATTAGTACTAGACAAAAAATAAGTTCTTGAGATGCTTTACAAGAACTTCTCTGAAGAGATGGTAAATATATTACAACCATTTTTTTCAGGACCAAACTCCAAGTAGAAACTCAGCTATACCTCTTTGAGCTCCTGTACAGTTTGAGTTTCAGGTCAGTTACAAGAAAAAAACCATAGAAATCCATCCTTTTCAGGAAACCAGAATTCTAAGAACTTCAAAGCCATTCCGGCTTATCCCAAACTCCACCAGCTATTTTTAAGAAGAAACAAAGGGGTAAGGAGATCACAACATTGATCTTCCCTTCCTTAATGACAAAAATTTGTTTTCACTTATTAAAAAAAAATAGCATTGTGCACTGGCGCACTCGTGGTGTGTGTGTGTGTGTTTGTGTGTTTGCTTTTCAAAGGCACTGGGGCCCCATTTGGCATCAGATCTGCAAACTCAACAAGCCCTAAAGGGGCTCATTATATCCCTTCAACCACTAGCAGCTCCACCAGTCCTATGTTAGAAATTGAAAAACCCAATTCTTACTTGTTTCTCTCCGCAAAACCCACAAAGTGCTCCATCTCCTCCTCTCCTTTACCAGGATAATCTATCTTTTCTTTCTCTCAAATGCAACAGCTAATTTATGCCTCAGAGAAAAATGTAAACTCCAGCCTTAGAGACTACCATCCATGACTATATTCCAGTTTCTGCTTATACTTTCTGAGGTGGACCCACTTGATGACACTTAGGTCAACCTTTTAAAAGCTTTTTTTCCAGAGGGCAGTTGGATTTTATTTTCCATTTTGAATTCCACTCAGCTCTACCAGAAAAAAAGTGCCTCTAAACTTTTAAAGCTATACAATGTTTCTGTTAACAATTAAACTTACATCCCTAATTTGGGAAATATCCTCATTTAAAGGTCAGAGAACAAAACAAAGTGGAAATCAGTACTGTACAGACTAAGGAGGAAGCCATACTTAGAATTTAAAGAACATATTTCTATGGGTCAGATTTTTGGCCTCTGTAAATACAATTTCTAAATTGGTTGCCATTCATTTTCAAAAACAAAAGAAGATAGTTTAGTAGGATGAGATTTGCAGGCTATTCATGCAAGAAATATCAGTTTGATTTCCAGCACCACAGCCTTCCCCCCAAACACACACACAAACACACACACACACACACACACACACACACACACCAGGAGCTACATGCAAGCACAGAGCTGACAGTATCCCTTGAATAGAGCTGTGTGAATACGAAACTAAAATAAATCCATTTATATTTAGGGCAAGAATGATAGCAGAATGGGTAATACATACTACACCTCTGGAATAGAGTGAGGAGGTGATACACTGATACACTGATATACTGAAGAACAAGTATGCTATGCTTAGTCTATCTTCCAGACCCTTCCACCACACCCATCCTAAAAAATAAGGCTCTCCTTTATCTCATTATTTGATTAACTAAAATATATTAAAAGCTGGAAAAAAGTCACTTCTCCTGTGACTCGAAGAGCAGAGTTTTCTTTCTCTCAATAAATAGTCCAAGTTTCAGTCCATCTTCTCCAGACTTTCAGAGTGGTGACATATATTGAACCAGCTCTTCTTTAACTTGAAGCTGGATGATTTGCCGGAAATAGCTTCAATAGGAAACTGTGACTACATAATTGTTCCACCTCCCCCACTGCCCAGTGACCTTTTGTTTTAGAAATATAATTTAAAACCATATCTCCTGTCAACACAGGAACCTTCTCTTCAAAGGGCAGATGAGAAAGAGCAGAGAAAGAAAACAATTTTGTTATGAAATAAGTGTTCAGCCAGAGGTGATGCTCTTCACAAGGACTGGAAAAATATTCATAAACCTCAACATTTGTTTTAGCCAAGCACATGCAACTCACTATAGTTACCCAGATAAACCTGAGCATGATTGCAATATGGCTTGATGGTACCATTTGTCAGAGACGGTTTATCCAAAATTTATCTCAATATGGGAGACCATCTATATTAGCAAAATGACTTTGTCCAGAGGAAAACATTCTAACTTCCTATACTTCACCATAGCAATTCATTTTTGTATATAGCACCTGGAGGTCAGGTAAGTCTCATCCACTCCAGAAACAGAGAAAAACTCCATTTTTTCATCCAGGAGTCTTTTTAAAGATAAAAGTTCTGAAGGTTTGTTGCTGGTGGTGTTATTGCTGTTTTGGGGCTACCCTTGGCAGCGCTAGGGGATATTCCTGGCTCTGCACTCAAATATCATTCATGGTAGGCTCAGGGAACCATATCAGATGCCGGGAATCAAACCTGGGTCCATCTCGGGTCAGCAGCATGCAAGGCAAACACCCAACTGCTGTGCTCTGAGTTCTTGAAATAAACAATCCTGGAACCTCAAGTGGGCAAAATGTTTTTTTTTTTTTTTGCTTTACAAAATATATGATTTATTTCAAAATGACAGAAAGAATATACAGGTTTTCTATAGTGAATGAGATAATAAAAGGAGAGAGAGAGTTCCTTACTTTCAGCAAGAGAATGAAATCTTGCATTTCATTTGTATGTGCCCCTGTGCTGGGAAATATCATCACTTGTCTAAGTCTTTGTCTCTATATTTATATAAACTAAGTTATTTTGGGGACCAGAATACATGCATCAGTGTAAATTACTTGACCTTAGTCTAAACCCTAGTACCAAATATAGTTCCCCTGAGAAATCATAACAAGTGATCCCTGAGCACCATCACGTGTGGCCTAATATCCTCCAAAAATTCATAAGATTAAAATTGAATTTCTATTTTGCAATCTCTAACATACAATTTCTTTCCATAATCTAATACTTTTCCTCCTTTGCTTTGTATTTTACTGGTGTTTTTGGAACCACACCTGGTAGTATTCAAGACTTATTTCTAACTCTTCCTTCACAGATTACTCCTAATGATGCTTGGAAACTATGTGGGGAATTGGGAATCGAAATCCAGGTCTGCTTCATGCAAGACAGATCTCCTACCCACTTTGCTTTTTATACCAGCCTCTTCCTTTGCCCTTCGAATTGTGATTGACTCTCTTTCCTTTACTTGGTGTACTTGATGTACATCCTGACTTTTTCTTTACTGAAGGAAATCCCTAAGAAAGAGAGGGCACAACCAATAGCATGCCAAAATGTTGCTAATAGCTGGACATAGAACCTCTTACACAGTAGAATACAAGTGAGACTTCACAAAATAAAGCAAAGCCTTTGTTAACTTTCAAATTTCTATTCTTTCTCCTTTCCTGGCTTCTAAAACTGAAGGCTATGTCATTGCCAAAAATAACTTTATTGTGGAGATTATCATGCTGAATTAAATGAGTCATAGGGAGAGAGACAGACACAGAATGATCATACTCATCTGCGGAAAATGAAAACTCATAGTATAAGATTAATATCCAGAGACAGTATAAATGCTGAATGTAAAGTGCAGTGAAGATGAGAAGGGAACACTATAACAATAATACTTAGAATTTATCATCCTGGGAATTATTTGGGAATTAAAATAAACTGATATGCATGATACTTCAGTAACAGTAATGCAAACCACAGTTCCTAAAATAATAAAAGGTTAAATATATATATGTGTATATATATATATGTGTGTGTGTGTGTGTGTGTGTGTATAAATAGAGAGAGAGAGACCCAGATAGAGACAGAGAAGGAAAGTATCTGCCATAGGGGCAGGCTAGGGGTGGGGGTGAGACAATGGTAGGGAGAAAAACTAGGAAAATTCATGGTGGTAAATAAACATGAGGAAGGGAGGGTTGTTATAATATTGTATAATCAAAACTCAACTATCAACGGACTATTTTAACTCTATCTCACTGTGATTCAAAATATAAATAAAAATAAAATAATGGCTTTATTCTTGGTTTAATTGTTTTCTGCATAGATAAGATGATCAAGGTGCTTATAGAATTATCCCAGCCTCTTGATAGCATCCTCTTCCGCCCACTCTTCCAAAAATTATTCAAACTAAACCCAAACCCTCCAAGAGAATCCCTCATGCTAAGCATCCTCCCACAACTGCAACAAGTGAGGCACCCAACCTTTGGTCAGCAACAGGCCTGATGCTTGTAATCTTTGACAGAAATAAATTGCCATTATTGATTGGAAGTGAAATGTGCAAAAATCCAAACCAAGGGTCAAGCCTGTGAGACAGTGTGGAGGCCTTTACTGTTATTATCTTGATTCTTTTATCAATAGCATTGGCCATGGCCATTTAGCCCTGCATACATCCACCTGACCGTGCAATTATTGATTTCACCTTCTATTTACTACACGAAGATATTAGCAGAAATGTTCTCAATTTCCTTGTAGGGCCATTTCTGTGATATCCATGGTGCTACATAATAGTTACTCCACTGGTTCATTGTTTTTGGCACACGTGTGTTGACAAAATGGGGGAAAGGAGTTTGATTTTAAGTGTTTTTATTATTTAAAGTTGGGGTATAGTGCTAGGGATTTACTCTTATCTCAGAATGACAGTACCCAGAAAATCAAGCAGTGATGTGAATAGAACAAGGATTAGCTACATCCAATTCAAGCACCTTAACTCTGTATTATCTTTCTGGTCCAAGTTTGTGGATTTTATACTCAACTAATATCTCCCCACACATTTTCTATTTAAAGTTCTTCCACTTTTTGCTTATCTTATTGCTACTGAAAATACACTAAGTTTCTATTATTTTTGAACACATTTAGTCTCCAATTTTAATATTTATATACCTGTTATAGTCCCCATTTAAAATTGCCATCACTGCCTTTAAATGAAATGATTTGTGAATGATTCTCTTTATGTCATGCTAAATTTGGCAGCTATTTTCATTGATAGAGCTAATAAAGTTTAATATGTTCAATATTCTGCCAACTACAAAAATCCTTAATAGTTAACATTACTATGTCTTCTAATTAGCATAACTTGCCTGTTGTAGTAACTGTTGTCTTGATGTGTGAAATTCGGGGTGATCTCACACTTATGAGACCAGAGTCTGCACACTGTGTGTTTGGAATCACAATAGTGGTGCCATCGGGATTCAATTTTCTTCATCATGTCACAAGCCTTCATCACTACCATTGACAATTCATTAGTATCTGAATTCAATGTTTAAGAACCAGGTAGTTAAGCTCGTTAACTGTTCCAGCCCAAAGCATGCAGAAAGACTCAGACTTTGGCAGAAGGAGTAAAGAATCTCAAAAAGAATGGTGTTGACCTAATTCTTCAGGAAAGAAAACCCACAAACTGAATTCAAGTGAAATTGCCTTGGTAGGATTGAGAGCTAGCTCACAGAATCACAAGAGACCTCAGCAACTGAAAAGCTCAACTCCATACTCACAATATGCAGTCTTTCTGTAATGCCTATGTTCAGTGTCTGTATCAGCTAATCTGCAGGGGCTCAGCCCTGCAGTGCTTTAAATAAGAGTATAATCCCAGGCATTCTTAGAACATTTGTGCTAGGCTTTTGTACTAGTCTTTCTTTAAATGCGGCTTTATCATGTCCTCTCATACTTTGGACTTTTTTAACCATCTGCCTATGGTTGGGGTCCTTTGTAGTCAATATTATGCTTCCTGAGGATCTCGGTGTCACTCTCTTACCATGCTACCTCCTGCTTCCTTTCAACCTACAAGTTTTCTTGGTGTGTTATAATTATGCACTGATAGATATGTCCATTACTTGATCCTGCTGTTTCATAAGATATGTTTATATAAGTTTCTCCAGTGTCTTCCTTCTGGTGCCACCTCTATTAACATACATCCAGTATCCTCAATAATGCACTGTTGGAACCCCCTGTGATGTTGTTTCTGAACCAGTTCAAGATAGAATCATATAGAGCAACTGCTCCAGGGATTCTTCTTGAGGGGAGAAAGCTTCAGAAACATGCTCCAGAGATGAAAAAATGACAGCACAAAAAGGGAGACAGTCTCCCTATGATTTGTGGTTGCTCTCAGGCTTGACTCTAGGTGGTCCTTCCTCCCTCACAGAAAGCTGAGGTTAATGAGACTGCCTATTGACCTTTATTATCATGCACTGTGATGCTCCCTAGATATAGCTAGGCTCAAATGTTTATACTAAACTTCTCTCTGGTGCCTCACATTCTCCTGTGTCGACCTTCTTTTATATCTTTTATATCCCTAGCCTTGTCACCCTGAAAATATTCTAGTTTCTCTTGCCCTATATAAACACTGTTAAAATGAGTGTCTCTAGTTGTCAGCCTGGAACTGAGTCTTTTTCAGTCACCTGCTGGGGCAAACTGCTTCAGTTCCAATACATCAGGGGGATAGAAGTTGACCCTCTATTACTGACTGGGTTCAGAAAGTGCATGTATTGAATAGTCATTGAATAGGGATCTTGGAAATTTTGATTTGATGTTAGTAAACTTTTTGGAACTAAAAATAAAATCTCCTTTCTCTGTGGCAGAAAATAAATATTCATTTTTACATTTGGTCAGAGCCTTGTCTTCGCTTCTTTCATTTTTTTCTCCTGACCATAATAAATATCCAGTCTTGTTTATTTTTATGTGCAATTCCATTCTCAAATCACATATTTGTGTTCATAAGTCAGCTCTGTTCTATTGCCTAATCTGTTCCAGGGAGAATCCACCTGTCTTGTTCTTCTGATATTTTTTTTTTGTGCCTGCTACTCTCTAAGAAGATTATCAGACATTACTATTGAGTTTTCTTTTTCCTCTGTGGACATCAAAAGAGCATCATCTCTTCTTTAGAATGTGACTCTTTTTAGCAAGAACTCTCTCGGGCTGTGCTCTTGCTAACTCTTACAAGTCATCTTGCTTAGACTCTTGCTGCCATCCTTTCATTCTTTTTAAACTGAAACTCCATCCCACTAATGTCAGTTGTGCAAACTCATCATTCACTTTGCAGTTTGACTTGGATACGGAAACCTACCACTTTCTCAGCCTTTGGGTGAATGCACATAGCATGCAATGTAAGTGGTTGGCTCTTCTTTCTTTTTTTGTTTTGTTTAGTTTGGGGGCCATACCCTGTGACGCTCAGGGGTTACTCCTGGCTATGCATTCAGAAATCGCTCTTGGCTTGGGGGACCAAATGGGATGCTGGGGGATCGAACTGCAGTCCATCCTAGGCTAGTGCGGGCAAGGTAGACGCCTTATCCCTTGCACCACCGCTTCGGCCCCAGGCTTTTCTTTCTTAAGTGGAAAATTTCTTCTATCCCAATACATTTTGATCACACCATTTTTTGCCTTCTTTAAAAAAATAGTCTTTCCCCCTGAGGTGCCAGCCACATATTTTTAATTACTCTGATCCATTCCATAAGGATCAGTCCTTCAACTGCAACTTTCAAATAAAACTCCAACGTTTGTCTATAAGTGTGTGTATATGTAGTGGACTCCTCTATGTTTGTCTAATTTGTATTGTACATAATTCATGCCTATATTATATATATATTCCTATTATATATTATCCTTCCCCCCATTTCTGCATCTATCAACTTACAAATCCTCTTTTATCCTCTCACCCCTCAACCCTGATCCATTATGTCTCCCTATTTAACATTCTTTACCCTTAGATCTTAGCTCTTCAGGAACCAGAAACTTCCCCTGCCCCAGCAAGCTGAACCCCAGCTCCCAAAGCAAAAGGACACCCTCTCAGCCCCCCATCTCTCACCCTGAGAAGCTGTGGCCACCACTCCTGCTGACTCATTTTATGCACTCCTTTAATAGTTATAATTCTTATTATTTAATATTCTTAGCTTCCTCCATCCCTTTTCAGATCTGCTTAGTAGGAAATTCTAGAAGAAAAGTCTTGCTTAGGATCTGAGATCAGGTTAAAACCAAGTTATAGAATTGTTTAGCCTGTTAATTTACCCTCATAGGTACCAGTAGTATCATATGGCATTGTTCCTTTTTGCATAGTCACACTAAAATGAAGAAATATTATATATAGGAAAAAGTTATTGTCTAATAGGTATAAGAACTGATACATTTTATAGGGCTGGGATACTTTTAACTCTGAATATCTATCATGGAGACTTGACTTAGGCCTCAATTCATCTGATATCACCTCTTCATCCCTGAACCTTGGATCCCAACCTTAAAACTGGCACAATTTTATGCACCACTACCAGGAATCTAACTCCCCCCTGGGAAGGCCCTAATGCTGCACTGGCACCAAGTTGCTCTAGGGTATGTTCTTATGACAGCCTGATGATGATGGAACAGCAACAACTTCTTCTAAGGGTAAGTTTCTCTATCTCAACACCTAAAGATGAATTGAAAACAGAAGATGCTCCATGACATGAAGCTTCAACCTAGGATCTATGTAAAAACCAAGATCTCTAATTACAGAAGACTGACTATGACAATAGCAACTGAGTAGAACTTTTCCTGGGACCATAAAACAGACCTTGGGTTTGGACAATTGTAGTCAGTCTTATGACATTATGCTTCACGGGTAGAGACACCCTGTTTTTTATTAGACCCAGGGTATTTAATTTCTAAATTCCCCCAATGTTTACTGTGCCAATGCAGAAAAATAACTGCCACATACCCCCTTTTCATATTTTATTTATAGTTTCTAGATAGGGGATCCCGCCATTTTCATAAAACCTTGGAACATGAATCACTTTGTTTTTACCTCATATTTCTACATATTTCTAAAAATTGAGAAAAGAAAAGAAAAGTGGATGGGGCCCAGGAGCCAAGTGGTCTTTGGTTCATTGGGTGAGAAAAAATGGCCAGAACTAAATACACAAACTGAAGTCAATGACAATAGATTCAAGAGACTCTAACTATAACAAACTAAATACAAAATGAACCTGTTACACTGGTAGACCAAAGGGCTAAGGGTAAAGGTATGGGATACATGCTAGGAATGCTGGTGGAGTAAGGTCAACACTGGTAGTGGGAATGGCCCTAATTTATTGTCACTATATGCCTGAAATATAATTATAAATGATTTGTAATTCACAATTGTATAAATAAAATTTTTTAAAAAGTCTTTCTTTGATTTCAACTATCCTGGCTATAATTCTTTTTTTTTTCTTAATATTCTGTAAACCTATTACAAATTCCTGGCAATTCTCTCCCTTTTCACAACTATTATTGTTGGATTCCCCAGTACTTTGTAAAGTAATTTGCCATATATGTGAATAAAAAAATGTTAGAGACAAAAGTGGAAAAATTAGGCAAGTAAATGGAATCAATCTAAAGTTGATCGATCTATATTCTACCAAATAAGTTCAAAATGAGTTGAGTGCCTCTAATGATCTAAATCTATTAGCAAGTTCCTAGTCACCCCAGTCTGAATTCTACCTACCCCATGATAAACTACGAAGTATTTTTGTTTTCTCTTATATGAATAAACAATCACAAGGCTTTGCACCCATAGCAAATCTTTTCAGTTTTTTTTTATAAGTTCAGCATTTTATAAATAAATTAGAGGAGAATATTATTTTTACATTAGAAATAAAAAAAATTAAAGGGGACTGGGATAATAAATATCTTTAAGGTCACAGAACAAAGCAAGAACTTAAATTTAGTTCTGATTAGCATCTCTTTATACTACAGAAGTAGTGTCAGGGTTAAATGAAAGCAAAATAAAAGTCTCTCGTTAGATATTTTTATAAAATTTTGTGTAAACTTTTTAGGAAACCTAAGTAGCAAAAAACATCAAATATCACAAATATTTTCTTAATTTTCAACCTAATTATTCAACTTCCACAAATCCATCTTGAGAGATTAGAAGAAAGGCAAATATTATTCATGTTCAAATGCATCCTTTGAAGAGTTATTTATAACTAGAATTAAACTTCATGCCAGCAATGGTAAAATGCTAAATAAATACAGTAAATCCACAGATAGAATTATGAACAGCTGTTAAAATAAGGTCTGTTACAGGTTATATTTCCATAAAAATTATTGTTCTATAAATGTCTAATGAACAGGACATAATTATTATATATGTGTGTATATATACACACATGTATGTATTGTTACAACTACCACATAGCCTCATTGATTATATATTTATATAAAATATAATCACTAGAAATTTCTTTCTGAAACCATATTGTTAAGTTAATGATATTCTTTTCATAATTGACATTTTAAAGTCAATGAAAAATAAAATTCACCAAAAAACTTTGGAATAAGTTAAAATATTAAGGATGATTTTTTTAAAGTTCTGGAATTCAAGATCATTTCTTTTATTTACTACCCATAATTCTACCCAAACTTAAATTGAATTATGACAAACTAATTCCTGCCAGAGAAGTGGGTTGGTTCTCCATCCTTTGACACAACCAAGTTATCTCTTATCACCAAATTTCCTCTGGTGTCCTTGACCAATGTAGCTATTACAGAACAATACAGTAGACCAGATATATGTTAAAAATTTTTGTTAACTCTTCATATGTCACACAATAGGATACTCCTATTTCTTTTCAAAATTAAAATTTTTGTCTTGTTTTGTGTTTATTTTGTCCTATTAATTTTGCTCTTAATTTATTCCCTAAATAATTCTAACTCATAAAATTTACTGCCAGGTGTCTCTTCTGCCCTCTCCATGAGGATATTCTCTAGTCTGATCTCCAAGGTCTCTGAGATCACAATTTTTCTCATCACCTTATAAAGTAACAATTCAAAGTTATCAAAATATGTCAGTAGTAGATCTGAGAGCCACACAATCCATGAGACCAAACTGTCACTGTCTATTTTCATGAGGAAATGAATCTACAGAGAAAACTGCTTTCAGTGAAATAATTATTCAACTTTTGCCTGAGGAAAACCCATATCAATGGAAAAATTGCTCTGTTCACTCAAATCATCTCCCACTCAAATGAAATCTGTTAGAATGCTGATGCATCAAATAAATTTTCCTCAATGAACTTTCTATTCTTTCTACAATGGCTTACTGAAAAAGATAGAAGTAGTTTTTCATGGGACCAGAGAGATAGTAGAATAGCTAGAGAATTTGAATGGAAAAATCTCAACTAGATCCCTGCCACTGACTATGATGACCTCCCAAGCTGTACTAAGAGAAATCCCTGACTGCAGAATTATGAATGAGCACTGAATATTAGAGGTGGCCACAATACCAAGTAAATAAATTAAGAAATAAAAGTTAACTAGGTGAGATTTGCCAAGAAAAGAAGAATGAAAATGCCCTATAGGAAAAAACAAAAACATATAAACTTCTACTTATTATTTTGCCTTGTACCCCACCACCTGGTCATTTTTAATATTTAAAAATTTATTAAATAATCATGATACAAAGTTATTGATCATTAAGTTACAGGACTGTTATGTTCCAGCAATGATCCCGACACCATTGTCTACTTTCCCACTGTGCCCCATTTCCCTCCCTCTGCCAGTCTGCCACCTTAACAAACAAATTTTAAAGTTTGGTTCTTTTAGTTTTTAATTTAATATTATTTTATTGAAACTATTGTGATTTACAAAGTCCTTTATAGTTGGATTTTATACGTACAATGAGTCAGGCCCAATTTCTCCACCAGTGTCAACCTCCCTCCAACAATGTTCCTAGAGTGTATCTTATACCAACACCCTTTGCCCTCTAACCTGCCAGTATAAAAGGTTCATTCAAAGTTTAGAACACGGCAGTTTGGGTCTCTTGAGTCAACTCTTGACTTTGGTTTATATATTTCATTCTGTCCTGTTTTTTTCTCTACCAATGCACCTAAGACCTCTTGACCCCTGCCTGGTGCCCCATCCTTTAATATTTGTGTTTCTTCTCCTCCATTCTGGTTTTGTCCTTATCTTCACTATACTCTGGGGCCAAGAGTGTTTGAGACAACTCTGACTTAGACATTTTTATTTCTTTATGCAGTTATTCTAAATAGCACATATAAGTGATATTCTGTATTTATCCTTCTTCTAGCTTCATTGTGTATCTTTCATCTTTATCCAATATTAAAAAATACTTCTGAATACTTGAGGATACAAATTATGTTTTTCCCTGAATGACCTCCAAACTGCAATTATTTACACAAAAATAAATATGTTTTACACTATCAAAAGCTTTCAGAATTTTCAGACTAACAAATTTTAAGTTACTCTAAGCCCTTGCCCAGCATTTCAATTTAAGAATTCAAATCCAACATTATCAAATACAAGGTATGAATTTTCTGATACAATGGTTATAATAAAAAAATTTTCCTATACCCTCTATAGTTATACCAGTTTTAAATTATATGGATTTAAAATTTCTAGTAATGCTAATTTCTTAATGGGAAATGTTGACATATTCCCACCAGCCTAACTAACAAACCCTAACTTGTTTTAGGAAAATAAATACAAACTGCATTAATGTAAAAGCCCTGCCTTATGTCAAAAAGAAATAAAACAAATCCTTACATTGAAATCAAGGAAAAGTAATTTGTAGAAAACTTAAGTCTTTAAAATACTAAAATTCCAGGGGCCAGTATGGTGGCACAAATGATAAGGAGACTTGCCTTGCCAGCACTAGCCTAGGATGGACTCAGCATCCCATACGGTACGGTACCCCAAGCCAGGAGCAATTTCTGAGTGCATAGCCAGGAGTAACCTCTGAGCATCACCGGGTGTGGCTGGAAAAAAAGAAAGTAAAGGAAAGAAATACTAAAATTCCAAATGAACAGACAATTTGAAAGGACAGATACAAGATCAAAGTCATGAGTAAGTACGAAGTCAACATCACACCTCATATATAACAAGGCAAGTTAGTACATTCTCTTGATCTAAATCTGAAGGGAAAGCATTAAAAAAGGCAAAATCATGATGCCAGCAATAAAAGTATCTGGAATTCTGTTACATTTTTGTAGGTTTTATGGAAAAACCAAGAGGGAAAAGTGCATTCTTTATAAAGCATATATGTCATTAAAAGTTTTTATCATAGGTACAAAATCAACCAATTTTCTACTAATACAAAGCATGTGTTGCCTAGAGTAATAAAGGTAGGTATTTTGATCACCTAGAGTTGTAATATTTTCTTGTTGAAATTGTTGTGAAATGACAGGCCTTTCCATATTTTCAGAAATTCCACCCAGTATGTTCAGAACAAACTTTCTCCAAATACACCATTTTAATATGTGGATTATTTTAAACAAAGGTTCTGTGTTTCACAAGAATCCTGTAACCATAAATTATAACAGAGTTTAGGGAAGCAACAATTTGCCAAATCAATGTAAGACTTTGAAAAAAGGTTAATTTTATGATGGATGTCAAAAAAGCAGTATGGAGGTTGACTCTGAAAAATATATATAAAATTTTCTCTATAAAGGTATTTCCTTACCTTTTTAAAGAATAAAGCAAAATATAAAAAAATGTGCACATCTTTATTTTATACCATAACCTGTCCTTTCCCTTTCTTATTCTAAATATCTTCTGTTCTAGCCAGATCTATTTAAAAATGAACTCTGAAGCATATAGAAGTTTACTCAGATTTTCTTTAGGATGTAAGAGCTAGCCATGCTATTAATAATCCCTTCCTAAAACGTTCTTTTATCTGTATGACCCTTGTTTGTTTAATCCAAAGGCTGCCAAACTTATTTGTTCAACCAGCAGTTCCCTTTTTAAGAAAAAAATCAGAGCACCTCAATGGACACTTTTTTTTTATTTTTTAATAATATCTTTATTTAAACACCATAATTACAAACATGATTGTAGTTTGATTTCAGTATTTAAAATAATACCCCTTCACTACAGCAACATTCCCATCACCAATGGACACTTCTTTAAGCTAACAGTAAAAGTTTCCATATTGCATCCACGGCCATTTCTGACCCCTGCATTGCTCAAACATCGCAGCAAGTAGAGCAGAATCATCCGATTTGGAAACTTTTTGTCTAGTCCCAGAAGAATCCAGAGAAGCATCTGGCCATTTATTATTTATGCTTGTGCCCACATACAAGAGTGAACATTAGAGGTAATAGACAAAATTAGAGTATACACTAGAAATAACTGATTAATGAAAACAATTAACATGTTAGGGGAAAAATCTAATTACATAGCATCTGGCCATATGAGTCACCATCTTATCATGTAAGCCTCTTCTTTTATTGAATCTCCAGAAACCTATATTGTTCTGTATTTTAGAACATGTAAAGTATTTACTTCACTGACCTTGAAATCTACATATATTTTTATTTTAATTTATTTTGTTTTGGGGGCCACACCCTGTGGTGCTCAGGAATTACTCCTGGCTCTGCACTCAAAAAACAGCTCATGGCAGGCTTGAGGGACCTTAGTGAATGCCAGGGATCATACCTGGGTAGGCCGAGTACAATATAAGCACCCTACCTTCTATGTTATGGCTCTAGATCCTATATATATAGGATATATATATATATATATAGGATATATATATATATATATTTATATGTCAATCTCTTAGACAAATTTTTATTCCTACTAATGTGTATGGCATTTATTTTCTGAGAAATACCCAGTGTACTGGGGACATTTTTTCTTTACTTCCCAAAACAATTAACAATTATGCAAGAGACCCTATATTTTAGAAGAGTGCTAAATAATACACATAGCTGAATATGGTTAATATTCTTCCATCTTGATCTTTTGAACACTTATTCTGACTACTCTCTCTCTCTCTCTGTCTCTCTCTCTAAGCATGGGAACCAGAATTATGTGAATATGGCTCAATCTGAAACCAAAGGAGACTACTATAACCATTTTCTTCACTGTACTGTGATTATAATAAAATTACCACAAGGGGGCAGGAGCTCCAGCACAGCAATAGGGTGTTTGCCTTGCATGAGGCTGACCTAGTACAGACTTCGGTTTGATCCCCAGGGTCCCATATGGCCCCCAAGCCAGGATCCATTTCTTAAGCAGATAGCCAAGAGTAACCCCTGAGCATCACTGGGTGTGGCCCCAAAACAAAAATAAATATATACAATTACCACAAAACTACCTTCTAATCACATACCTAGTGCCATAATAGTGGCAAAAATACTGTGTATGGCACAAAAAAGTTACCCTTTCTTTCTTTTCATCCTTAAAGTATGTACTGACTCTACAAGAAAACTTTTCCCAATTCATTTTTGACTAAATATAACTTGAAATCAAGGAAGTCTAAATAGAAGTTAGGACTATTTTGTTTACCTACAAAATGCATAACATCATACTACCTCAAGGACCAAAGCTCTAGTTGTTAGTAGAGATTAATTCTCAAGCTGAGTATATCAAATGGAACTCTTGTGAATAATAACAGAAGTATTAGTTAATCTAGCAGAACTTTAATGTCCACAGTGTAGGCATATAAATACAGAGTTCATGAAGATGATGCCAGTACAAATATCCAAGGGCAACCTTTACTGATATAAAGGCTATATTTATATATATTAAAGTTGGGGCCACACCTGGTGATTCTCAGGGGTTACTTCTGGCTATGCACTCAGAATGCCGTTCGTCCTAGGTTAACGCATGAAAGACACCCTACTGCTTGCACCACCCCTCCGGTCCCAAAGTTGAATATATACAACAATAGATAAAATAAAAATTTGTGGGGTTCATTTTATTTAATTACAAAAATTTTCTCTAAAAATTAAATGAATCATTTTGCTTTTCTAGGAATGCCAAAGGTTTAAAATTCTAGAGCCATGTCTTGGAAGGTACCGTATTTGCCGGCATATAAGACGACCTTCAACCCATGAAAAACTTCCTAAAAGTCGGAAGTCATATTATATGCTGGTATATGGCTGCAACTTGTTCCAGCTTCAGGGACGAGTGATCCACACCCCTTTTACTTTTAAGAAGTAACTTACTTTTAAGACTTTTAGGAAGTTTGTCATGGGTTGAAGGGTCGTCTTATATGCTGGCAAATACGGTATATAAGGTTTAGGAAAGATAAATCTTTCAGTGGCTTGATAGCTACTTTCAGTCAGAATATAATTTAAATTGATAAAGAGCTAATTTGTGTTAGCAATCCTAGACCACTTTTGACGAGACATCATTGATTACCAATTCTATCACCTGTCAAATTCTATAATCATCAGTTCTCATGATCAAGAGTCTCCTTCTCCTGTTGGACCACCCCATAAGCAAAACAACCACCATCAGAGAGATAAATAAAGGGGCTATGATACCTGCTACCAGTTTGATGCCCTTAGTACTGCCAGGAAGTACCTCTGTGTTAATAGCCATGAGTAGTCTGAGCATGGCTGGGTATAATTACACCCCCACCTCTGAAAAATATTCTTTTTGCTGTCTGTCCCATTGCATTGTTTTTGCCTCGTTAAAACAAAACAAAGTGATTTTTCGCCAAACCTTCTTTCTAGTCATGTCCATTTTTCACATATCAAAGTTTGTTTTTTATTCATTAAAGTATTATAATACACACTAGTTTTAATCGCTTGAGGCAAATAGTGTTACTGCCCACACCCACCAGCAGCGGACCAATGCCCAAGCAATATTCTCTCCAGATTCCTCTCAGACCCTTACAACCCCATCTCCAGCATGACAGATTGAGCTCTATTGACATAATAATAGGGTTTGTTCTTGTTTCATTGGAAATTTTCTACTTTACTTTTTAGTTTATTCATATTTTCCACATACAAGTGAGATTATCTGTTACTTATCCTTCTTATGATTCAATTCATTTAGCATGACACCCTGCAGCTCCATCCAAGCTATAGTAAACTGAAAGGCTTCCTTGTTTTTAAGAGTTGTGTCAGAAATATTCCTTCAAGTATTTATACCATAATTTGACTATACTGGCCTCTATCTTTAAGGAATACAAAATGTAGTGATAGTCTCATTATACTTTTAACAAAATAGTTATTATATTAAGATTAGAATGTTAATTTATGTCTAGATTCTTTCTAAATATTTATAATCAATTTAGTGCTCTTTTTTTTCCTCTTGGTTACTGTTTTTGTTATTGTTTTGGGGCCACACCTGGTGAATCTCAGGGGTTACTCCTGGCTATGCACTCAGAAATCACTTTTGGCTTGAGGGACCTTATGGGATGCTGTAGGATCAAACCACGGCCCGTCCTAGGTCAGTCGCGTGCAAGGCAAATGCCTACCACTGAGAAACTGCTTTAGTGCTCTTTATGTAGTGCCAGTAATACTGTAACACAATCTTTTCCCAGGCATTCTTTATATCTGTATTGTCTGCTTAAAGTTACAAGGCTTGCTAAAGCTCTTGGCCTTCCAAAAATGAAATTGCGGGGGGAGCGGCATCTTGGGGCTACACTCAACAGTACTTAGAGGTTCTTCTTGGAACTTCACTCAGCAATTGCTCCCTGCAGTGCTCAGGGAATCGTACCTATACTGGGGATTGAACCCAGATCAGCTGTATGCAAAGTAAACACCCTACTCACTATGTTATTTCTCCAACGCCATAATTATTTTTTTCTTTTGTAGTTCATAGATATAAATATCAGAATGCCACACGAACTGTACGGAATGTTAGCACCTTCTGAAAAAAATATCTGATTTTTACTTTTAAATGTTTGGAGGCTGGAGAGTTAATGCATGAGTTACTTGTCTTTTATATGGTAGATACCAGTACTAAGTCATAGTCCTTCACTCATGAGCCCTAAGCACAGAGCTGGAAGTAGCCCCTAAATACAGCCAGGTATGGCCTAAAGTTAAAATATAGGGATCATAAAATAGTACAGTAGTTAGGGTATTTGCCTTGTCTGTGTGTGACACCTAGGTTCAATTCCTGGCACTCCATATGGTCCTCCAATCTCTACCAGGGGTGATACTTCACACAAAGCCAGGAGTAAACCCTGAGCACAGTCAAGAGTGGATCTAACCTCTTCCAAATTAAAACAAAATACTTGTTTCACATTCATGACAAATATACAAAAAGTTAAGAAGACAAGTTAAGATGTTCTCAAAGAACAACTCAGATAAAATACATCTATGATCCCTTTAAAGAAGGGATGTCACTCACTAGGATTTCTTCAAGCCATATGAACAGATAAATGCATACAGAATAAAAAGAGAGACAAATACTGTCCATTTGAAAACTTTGCTCACATATTTTCTAAAATAAATTGTATCCATATCCACATGAAAACAAAAATAAACCAGAAATATGCATACTGGGGCCCAATGGTAGGACACAGGGCTAGGGCTTTGGCCTTGTATCTGGAAAACCTGGGATGAATCATTCTATCCCCAGCATCCCATATTGTTCCCCAAGCATGCTAAGAGCGGTTTCTGAGAACAGAGTCAAGGTCCCCCAAGAAGCCAGGAGCAACTTCTGAGCGCATAGCCAGGAGTAACCCCTGAGCGTCACAGGGTGTGGCCCAAAAACCAAAAAAAAAAAAAAAAGAGTAACAGTCAAAGTGTCATCGATGGGTGTGCTCACCACCCCCTCAAAAAAAAAAAAGAAATGTGCATGGAAAGCAAAAACCATTCATGATTCAGTTATCACAGTGAAAATATTAAAAGTTTGAACAACAAAGTACCATGAGGTGCATGTAACAAACAACTTAATGTGCTAAATTTTAGGGGGTAAATATTTATGGATCTCCTGGGTTCTCCAGAAACTAACTCAAGCAACAAAATATGCCAATGAACACAAAGAAAAAAAAAAATTAGATCAAGCATAAGTCAAGAATTTCTTACTTGGAATACACAATTCAAGACAGATCAACTTTTTTTTTTTTTTTTTTTTTTTTGGTTTTTGGGTCACACCCCGCAGCGCTAAAGGGTTACTCCTGGCTCTACTCAGAAATCACTCCTGGCAGGCTCGGGGGACCATATGGGATGCTAGGATTCAAACCACCATCCTTCTGCATGCAAGGCAAACACCCTATCTCCATGCTCTCTCTCCGTCCCCGACAGATCAACTTTTAAAAGTTTTAAAACTTTTAAAGCTAGCTCTGAGGAATGTATAATGACTATGTGCATAATTTAAAATCTTATATGCCACGAAACAATTCTGGATTGTTCTTTTGCTTTTTTTTTTTTTTTTAATTTTTAAACCATACCTCACAGTACTCAGTACTCTATGCAATGGCATGACTCATAGAAATGCTCATGTACGGGGCCAGGAAGGTGGCGCTAGAGTTAAGGTGTCTGCCTTGCAAGCGCTAGCGTAGGACGGACCGCGGTTCGATCCCCCGGTGTCCCATATGGTCCCCCCAAGCCAGGAGCGATTTCTGAGCGCATAGCCAGGAGTAACCCCTGAGCGTCAAACGGGTGTGGCCCAAAAATAAAAAAAAAAAAAAAAAAAAGAAATGCTCATGTACAACCAATAGTACTGATGATCAAACCAGGCTTAACTGTGTACAAAGAAAACCTCTTAATCCCTGTGTTTATTCTCTGGTCCCCAATATTTCTATTAGATATAATTTTTATCCATACATAACAGAAATTAGAGTTTTCATCAAAAAATAATAGTCAAAGATAATTTGAGGAATTAGTTTTTAAAATTTTAGATAGATTCAATTGAAGCAATAGAAGATAAAGCATAGATAATGTATATATATTTACCATAATATATATGTGATATCCATAAGTAATAAAAATGTGAGTTTCTCTTTTAAAAGTTGTCTTACTCATCTACACATTTTTTAAAAACACAGTAAAATTATAACACAGAATATGAGCTAAAATAATCTTAGGTTAAGTTTATTGCCAAATCCCTCAGCCATCATAGTTATTCAAACATGGAAATATACACCAGACATAGATATTTTAATTTTATATATAAATACATGTTTTTTCACTGAGTTTTAACAGTTCTTCTATTTAACTAACAAAATTTCTCTAGCTCTGGAAAAACTTTCAAAACCTGAGACCACATATTTTCCTCTTCATGGCAATAAAATGAATTTTAGTGTTCACTTAACACTAAATTAACATTAACAATAATTCTACTTTGTTGCTTATTTTCCTCTGAAAAAGTAAAATAAGACAATCTTCACTTTTAAATATGAATTTTAAATGCCACTTACTTAAAATACTTCAATTTTTTGGAGAACCGATAAACCTCATTTACTCAGACCACTCAAGTGGACAGTAGTCAAAATAATAAAACATGTATAAGCAAACAAATGAATTCTTATTTAGAGGATATTTATTGAAGATATAGTTTGAGTTGCCTGTTATATCCAATAACACAGACAAGCAATTATGAGGTTTGAAACTTGTCCTTGAGCAGTTTCTTCATAGAAGACAGCACACATATAAATAAGTACAGCCGTATTACACAGGAAGTGCTACACTGCACAGCAAATGAGATGTGTGTGCAGTCAGAATGAAGAATGACTAGCTTCGCCTTAGAAATGTGGATATTAATGTAACAGATCTTAGACGTAAGGAAGAAAACTGCACCTAACTGTAGAGGGTGGGGAAGAATATTGAGAGGACAAGTAAGCAAGAAAAAAAGTAAAATGACTGCAATTTGTTGCTATATGGATAAAACTAGAAGGTATCATGCTGAGTGAAGTCAGTTTAGAAAGGAAGATACTTTCAAAATAATCTCTCCCGTATGTGGTATTTAAAAAAAAAAATCACTGGAAAGATTAACCCATGGCCAAGCTAACAGAGTCTGAGAATTGATCTACAGATAGAGTTTGCAAAATGCAGCCCTGGGTGCACACTCTGATAGAGAGTATGTGATGGAATGCAGAATGCATAAAAACCTATAATAAATAATATTAAAAATTAGAGTGCATCCAATCTATATTTGAAGTAAATAATAAATAACATTATTTCATGTATGGCCTCATAAAAATATCTCAAATATGTTTATTTCTGTTCACCACTGCTGAATTAGTTTGAGTAATTCTCCTCTCACCAAGACATCTGTAAATGTCCATTATTTTGTTTATCTTCCTCCATGAAGCCATACATACTCTCCATGTAGAGTCAAAGTTATATGATTTTCATTATTATTTAAAAACATTTGTCTGTGGCATAAAAATGAGATCCAAATCCATTATCATATTTACATTCACTTTCCCCCCCACCTTCAAATTTCAGCTTCTAAAGTCTTTTTCAAGTAATAGAATACTTGACCACTTGGGAGGTACATTTTATTTTTACCCTTTTAGAAACAAGAGAAGAGGCAACACTGGACAATAACCAATACTTGGCCCTAGTTCACAAAATGAACAGTATGGGGACTTCAAGGGTGGTGGGGAAGATAGATCAGATATGACATAATGACAGTAGTAAAGGGCCTTGAGTATTTTGGTAATAGTAGGATGCAGTAACAGTATTTCAATCCTATAAACCTTTTTTTTTTTTAATTTTTATTGTGACCAAAGTGCATTACAAATCTTTCACTGCATCATTTATGGTACATAGTGACAATGAATGAGGGGCATTCCCACCACCAGTGCTGTCCTCCCTCCGCCCCTGTTCCCAGTATGCATCCCATATCTCCCTCCGTTACCCCCAGTATGCTAGTGCAACTGGTCTCCACTTTACAGCTTGTTATAGATTGAGCATCCATTCCACTGTCATTGGAGATAAAAGGGATAAGAAAAAGGGGAGAAAAAAAATTTGGTGACAAGTACCAAAAAAAGAAAGAAGAGAGAGAAAAAAAATGGACCCGGCAATTAAAAATAAAAATAAATCTCTAAATAATAACCACAAGCGTGAAAAAGAAAGAGAACAGTGGAAGAAAAAAGAGAAGGAAAATAAAGTCAAAAACTAACAAATCAAAACAAAACAAGAAAAAGTATGGGTGCTAGAGTGGTAGGGTTTGGCATTCCTCCCAATTTTTTTTTCTTTTTTGCATAGGCACAGTAAGCATTGGGGAAAAAAGGGAATTCCCATGGCCTAAGAGATTCAGGGTTTCTCCATCCTTGAAGCATACCATCATGGGATCAAACCCTGGCTCCATATATACTCATTACTCCATCCCAAAGGCTTTTTTTTGATACCAGGAAAGTTTCCTCTCGGTTGTGTGTGAGAAAATCAAGCCACTGTAGCTAGCGATCTTGGTATTTGCGTGGGTTATAGCTCAGGGTCTAGGATAGAGTCTCTAGGTTCTTAGAGGTTCCTATCCCCTATAAACTTTAACCCTAGTTGTAATCCTGTTACCTAAACTATAATAAATTCTTCAATAAATCGCATACAGTTTAGAGAAATGGTATCTGATTTACAACTGTATGGATTGTCTATTTGTTGACTAGATTGGGCACAAAAATAAAGAAATAATCTCATTAAACTGGGAGTCATATTTTAATTTCCCTAGAGTTTCCTGAACTCACAAGTTAGATACTAAGGCAGACCTTTACAGTTAAGATAAACATGGGAATTTTATTATTATCATCATCATCGTCATTATTATTATTATTATTATTGTTATTGTTATTATTCTGCAATAAACTTGCCGAGACCGAAAGGCTAACAAGCCTTAAAGAATTACTGGACCAGGATCTGCGAGACAGGGAAATTCAACAGGAGAGTAGGCATCTGAAAACAATTTCCTCCTAGGCTAGCCGTGCCAGTGGCAGCAGGGAAGCTGGAAGATGGAGCAAGTTGTCAGGGCAAGGGAGAAAAATCTGAGCCCAGAGCCAAGAAGCAGTTGGTTCCAAAACTCCTGTGTGTATGTGTGAGGAGCTGATGGTTTATAAAGGAGCTCTCTGCTAGGCCTCACAGAGGTTGCATTCCTGCTGAATTATTCACTCATTAAAACTAGATCAAGTCCACCTCCCAGCATTCTAGAAGCTATAAAATCAGGCAGAAGCATTTCCTGGAGAAAGACAGCACCATCTGAGATCCCACAGTTTTCCTGTTTTTGTTGTTGTTGTTGTTGTTTTTCTCAAAAAATATTACCATGCAATGGGGAAAAAAGCAAGTTTTATGAAGAGAACAACTCACCTGAATGAAAAGTAGATGAACAAAATTTGGAAGCAAGAGGAATTTGGTTTTAGAAAATAAAACAAAGGCACAAATAAGATTTATACACTTGGATAGTAAAGATTAAAAGTTGAACTTGTCTAGATAATAAATAAAGGAGTGCCATATTGCTTTTAAGGTTAATAAAGGCAAAAAATAAAATAATAAAAAAGTCTTTAGGAAAGGAAAGCTAGTCAGTATCCTCAGCACCACATATAGTCCTGGGAGCCTGTTAAGAGTGATCCCTGAGAACTGCCATGTGTGACTCCAAAACAAAACAAAACAAAACAAGCAAAATAAATGTTCAGAGGCTAGAAAGATAGTACTGAGGGTAGGATACTTGCCTTGCATATGGCTGACCTGGGTTCAATTCCCAGAATCTCATATGGTACACTAAACTCTGCCAAAATTTATTCTTGGTTGCAATCCCCTGAGCATTGCTGGGTTTAGCACAAAAACAAAACAAAACAAACAAACAAACAAAAAAGTTCAGTGAAAAGAAGTTAAAAGCTGGGAAAAAAAAACAGGCAAGAAAAGTAAAAATCAACATTATTGTAAGATTTTTAAAATAAAATAGAACTTGGGGCCGGGCGGTGGCGCTAAAGGTAAGGTGCCTGCCTTGCCTGCGCTAACCTTGGACGGACCGCGGTTCGATCCCCCGGTGTCCCATATGGTCCCCCAAGCCAGGAGCAACTTCTGAGCACATAGCCAGGAGTAACCCCTGAGCGTTACTGGGTGTGGCCCAAAAACCAAAAAAAAAAAAAAAAATAAAAAAATAAAATAAAATAAAATAGAACCAAACTAATTATAGTTGTGATTTACCCACAAACCAAGGGTCTACAATTTAAGCATGAAGAGAGCACCTGCTGGATAGAATGAGAAATGGGGCTAGTAACATCATTCACTATATCTGTGAACTGAAAAAGCCAATGCCATCTTTCTGAGACACTTTTTCTCTTTGACCAGGTAAGTTCAGAGTTCATTTCTCTCCCTGGAGTAGAGAGGCTCTGAGTCCAGGCTTGATCAAGGCACTCTGAAATAGCAATGGAATTTGCTAATGCTTCTCTCTCCCTCACCAAGAAAATAAACCAATTAGATAGAACCATGATTTCTCAAACTCAGATTCACTTAGAGCGAAGTGCATCTTTAATTTTGAAGTGACTTTGCATGATTAGCTCTACTTAATTCTAAAGAGGAACAGAGCTATTATTCTGCATTAATTGGGTCATGAAAGTACAGGGCAAGAAGCTTGATACATAATTAAAGCAACTAAGTAAGTCCTAATGCATCCTTTTAAATGTTTTATTGATAGTGGTGGCTGACTGTAACAAGTGCGTTTTTGCTGTCTTTGTGGGTCAGATCTCATTACATAAACATCTCAATTTTAATCAGGCAGTTATTATGCTAATATATTCCATTAGCAGTGGGTATTTATTTTCCACACCTAACTATACACAATCTTAAAAACTAATTTAAATAGATCTTTTTATAGCAAATCTGTGAAAACTGTGTATGCTCATTAAATTAAGGATCACTTTGCATGCCAGCACAACCAAATTGTATTTTGAAATGATGTAGGATAAACAACAGATGTGTCCGTTATATATTTCTTGCCAGTTGCTAAGGCAACATTTTTTGCATCTTGAAAAGATTTTTGCAGAAACAAGACCCCAGAAAATCATTCCTCTGAGCACTTGATTCAATAAGAAATGAGCCTTTCTGATTCCCAGGACAATGTGATCAATATCTTTGTGATATTGAGAAATTTCCTAGCAATCAATTAGCTAGATTAGATTTTATAAGTTCTATGATTTGTATCAATATACCATTTCTTCTTCTATGTGTTAATTTTTTACTTAGATCTTTCTTCACATATTGTCTACTGATTCAATTCCAAAAGAGATATTACTTTGGTCTCAACATTCCTCAAGCTTAGGGTATAATGCTGGCACTGACTGAAAAAAATATCTGAGAATTATAAACTGGATTTTCAAATATCGTAAACAGCAAAGCTGAGAATATTATGTTTTTACTTGTCATATTCAAGAAGTCCTTTTTCTCCCCTCCATCCATTTTATTTTAATTACTGGTCAGCTCGTTGATAGGTATTTACTCTTTCTCCCTCTCCCATTTGTGCAAGTTTAAGAAATATTGGGAGGTTATCTTTTGGTTTGTTTGCTCAATCTTCTAGAACCAATCAAGATCTTACTCAGTAATTGGAAGTCACCAATTGGTCACTTTTGGTGATGTACTTATAGCATGTTTATATATGTGGCATATATGTACCATTTTTATCATCAAATTAAGGAGGACTAACATGTTTGCAATATTGCTAATATTAATATGTGTGGCCTAGCTTTGCCATTTTCACCACGAAATTGAGAATGAGTGAACCATGCTCCATGTGCCCCTTTATTTTTTTAAATAATATCTTTATTTAAGCACTGTGATTACAAACATATTGTAGTTAGGTTTAAGTCATAAAAAGAACACCCCCCCCAAAAAAAAGTTTGGGGCCAGCGAAGTGGCGCTAGAGGTAAAGTGTCTGCCTTGCAAGTGCTAGCCAAGGAAGGACCGCAGTTCTATCCTCTGGCGTCCCATATGGTCCCCCCAAGCCAGGAGTAACCCCTGAGCATCAAACTGTGTGGCCCGAAAAACAAAACAAAAAGAGAACACCCTCCTCCCTTCAACAATGCAACATTCCCATCACTAATGCCCCATTTCCCTCTTCCTTGTGCCACTTTAATCATATTCCTCTCTAGCCCATTTGGTTTATGGTATTGGTGGGATTTTTTTTTCAGTCTCTTTTTTATTTTTCTTGCTGGAGTCAATTAGATTAGCAAGAAACATGAGACTGCTTTACAACCCAGGTGGAAAAGCACTAGGGGCCCATACAAAGTTCAATCAAGTTCTCCTCCAAAAATACCCTCATACAATGAGGAGAGCTTAACAGAGACCATCGCTTCATACAGAAAGCAATTCAAGAGCTAGTGACAGAAATTCATAAAAATGCAGAGCATTTTATCTGTATCTGGAAGCATGCTATTGACTAACCAACTTTTGTCACTATTTACCAGAAGTGCTAGAGACAACCAGGTCATATCAATGAGGCTCAGGGAGAACAATCAGCTGCAGGCATATGTTCCAACATACTCTGAGCTGTCTCCCTAGACACAAAGAAAGTTTGATGTTACAAATCAGAATTTCTCAACTACCTTTCCCCAACTATGACCCCTTCAAACTTGTTTCCTTCATCCAACTTCTCTGCCTCTATTTTCTCAGTGTATCACCCCACTCATAAAATTTTCACATGTGACACCCCTAGGGTTTTGAGGGTCTACAGAGATCATATATCATATGTCCTTTTATATGTATGTGAATCAATATGTAAACATATAAAGCAAACAGGTGTAATCCCCATAATTTTAGAAATTGTTTTGTCCCCTAAATAAGAATTTTTTATAAGAGGTGTTATTTTATATAATGCTTTGTGATTGACATTAGTGACTCTTTTATGAGATACTTGAAGCTTGAAATAAAGTAGGAATGCCTCTAGCATCATTTAACTATAGAAAGTCTAATTTGGTCATTTGAGTATCATTTGAAATAGTCTATTTTGGATCTTTTTGAAAGTAAAATGAATTTAATTATGCATTATGAAAACATGAATAATGCTGAAAACTTTAGGTCAATGATAAAATCATGATTAAAACTAAAAACATACCTTTTAAGTATTGTGAGAAATACCATCACACTATACGAATTTATAAACAGCAAGCTTCATCTTATCTTTTTCACACAAGTTTTAAAGCAGACAGTAAAAATTGTGTAACATTTTGAAGACTTCTTAATTGTACAATACTTAAGGAAAAAATAATTTCTCAGTGTTTTATGTGCTATGAAATTTTCAGATAAACTCAGTATGTGTTTTAGAGATGGGGTTTTTAAACAATAGTATTTTTTCTAAAATTTATTATATAAATATATATAATATATATTATATAATATATAAATAAATTGTTTAACATTTAGAAAAAAGTGATAAGAACAAACAATGTTTTATGGAAGTGCTTGTATAAACAGCTCTAACGCTTAGATAGTTTTTGATGATAAATTCCAATTGATAAATAGGAGACTATTGACTAAAGACTCTTAAATATGAGGAGGTATTTTTTTTTGGTCACCTGGCTATGCGCTCAGAAATCGCTCCTGGCTTGGGGGACTATATGGGGGATCGAACCACAGTCTGTTCAAGGCTAGCGAGGACAAGGCAGTTGCCTCACGACTTGCGCCACCGCTCCAGCCCCATGAAGAGGTACTTTTTAAAGAAATGGAAATAATCAGCTAAAAACACGAGCCTACTACAGAAGGTGAAGATGAAGAAAGCAAGCCCAGCCAAAGCCCAACTGAGGATATGCTGCTTTCAGAACCTCCTGCCCCTGGATTACCTTCCCAAATTAATTTTCCTCATGGTCAATCTCTTGATACTAGTTGCATCAGTCTCTCATTACTAGGTAAACTATATGTTCTAGCTATATAGATCTTAATAGATACGTTTTGTTCTATGCCCTGCTGAAAACAGTTCATTTCATATCCATCTCTAGTGGTTTAATATTAGCTTGCATAGTCTTTTTATTTTTATTAATTAAATAATTTATTTAAAACATAATTATAGTTGGGTTTCAGTCATAGCAAGAACACCCCTCTTCACCCAATTATCCTTCCCATCACCAATGCCCCATCTCTTCCCTCCCCCAAGCCCCATCTGTATTCAAGACAGGCTTTTTCATCCCTCTCTCATTGACATTGTTATGATCGTTCTCAACACAGATATTTCTCTAACTGCACTCATCACTCTTGGTGGTGAGCTTCTTGAACCGGTTCTTCAGTCCCTTAACTCTGGGAATTATTTCAATGTCTTTAATTTTTCTTAAAACCCATAGATGAATGAGACTATTCTGTGTCTTTTTTTCCCCTCTGACTAATTTCACTCAGAGTAATAAATTCCAGGGGCTGGAAAAATAGCAGGGAGGTAGGGTGTTAACCTTGCATGCAGAAGGATGGTGGTTAAAATCCTGGCATCCTATATGGTCCCTCAAGCCTGCCAGGAGCAATTTTTGAGCATAGAGCCAGGAGTAACCCCTGAGCACTGCCCTGTGTGACCAAAAAAAATTAAAAAATAATAGTTTCCATGTACATCATGTATAGGAAAATTTCATGACTTTATCTTTTCTGACAGCTGCATAATATTCCATTGTGTATAATCACCACAGTTTCCTTAGTCATTCATCTGTTGAAGGGCATCTTGGTTGTTTCCAGTCTGGCTATTGTAAAAAGTGCTGCGATAAATATAGTGTGGGGAAGGGATTTTTGTATTGGATTTTGTGTTCCTAGGGTATATCCCGAGGAATAGTATAGCTGGATCAAATGTGAGCTCAATTTCCAGTTTTTTGAGGAATCTCCATATTGTTTTCCAAAAGGGCTGGACTAGACGACATTCCCACCAGCAGTGAATGAGCACTGATTGTTCTTGTTCTTTGTGATGTGTGCCAGTCTCTGTGGTGTGAGATGGTACTTCATTGTTGTTTTGATTTGCATCTCCCTGATAATTAGGGATGTGGAGCATTTTTTCATGTGCCTTTGTCCATTTGTATTTCTTCTTTGAGAAATTGTTTGTTCATTTCTTCTCCCCATTTTTTGATGGGATTACATATTTTTCTCTTGATAGATATTGTGTTCTTGTTAAGTTATATCAGTACCTTGTATATCTTAGATATTAGTCCCTTATCTGATGGGTTTTGGGTAAATAGATTCTCCCGTTCTGTGGGTGGCTTTTTTATTCTAGGCATTATTTCCTTTGAGGTGCAGAAGTTTCTCAGCTTAATATAGTTCCATTTGTGTATCTCTGCTTTGACTTGTTTAAAGAGTACTGTTTCTTTCTTTAAGATGTCTTTGTTTAGTTTCAATGTTCTGGAGTATTTTACTTTCATATTGTTCTATATATCTTATGGTTTTAGGTCTGATATCAAGATCTTTAATCAATTTGCATTTGACCTTGGTGCATGATGTTAGCTGGAAGTCTGAGTCTGTTTATTGCAAGTGGCTGACGAGTTGTGCCAACACCACTTGTTGAAGAGTCTTTTCTTGCTCCATTTTGCATTTCTTGACTGTCTTGGTGAATGTTTCCCAATTGCTATGATGCTTCATTATGTATATCATTTAGCAACTTACTCTCAAATTAAGTATGTCTGCAAAAATGTTGTAATGTCTTTGTCCACAGAAACCTATGGAAAAAGAAGTTGTTTACTATAGAATCTTATTACACTGCATATTTTAAGAATGTCATAGAAAACTTATTTTCAAACTACATATATTTTTAGATATGTTATGATTTTGTTTAGAGAAGTTTATAGAAAAGAAAGTTGGATGCTAGACTCATATTACATTGCTCAGTGAAATGATGTTCAGCAACTTGTAAGAGAGAGATACTACTTAGCCGTAACACCCTAGTGCCTGTATAGGACCTTATGGCATTATCCCTTTCCTTTTTGCATAGGCCTAATAAAAGAAGAAATCCTAGGTAAGAAATTAGTTCCTAACTATTAGGAATAAGGATTCCAAAAGTTTATATGTTGCTGGTGGGCCTTTTACCCTAAACATTTATCATGTTGACTGGACTTAGGCTCTAGTGGCTCAGAGATCAGCAAAATTTGGGTCCCATCATCAGAACTAGCACAGGCTTCTGCACCACACCATGCAAAGATGTTTAATCTGCCCAGATTTTTGTGCTGCCCTGGCACTAGTTTATACCAGGTTGGGATCCCATTCCATCTGACAACAATGTAGAAACAACTACAACTTGCAACAAGGGCCAGTTTCTATGACCTACCACCCTGACAGTGAAATGAAACTAGGACACACTTCATGACACTCTGACAATGCCATAGGACCTGTGAAAAACCCAAGATCTCTTTACAGAGTCTGACTGCAACAACCACTATGAGCAGAACTTTTCCTGGAACCTAGAAGAAAAACTGTAGGGTTAGGCAAAATTAGACCATCTGAACCTTGTAGTTGGAAATATGATCAAATGCTTCCTGGGTAAGAACACCTGCTCTTAAATTAAAAGTTTTTTCTTCTTTATTTTCCCCAGCTTTTACTGTGCCTATGCAAAATATAGCCACATTTTCAGCTTCCAGAAGGAGTCCTTGCCTTTTACAGAGAACATCAGAATATGATTTATTCTGGTTTATCTCATATTTCTGCATTTTGGTGAAACCATAGGGGAAGTTGTTGTAGTAATCAATTTTCACCCTAATCAGGATGTCTTGTGTTTATTCCAACTGGGGTGGGAAGAGCCTCATGCTAGGCTTTCTACCCCAACCTGTTCTCCACACCTGAATGTATCTACTTTTCCCAAAAAAAGACTATGTCTCAGGAAGATGTTGGCTGTCTGCTGCTCACTCATCGTGAAAGTCCCTGGACCTATTTAATCTTCCCAATTTGGTGTGGATTATTTTCTGTGTTGGCCTTGTTTCCAGACCCTTTAGGATTGGGACATGACTGTGCTAATACCTTTAGGATTGGGGTGTGAATATTTATCTTCACCATGTTAATACAAGAAAAAAAATAATATGATTATCAGTTAATAAATAGAAAGTATATGACAATAGCCAGCACCAATTCATGATAAAAGC
Organism: Suncus etruscus; assembly: GCF_024139225.1. NCBI lineage: Eukaryota > Metazoa > Chordata > Mammalia > Eulipotyphla > Soricidae > Suncus > Suncus etruscus. Next base: position 21,433,333 of record NC_064860.1, on the reverse strand, counting down.
TTTCAATAAAATGGAAATTAAAAGAACTTTCCTCAGTATAATCAAATATATTTCTTACAAGCCCACAGCAAGCATTTTACTAAGTGGGAAAAATTAAAAGCCTTCCTTCTTATATCACATACAAGACAAAGTTGCCCAGTTTCACCACTTCTATTTAATTTAGTATTGGTAGTACTTGCCATAGCAATTTGGCAGGGAAAAGATGGCAAAGGGCATTCAATTAGGAATTGCAGGTAAACTGAGGCTCTATTTAGAAAACCCTAAAGACATTAGAAAAAAGCTCTAAGAAACATTAAATTTGTATAGCAAAGTAGCAGGCTACAAAATAACATTAAACTGACCATGTCATTCCTATACAGGAATAGTGAAACAGAAGAAAGAGATATTTTAAATAAAAACAGCCCCATTCATTGTTGTGTCTCCAAAAACCAAGGAATCTGCTTAATAAATGAGGTGAAATTTCTACACAGGAATACTACAAAATCCTCTTAAAGAAAAAAAAAAGAGAAATTAAATCAAATCACTTCCTTATGTTTTGGGAGAATTTACATAATTAAAATTATGATATTCCCCAAAGCATTATAGAAATGCAATACAGTCTCTATAAAGTGGCCCATAACATTTTACAGAGAAATAGATAAAACACTCCTGAATTCTACATAGAACAGTAACCATCCCCCATCTCAAAAAGCCAAAGAAAATCTTGGGAAAAAGAAGATAAGGAGACATTACTTTTTCAACTTTAAATGTTCTATAGAGTTGTCACCACCAAGTTTCTAAAAGGGAAACTTATCAGAAAGCCCGTTAAGAGGCCCCACTCAGTACAGATGACTGACCTGATAATGAGGGTGATATTTTTCAAGCATAATTACAGACATTTATTTAGGCTAAATATTAATCTTCCTTCTGCTGTACTATTTGAACATTTACTTTCAAATATATGAATTAATATAGGCAAATATAGCCTTGATTAATGTTAGGACCTGAATTCTGAACAAGAAGGGACGTAGCAGGTGAAGACTAGTTTGCAAGAGAGAAAAAGACAATGGAAAGATTCTTTCACCAGGTATAAACAATGCCTCAATATCACCCTGGAAAAACTCCCTGTTTAAGATGTTTGTGCTTAAGGTCCCAGACTGTGCCCACAAGTAGGGACAAGGATGAGGAACCTCAAGGAGAGTCAAAGATTTGACTCAGGTCCATAAGAAGAGGAGGGAATGTTGGGACCTCAATTCTGAACAAGGTGGGATGCCATTTTGTAAAAGCCACATGGCAGGCTTCTTCTTAGGTTCTGAGCAGGGAGAGACACCATTTTGTAAGGATCACATGGTGTAAGCCACATGTTAGGGCTTCACAGCCTATTTTCATAGACCACACCCCAAGTTACCTGGCCATACCAGGTAACCTATCAGGGAAGGACAAGGGAGAAGTTGGAAGGTACCCCTGGACATAAGCCAATCGTTTATAGGATAATCAGAAAGCTATATCCCTTCCCTATATAATCTTCCTCATGACCTTGGGTGGGAATCATCTCCTTGGCCGTGTGGGGGGAATGACCTTGACTGACCGGGCTGGGGGTCTTGTTGGCAGATGGATTAAAGTATTAAACTTTCTTCAAGTTGTGTGGTCTCGTCCTTCTACTCTGGAACCCTACAATTAGATTTCTCTTTTTCTGGAAAAATCAGCACCAAGCAATATATAAAAACTTTACTCCTCATAGTCTTATAAAGCCCTGTAGCGTTAAGCAGACTGATCTCTCAGATTAAAGAAATGTTTGTTTTGGGACATCTCTAAGGGATTCCTTGTGACTTGCTAATATTTACCTCAGATAAAACATCCTAAGTTTGCCCTGGAAGTAGAAATGAATTGTTAGGAAAGCATTTACTAGGTAAAGATTTGCATTTCTTTTAAATAAGTTTGTCTCGCTTTTGCCCCTTCTAATAAAAATTATTTCTTTTTTTTTTTTTTTTTTTTTTTTTTTTTGGTTTTTGGGCCACACCCGGTAACGCTCAGGGGTTACTCCTGGCTATGTGCTCAGAAGTTGCTCCTGGCTTGGGGGACCATATGGGACACCGGGGGATCGAACCGCGGTCCGTCCAAGGCTAGTGCAGGCAAGGCAGGCACCTTACCTTTTAGCGCCACCGCCCGGCCCCTAAAAATTATTTCTTAGTCAGACATAGTTAACTGTGAAAGCTCTAAAAGCAAAAACCAGTTATTTCAGGTGAAAGAGAACCTTGATAGGAAAACCTGGCATTTTGCTAATCCTTTAATCTACATGAGAATTGACACCAAGGGCCCGGCCAGAGAGGAAAAACTTTGAGATGTTAAATTTTACCCTCTTGATACCAGGGAAGTCCCTGGGCTCTTAATTAAAATGTATCTATTCATAAGGTCTGCAAATCACCTAAAGACATGTGAATTGTTCTGAAGATAAAACAGTGTGACTGGCAAATATCTTGCATATATATCCCATGTATGTTGAATAAACCAGAATACTGTTTCTCCCACACAACTGCAGGTGGCTCTTGTCATTCATTATTCATTGACTCCTGAGCACACACTTTCCTGAGGGAATTTTGAGAATTTCCCTGAGGTGTCCAGACCCAAGACAGTCATAACACAGAATGGTAGTATTTAAAACAGCATGCTCCTAGAAAAAGGACAGGACCTCAAATCAACAAAATAGAATAGAAAAATCAGAGAAATGCTTGAAGGCATATATATTGAAAGCATATATAGCCACTTCCATTTTGATAAGTGAGCATAAAACATTAAAAAAATTCTTTAATAAGTGATGTTTCAAGAACAGGATACCCTCTGCAAAAAATTTGAATTCAGATCTCTTTCTAAAGCCATGGCAAAAGTCAAATCAAAATGGATGAAAGATCACAATATCAGACTGAAATCCAATAAGAAAATTGGGAAATATTGGTAAAACTCTTAACATTTAAGTAAGAGGTATATTTCAGGATAATATTTGCTTATTAAGCAAGAGGAAACAATAGCAAACAAATGGAATTACATTAAATTAAAAACCTTCTTTACCTCAAAAGAGAAAAAGCTCACAGTCTGGGAAAAAAATTTTCCCAGCAGTCAGCTGATTAAGAACTAATATTCAAAATATATAAGGCACTAATACAACTTTATGCACACATCCCTGAGCAGGCTCAGGGGACCATTATGGGATGTTGGGGATCGAACCCAAGTCAGATGCATGCAAGACAAACACCCTCGCTGATGTGCTATAGCTCCAGCCAAGAGACTGGTGTCTTAAATAGATATGCCTATTTTTGGCTATCAACATTATTTACTCTTTAAATGGATAAGTAATATTCAAGAAATTATTTTGTAATTAAAAATAAATTTAAAATCATTAAAATACCCATTTACTAGGAAAATAAGAGCCAAAATTAAATGCATCAGACATTTAATAAGGTTATAAATATGGAAGAAATTCCATCTCATTCATGCAAAACATCTATTTTCTATAATAATCCACACAAATCACGTTAAATTGAGGTTATTTTTTTCAAATCACAGATGCTATTCATAAGCATTGAAAACTCTTATTTATACCTTCATTGGAGTATACACAGCACATTTGGGATTCCTTCTCAATACTATAACAGGTCTTTATGCAATTAAAGAGAATTGCATATAAAAACAGAATCCAATTTAATGATTTATATCTTTCCTCTGAAAGGAGAAAATCACAAAGTGAACAATGTTTCTCTAGAGCTAATTGATTATTCTAATATTGTTCAATAAACTAAGGCACATGTAAGTCAACTATTTGCAACAATAGATGTACTCAGGATGATTTTATTAATAGAGGTTAAGTTTCCTAATGAAATATTAGCAAGTCCAAAATAATGATAAAGGTCAAATCACTTAAGGAAATTAATTATAAAATTAATTATTAAATTTTATTAATTATAAAGTATTTTCTTTTTTTCTTTCAAGTTCGATCTTCTCTTGTAGAAATAGAATTTGTTTTAAATGTAACTCCATTTACTTTTTTTTTATTTAACCAACTTCATTACATACATGATTGTATTTGGGTTTCAGTCATGTAAAGAACACCACCCATCAGCAGTGCAACGTTCCCATCACCAATGTCCCAAATCTCCCTCCTCCCCACCCAACCCCTGCCTGTAGTCTAGACAGGCTTTCCATTTTTCTCATACATTCTCATTATTAGGACAGTTCAAAATGTAGTTATTTCTCTAACTAAACTCATCACACTTTGTGGTGAGCTTCCTAGGTGAGCTGTAACTTCCAGCTTTTTTTCTCTTTTGTGTCTGAAAATTATTATTGCAAAAATGTCTTTCACTTTTCTTAAAATCCATAGATATATTAATTATAAAGTATTTTCAAAGGTTTTGTCAAACATTTGTATGACAACTTCAAGCCAAACATTACTTATGTAATTTATTTCTGTAGGCACAAAAGTAGGAATCTTAAAATCTGAAATTTGTTATCAGGTTAGGAAAAGGAAGCCTGCAAATTACAAATCATTGTTGAACATTTAAATATAGCAGATACTTGCATACTAATGCACGAATGTAATATGCTATTGTAGGTTTGTGCAAAATAGGTCCTTGTTACCTGGAAATATTAATTATATTAATATTAAATTTATTGAATAATTTATATATTTATAGTTATATTATTTATAATAATTTATTTTATTAAATTGGAAGTCTCACAATTTTTTACAATTAAAAAACAAAAACAGAGTCCGGAGAGATGGCATGGAGGTAGGACGTTTGCCTTGCATGCAGAAGGATGGTTGTTTGAATCCTGACATCCCATATGGTCCCCTGAGCCTGCCAGGAGTGATTTCTGAGTATAGAGCCAGGAGTAACACCTGAGCACTGCCGGGTGTGACCAAAAACCAAAAATAAATTAATATATATATGTCTAAAAATTCTGCAAATTAGATATCTTGAATTGCTTAATTTCAGTTTGTATTAAGAAAATCAAAGCATGATTATGGGTTCTACTCGGGTTAAATTCTACTACATGGTCTATACAGAAAAAAAATTTTTTTTTGGTTTTTGGGCCACACCCGATGACACTCAGAGGTTACTCCTGGCTATGCACTCAGAAATCACTCCTGATCTGGAGGACCATATGGATATCCATATAAAATACATATGTGTATATAAAATACATATATGTATAGAAGTACATATATGTATATGAAATACATATATATGTATTATATAATTTTATTTTCTATATGGTGGTCTTCAAGTGCTTGAAAGACTTCACTCTTCCCAGTACACTAATATTCAGGTAATATTTTAATAGTGTTTTGGAAATAACAGACAATCACTAGTTGGAGAAATGGCCTGAAATATAGAACCCAGAATTCATAAATAAACTGCAGTCCAGAGAGACACAGCCCAGTGACTTGTCATTATGCCAGAAATGAAATAACTATTTGTTTAAAAAAATAAAACTAAGATATTGAAAAACTGAGTATCTAAATCTTGCAACATTTGCTTGTTGAATGATAATAACACATTTCTTCTGAATTTTACTAACCTCTCTGAAGGCCTTCATGAAGATAATTTTCTACAAAATACTTATCTGACCACCATAGAGTAAAGAATGACCTTTTATCTAATGATGTAAAGACAGACCAGAGAAAGTAGGCAAATAAATTGTAAAATAAAAATAATTCTCCAATAAAATATTACTGCTACACTTGCAAAGCAAATGCCAGGTGCATGAGCACTTGTCAAACATAAACATAGAACAATTTCTGAGTTATACTAATTTTTTAATTAGCTCATTGACCTTCTTTGTTATGAGCATCTCTACA